>NW_024038309.1:615000-1137500 GCF_016077235.1 Cyprinodon tularosa
CTTCCTTCCTTCCTTCCTTCCTTCCTTCCTTCCTTCCTTCCTTCCTTCCTTCCTTCCTTCCTTCCTTCCTTCCTACCTACCTACCTACCAACCTACCTACATAGTTAATCACCAACCCACCCTCCTACACACTCTCCTTCCTTCCTTCCTTCCTTCCTTCCTTCCTTCCTTCCTTCCTTCCTTCCTTCCTTCCTTCCTTCCTTCCTTCCTTCCTTCCTTCCTTCATCTAATCTAACAAAGTTTTAACAATATGGCGTCTGCAACTTCAGTGTGGCAAATAAAAAAAAGGTTCAAAGGGTATGAATATTTTTTGAAGGGCAGTGCATCATAAACTTAATTTCAATGGCATAATAGGAAGAGTTATTCATTATTCATTATTTCATATAACCCAATTTTTGTATTAACGTCTTGGTTTGACAATGAAGCAGTGTGCAGAGCTCCAAGACCTTTCCTGTGGTGGAATGCAGCTCCATTAATCTACCCTGGATTTCCTGCTTTGACACAAGAAAATATCTGCTGTGAAAAAGATCTATAGGCAATCCAACACAATCTCCAGGGGCTTACCTCACTTATCTAATTTGTTTCTCCCCTCTCCTCAGTCCCCCTGCCTCTGACCTGAAAAATCTGTCTCAACGAGACGTTTTGAAGGATGTCTCAATTGCTAAACTGCAGCCAGAGGACAGAGCGGGCTCGCCGGGGAGAGCTATGAGCAATTCTTATCGACATCTGCAAAGTCTGAACATGGCTGACATGTTAATCCCACTGTGGAACTGAAGTAAGGCTGAATATATAGAAAGAAACTCACAGATCTACTCTTGGTTTAACAGGCATAATAAAAGGAATGAAAAACGCGTTAAGAAGAAATCTGTTGCATCATGATGAAATAATGTAGGCTATTAATGGAAAAAAAAATCTAATTTTTCATTTTCCAGCTGGACTCAGCTTATTTCATGCAGATCTGACATTTTAAAATCTGATGCATCCCTATAGATTCTAAAGCTATAGACACGGTTCCTCACAGCCTTCTGATTGGAGGTGTATACACACTTCTTACAGCAGCAGCAGTAGGTCTGTCATTATCACTCATGTTTTTAATTAGACAACTTAATTGGGTCATAGACTGCATTCATCAATAGAGAATTTCCCCTGAGGTTTATTTTTTTTAATAAGTCCTACTGTGTTGTATTTGGGGCATCTACAGTTAAAAGGCTTAAAAGAAGATAACTGGGTAACACTTTGTCTCCCTTCAAAACACTGTGTACCCTGTTGTAATGGGGGGCTAAAAATGTGCTTTATTGCAAACAAACTAATGAGGAATGAATAAATGGGAATTAAATGCGAATCAATTATTATAAAATGATATATTCCTTATACTACTGGATAACTAAAGTAATGGAGTTTTATGACTATTAATTAAGGGAACTTTTTTAGAAAAGCATTACTTTATAAAACAAATTTCTAGTCATGAATCTATCAATTAAGTCACGTATCATAACTTATATGGCCTGAAATATGGAATATTTAGTAGCGAATCTGTAATATAGTCATTAATCGGATATAATGAGAGATGTGTTGCGTTCGTTTTTATATACGGATATGAATGGTTTTTTTTTTTTTTTTTTTTTTTTTACATCTGAAGTAAATGATCCATCAATGCACAGACTATTTTAATAATTTAACCATAAATTAGCAACATGGACAAGCAATACTGTTTAACTTTTAGCCACTAGGGGCGCTGGACCTCGGTATAGCCTCCTTAAAAACAACTCGCAGCACTGAATTGTAATGAAGTAAATGAAGCCAAAATGAAACAGCCTCCTTAATCAGATATCAGACCACTTTAGACCAGCAGATTAAGAAGTAATGGAGTTCCTTCTAAAAAGAAGGCCAAGAAGTACATGTCATATTTGTTTTGTTGCCGAGCAACAGCTTTTAATTTTTAATTTTGTTAGGTTTCCTGCACCCAGCAACACCCTGGGTCACATGACACATTCAGTGACAGATCTGACCCTCTCATGTTACATGGGTGTATTGTTGCTTTGGTAAGAGCTGAAAAACTATTTAATATAGTTCAATAAAGCTAAAAATTAGTTTCAAATGTAAGCAATATCGCTCCAATCACAGTTTATTTATATCTTGTTAGAGAGCTGTATATGATTGAATAACTTATTAGTAGACAGTTACATAGCAACCATGTGCAATAAGCTACTAGTACGAGATATATTGCTCATTTAAAAATAAAATACTTTTAATTGGCTTTAAGAATTCCTTTCCTCTTTCTCCCTTCTTATTTTGAAATAAAAAAGCGTCCTGAAGCGAAACGTCTTCAAAGTTGGAAATAAAATCCAGTGGACTGTTTTTAATTTTCTTTTTTTTGGAATCTCCCTTAATATGTTGGAAATGCGCAGCTAACATGTCTGCATACCACACATATTTTGGACATCAGCTAGTTATAATAGCACCATTGGCAAAGAGCAGCCATCACAGCAACTATTTCAAAAATGGCTGCACATGTGCTATTAACTTTATTATTTTTTCTATTTACTCTAAAGTTTATACAGTTATACACAATGCATATATATAATATATATATATAAACACATAATAAATCAGGGATCTTATACATGTTACGCAATCAAGAAACTATTTATAAACTATTTTCCTATTAAGGAATACCTAATGATACACTGTTTAATTCAATTCAATTCAATTCAGTTTATTTATATAGCGCCAAATTCACAACACATGTTGTCTCAAGGCACTTTACAGTTCAACCAGATCATACAGTCAAATTGATTCAAAGTTTTCTATCTAAGGAAAACCAGTTGATTGCATCGACTCATTGACTTAAATACCATCCCTCACACTAAGCATGCTTGTAGCAACAGTGGAGAGGAAAAAACCCCTTTTAACAGGAAGAAACCTCCAGCAGAACCAGGCTCAGTTTGAGCGGCCATCTGCCGAGGCAGACTGGGTTTCAAGGAGGCAGAAGCAGGGACACAAAAAGCAGCTGTAAAAGGCGGCCCTGTCCAGGAAACACACAGCCAGGCAGACGAGCTCCGAGCCAGCTCCCATGCCAGAGGACGAAGAGAGCACATCCAGTCACATCCAGTGTTTAGTTTTGGCTAGACGGGCAGTGATTATTTGTGAAGTCTCTTAATATTATTTCCCCATTAGTCTCTATTTAACCGAGCCAAACGTTGCCGTTCTTCCCATCATTTTCTACATTTATTTAATTAAGCAAAATGGAGTCACACTAACACATTCCCATTGGTGCCATATGTTATTAAGTCGTGTAACTACATAGGTAGGGAGCAGGCACAGTGATGTTAGCATTATTGATATCAGCATAAAAAACAGAGATGGTAAATGTATAAATAGAAGAGACTAAGGACCTTCTTTAGGCATATAAATCTAAACTTCTGCTTTTTTAACTTCCTTAATACTTTAAAGTCTGATCCAAGAATAAAACAAAACAGAAAATTACTTTTTTTTTTTGTTTGAATTCCTTATTTGCCCTTTTAACAATATATGTAAAAAGAAAAAACAGAAATACATTTTTGATATTAATAATTTATTACTATGCGATAAGTCAAGATTTCTTTTTTGTGTAGTCTTCTACTGGCTGTTATCAGGTATATCTGATTGTGTACAATAGGATTTTGAGCAAAGTTTTTACCATTAAATTATGCAAAAGGTGTCAGACGCGAAACATTTCAGAAACCGTATGTATCAAATACGATACATTTGGCTATAACATAAGAGAAAATAAAAAAAAAAATCCTGTAAATTTGAAACTATCATTATTTTTCTATAACATTTTTTAAAACATTTATTATTTTATATTTTTAAATTCAAAATAGTTCCAATAAATCTCCAATAACCATTACAATTCCTTTTGGGAAAGGGGAAGGTAAATCACTTTTTTAGAGTAAAGAAATGGAAAAATGTCAAAAGAGATGGAATGAAGATAAGAAAGGAAGAGGATTATATAAGGTCCAAAAATCAGTACTAAATAGAATCATTAATGAGAGAATCAGAAATACTTTAATAATCCCAGAGGGAAATTGCTGTTGCTACACGCTCCAGTTACAGGTTTATATAATATATACACACATCCAACTATACAATATAATAAAGATAAACAAAATAAGAATAAAAAGAGATAAAATATATACACATATAGCTATTCTGTATATCTGTACATATATCTATGCATATGTAAAAACTAAATCCAAATAAAGTGAAAATCCAAGTAAAGTAATAAATCCAAGTAAAGTGATACGTGGCGTGCAAAAATAGTGCATAAATGTCAATTACGGGGGGGGGGGGGCGGGGGTGCTGAATCACTTGAGGGAGGCGTTATAGAGATTGATGACCACAGGTAGGAATGATTTCCTGTGGCACTCTGTGGTGCATCTGGGTAGGAGGAGTCTTCTGCTGAAGGAGCTCGTCTGCTGGACCAGTGTGTCGTGGAGAGGATGTGCGTCATTGTCTAATATGGACTGAAACCTGGACAGCATCCAGAAAGAAAGAAGTAATAATCATCAGATTAAGAGTGGGTCATGCCTATTTAAATGGCAATTTATATTTAATAGGGAGGAAAAATAATGATAAATGTGAATGATGTGGAAAAAAAGAGAATGTAGAAGATGTACTTATTAACTGTAAAACTTATTTACATGAAACGGAGAAATTGAGGACAGGCAAATAATGGAGTCTTAATGGAATATTGGGAAATGAAGGAAATAAAATAATAATATTCACTGATTCAAGAAAGCACTATTAATTTATTTACAGAATACAAAATTAAAAAATAGAATTTGATGTAATGCCGCTGCACCATTATGTACAGTGGGTGGCAGTATGCAACTTAAAGATGCTTGTGATCTGCCATAATAGAAAAGAAGAAGAATTTGTTTTGTTGGAGTTTTCATTCCATGCCACATGGGGGCGATAGCGCAGCCTCTCATTATCTTGTTTTCTGCTTCTAAAGTAGGCTGATACCATTATGATAGCTTTAGAAGGGTTGGTTGATGAAAATGTTAAAGAGGAAAATAAATATATTATTGCATCAGATAGTCAAGCAGCATTATTAAGTATCAAATCTGGCAAGTCTTGTAGATTAGATTTGTTATTAAATATATATCACCTATTAGTTCAATTCAGTTCAGTTTATTTATATAGCGCCAAATTCACAACACATGTCATCTCAAGGCACCTTACAGTTCAACGAGATCATACAGTCAAATTGATTCAAAGTTTTCTATCTAAGGAAAACCAGTTGATTGCATTGACTCATTGACTTAAATACAATCCCTCACACTAAGCATGCTTGTAGCAACAGTGGAGAGGAAAAAACCCCTTTTAACAGGAAGAAACCTCCAGCAGAACCAGGCTCAGTTTGAGCGGCCATCTGCCGAGGCAGACTGGGTTTCAAGGAGACAGAAGCAGAGACACAAAAAGCAGCTGTAAAAGGCGGCCCTGTCCAGGAAACACACAGCCAGGCAGACGAGCTCCGAGCCAGCTCCCATGCCAGAGGACGAAGAGAGCACATCCAGTCACATCCAGTGTTTAGTTTTGGCTAGACGGGCAGTGATTATTTGTGAAGTCTCTTAATATTATTTCCCCATTAGTCTCTATTTAACCGAGCCAAACGTTGCCGTTCTTCCCATCATTTTCTACATTTATTTAATTAAGCAAAATGGAGTCACACTAACACATTCCCACTGGTGCCATATGTTATTAAGTCGTGTAACTACATAGGTAGGGAGCAGGCACAGTGATGTTAGCATTATTGATATCAGCATAAAAAACAGAGATGGTAAATGTATAAATAGAAGAGACTAAGGACCTTCTTTAGGCATATAAATCTAAACTTCTGCTTTTTTAACTTCCTTAATACTTTAAAGTCTGATCCAAGAATAAAACAAAACAGAAAATTACTTTTTTTTTTTTTTTGAATTCCTTATTTGCCCTTTTAACAATATATGTAAAAAGAAAAAACAGAAATACATTTTTGATATTAATAATTTATTACTATGCGATAAGTCAAGATTTCTTTTTTGTGTAGTCTTCTACTGGCTGTTATCAGGTATATCTGATTGTGTACAATAGGATTTTGAGCAAAGTTTTTACCATTAAATTATGCAAAAGGTGTCAGACGCGAAACATTTCAGAAACCGTATGTATCAAATACGATACATTTGGCATTATGGGGTTAACGCTCGACTGTCTATGTAATTTGCCATATCTTTCAGCCATTTGCAGTCATTTGCCACTTGCACCCAACTTTCAGTTTTATTTGGATGACTGCAAGACGGTTTGTGAAATAAGTCCAGATTCAAATGTGTTGTGTGTTTTAAAAAAAAAAGTCTTTCTAATAATGATGACAGCTTTGTGTATCCTTATTTTGTGCATTTTTTCCTTTCAAAGTTGCCTTCATAGAGATGATCAATGACTTCTTCTGTTGGGAACTGCAGGTAGAGAAGCTCAATCTCCAAATAATAAATGTCTTTATGAGCCCAACTCCAAACCTGAAACACCTCATTGTTCGCAGCCTGTAACAGAATCTCATTTTCACCTCAGCGCCACCATTACAGATCGGCTAATCTGAAGTTGAAATGGTTCGAGGTTTTCCTTTAAGGGGCCTGAATCTGCAGGGATGTTATTTTTATAAGATCTAACCAACCTATTTCATCGGCCACCAAAAAAAACTCTAATAATAAAGCTGCGTTCCTATGAATTCATCCCCATTTCCATTCCAAAAGACTGCAGCTGTGATTGACGCGTCCTTGTTCTCTGGTTTACATTAGATGTGAAAATAATTGGCACCTGCACTCCTGCACATGCTCTGAAAGCCAAGAAAAGGCGCAGCAGCTGAGGTTTTTCATTTCACCCCAGAGTCTGATCTCCCTCTATTCAATCCAGATGTGAAGGCGTACTCATGGATATCCGTCTGAAATAGCTCGGGGAGATTAATGCACACTGGAGATGTGTCACATCATCGAACTCTTCGGCTGCAGACAAGTACAGACGAGTGGCTCTGCATTGATATTTCTCTCACGCATAAACAAGCCCTCATGCATACAGAGTATCAACTTGAGTGTGTGTGCCTCTGTGTCCCCTTGCCTTCACCTCATCCTCTTCTTATCTTCTCATCCTCCCTCAATATCCTCTTCCTGCTCTACACACTTTCCCTCTGGCGATCTCTGCTGCTAGTTATCCTCAGAGAGAGCCCTTTCAAGTACATTAAGAAGCCAGTCTCCCAGCCGGGCCTCGGCAGATTGGATGTGATCTTGACGGTTTTAGAGGATGTTCGGCGCCCAGGGAGAGTAATTGCGTGTGTAATTGCACACTGGGGAAAGGTAGAGCGGTATAAGGTCTGAATTCATCCTTCTTCCTGCCCTCTGGGTACATGGACAAGTCTCATCCCAGCATGGATCCATTCTAAAAACCCACGGCCTTCTCTCGGTCCCCTC
Source organism: Cyprinodon tularosa (assembly GCF_016077235.1). NCBI lineage: Eukaryota > Metazoa > Chordata > Actinopteri > Cyprinodontiformes > Cyprinodontidae > Cyprinodon > Cyprinodon tularosa. The sequence goes on from NW_024038309.1 coordinate 622,482, forward strand.
TCTGTTGTGACTCTGGGATTTTTTGTGGAATCAGTGGTGAAGAGTGCTAAAAAGGGGACTTGGTGAGCAGTTGATTAGGTCAGATCGGCTCTGCAAAGGTGTTGAGGAAACAGATGGAGTAAGAGATTAAAGGTTTTCTGCTGATAACCTAAGAAATAACAGATAAGCCATATTTGAAATGAGAACAGATGCATTTGCTGGGGTAACAGCATTAGAGCAATTTATTTGAAAAAGGTCAACAAGCTGATAAAGCTGTTCTAGGAACTCCTCTAGAACCTCTTTAGAAGATTTCATAAAGAAGAATTCTTCATAAAGTGAAGAGCATCCTGTTCAGAAATGTTTTAAGCAACAACAGTGTGTCTTCAGTCAGAGGCTTCTCCAGATCTGGTGGAAGACAGACCACTACAGAAGATCTTTCCTGCCTAAAGCTATCAACACCTACAACTGGTTAGAAAAAAAACCCTATTATTTCCTGCAACATTTAATTGTCTGTCATGTCTGTACATAGTGTGTGGATCGTCCAAAGCAGATTCTGAAGCTAATGTGTGTAGATATACGTAGGTAGAAAAGATTCCATTCTATCATTAGATTTCATTAGGGAGCTTACATGACCATCTACTTTCCTAGAAAAAGTAGCTAAACATGAAACATTTAAAATAGTGGCTTTTTAAAATATTAATCAAGCATCCATATGTGCTCAGAAGAATTTCAACACAATTATCTGACCAAACAGTCACCACATGTAAAAAAAAAAAAGTATTAAAGGAATAGTACACCCAAAACATGATTAGCCTTCATTTTCTACTCACCCCCATGCTGAACAACACTCTGGAGTACTTTTTTGATATCTCAAATCCATCTGGAGATCTGGGAGGCTTCTTGCTGTCTGCTGACATTCAAATAATGGAGGTGCCCAGCGCCCAAGGCAGAAAGGTCCATAAAAGTCCACAAAAACGTGTCAATATTCCTCCATACTGCTCGTCCAATGTATTCCAAGTGTCCTGAGTGGGTAGCATCCAGAATTTACTCGAAACGAAGTCATTTAGAATGTTTTTAGAGCATAAACAGTAGTGTATAGGATTTCCTGAAAGCGCGCACATGCGCGTTCACGACGCTACGGAAGCCGGCAGACCAAACCAGATGAACGTGCGCATTCAGCGTCTGCTCTGCCAATAATGCAAGCGTTTGTGTCCCTTGAAGAAAGTAAAAGAACAAATAACGCACAACTGCGATAAATCAAAGCTGAAAGAACAGTTTTCAAGTTTGGACTGGAGCCAGCTGCACTGCTACACTAATGCAAGACATAGATTAGCTAAAATAGTCTTTTATGCCTTTATTTTATACTGTATGAAGCTAGAAATGGATAATAAAATATCCAATTTTTAAGCAATGGTTTTAAGTAAGGAATTTCATTTTTTTATACCTTGTGCATAAATCAAACCAACATCAAACCAACTTTGTTTCGTGTTTGTAATCCTTTAGAGGAATCAGAATGAAACAATGCAAGATATAGGCTTACATCCATCCATCCATCCATCTTCCTCCGCTTATCCGGGGTCGGGTCGCGGGGGCAGCAGCTTAAGAAGGGAGGCCCAGACTTCCCTCTCCCCAGCCACTTCTTCTAGCTCTTCAGGAGGAACCCCAAGGCGTTCCCAGGCCAGCCGAGAAACATAGTCTCTCCAGCGTGTCCTGGGTCTTCCCCGGGGCCTCCCCCTGGTGGGACGTGCCCGGAACACCTCACCAGGGAGGCGTCCAGGAGGCATCCTAAACAGATGCCCAAGCCACCTCAACTGGCTCCTCTCGACGTGGAGGAGCAGCGGCTCTACTCCGAGTCCCTCCCGGATGACCGAGCTTCTCACCCTATCTCTAAGGGAGAGCCCAGCCACCCTACGGAGGAAACCCATTTCGGCCGCTTGTATCCGCGATCTCGTTCTTTCGGTCATGACCCAGAGTTCATGACCATAGATGAGGGTAGGAACGTAGATCGACCGGTAAATCGAGAGCTTCGCTTTTTGACTCAGCTCTCTCTTCACCACGACGGACCGGTACAGCGCCCGCTTCACGGCAGACGCTGCACCAATCCGCCTGTCGATCTCCCGCTCCCTTCTTCCCTCATTCGTGAACAAGATCCCAAGATACTTAAACTCCTCCACTTGGGACAGGACACCCCCCCTGACCCGGAGAAGGCACTCTACCCTTTTCCGGCTCAAGACCATGGCCTCGGATTTGGAGGCAATGATCCCCATCCCGGCCGCTTCACACTCGGCTGCGAACCGATCTAGGCTTACATTAAATATGTATTTAACATATAGCTACACACACATAAACTGGACATAGCTTAGTTTTGCCAACTTTGACTAAACTAAAACATTTGAAAGAGTTGGAATTGAAACTGATCTACTTTTGGATGTTGGACTGGAAAGGTGGGGTGAGGTTTTAATAAAATAGTGCGGGTTGATCAAGTGAATGAAGTCAGAGGTCACACATATCTGCTGGATCTCCCCCGGAAAGTTTCTTGTGAGAAAATCTCAGACTGAGGAGAGAAAAGTTGACATTGGCAAGAAAAGAGAGGAGAGATGTTTAAGAGTGTGATAGCTTAAGAGAAATCAGAAAGCAGGCCGCCGTCCTGGGATGGTTGCAGTGTTTGTTTTAGCATAACTTAATAAATATAGGATATAATACCGGAATAAATTATTCCGGTATTATATCCTGAGCTATTAGGTCATTTCAAGAGGCTAAAAACAACAACAACAAATATATAATACTCTCAGACATCTTAAATGTTTGCCGAACTCCATCCAATGCTTCTTGGTCTATGTCCAGTCCATATTAAAGCTCAGATTATGTAAAACAGACCCTGACCTTCCTTTTTAAATTACTTTTTAAAATATTGTTTAATTTTACATTTCCTGAAAGCTACTGTCAGGAGACATGTTGATTGCTCCCGGTTACATGTAGTATTTTTTGTAGCTTGAATTGCTTAAAAAAACGTACGACTTACGGCAAAGAGAAAAAATGAAATATTCTAAGAACTGTAAAAGGAGACAAAGTATTTATCACCCTGCATCTCTATTACAGAGGATCTAATTCCTGTAGATTAGACTGAAAACATTCTGTGGCATCTCGCTTAGATTTTTAAGAACTCTTATCTAATGCATAATCTTACTTTTCCTGCTGTTTGTTTTTAGAAAAGCTTATTTGAGTAAACATGCAATTGTAAATTCAACAAATGCATAAACCAATAAACTTGACTCATTTGTGCGATCTGCTAGTGAGTAACACAGCTCTACTTCCACCATGCGGAAACTTTTCCTTGGGAGCACACTGCAAAATGATCTTAAAATAAGTAAAAAATTCTCCAATTAAGTGTATTTACCCTTAATTTGTGTAGTTAAATAAGAATTGCCAACATAATTAGATGTTTTTTCTCTTTAAATAAGATAGACAATATGCACTTGAAATAAGACAATGATTTTCTTTCTTATTTTAAATGTAAATTGTCTTGTTCCATTAGCAAATTGTCTACCTTACCTCCTCAATTGAAGAAAATCCACTTATTAAAAACAAAATTGACTTATTAAGATTTCATTTTTTTGCAGTGCAGAATGTCTGCAAGCCTCTTTTCACTGAGGTGTACGAATAAAGACATGATTCATCTATGCTGTCATGACTCAAGATTTTTGAACCTAATGCACACACGCATAACTGTCAATGAGGATTGATTAACTAGTGATGAACTCAAGGGCGGTTCTAGATGGGAGCCAACAGGGCCCAGGGCCCCTGCTGAAGTGATCCTGGCTCCTTTTATGGCTGCTGTACACAAGAACATAAACTGCAAAAATGTAAATGCAGGTCAATTTTTCTTAAAATACGTCTATATCAAGCCTTAAGGCACAACAAATTCCAGTGGAATAAGATGATTTATGTCTAGAAAAAGAAAACAAATATTATTTCAATAATAATAATAATATTAGTTCAAGAATCCTCCTTCCTTTTGCCGATCATTTTATTCATCTGCTCATGTTGAGGGCAAATACATAGACTTTACTTGTTTAGGTGATTTTTCCCACTGTAATACTAAATCAGTTCTAATGATAATATGCTCTGACAAACAAGACTATAACTAACCTGTCGATGAAATCAATGCAATTTCCGACTTTAAAATTTTGTAAGCAGTTATTTAAATAATGGCTAACTTAATAAACTAAAAGATCTGCTCTTGCTCTGCCCCCCGCTAAATCTCATCTAGAACTGCCAATTTCTTTACTAAGAACAGAGTCACAGAACGCTGAGGAACCTGCGTGCTTGAGCTTACTTTAGTAAATAAAGTGATTCAATTCATTGCGTTCATTGAATCAACAAGTGATTTGTTCGTTTGACTGAATCCTTCAAGAAAAAACTATTGTACTGCTATAATTTCAACACCATAGCATTTGGTTAGCCTGACGTAGTCCGACTCAATTCTAGTCAGAAAATGAGTCTGATACTGCTCCATAGAGCTATGATTATGGGGCGTGTTTTGAACGAACCAGGAAAAAAAATGCCTCTGCACTCAATTGGATAGACCTACAACCAATAAGAGCAACGGAGTGCGTGACATATGTTAAACGAGGCATAGTTGTTGTCCACAAAAATCAAAGCGTGCAGTTGCACGCCTAGAATAAGAAGATGAGCCTTGATCGCGTTTCTCTGTTCCTCTTTTAAAATTAATTTGCTGTCGATATCTTCTAGAACAGACCTAATAGCAGAATCTACTCACCCAAACTCTCCAGCGGCAGCCATTATTGTTGTCACCCAAGCGCGCTTTGGTCACGTGGTTGATAACGTTACTCTTGATCATCTGTCCATCATCGTATAAAGCCCGCCCTGACAATTTGATTGGATCGCCTGACAGTGGGCTTTAATACTCGCGCTACTATGGAGCAGAGCCAGACCGAACTTCCCAGAACTCAAACCTTGTGGGCGGGACTAAGTTCGGAATCGCACCCAGGCTAGCATTTGGTGGCATCTCGCTTAGAATTCGATGGTCCATAATAGCGAGTTAGGAATTTTAGTGTTGTCATTAAGCTTTTGTTTAATGAACTATGTAGCAATGTGTATATAATTCAGGATTAACAAATATCTATTCAATTCAATTCAATTCAGTTTATTTATATAGCGCCATATTCACAACACATGTCATCTCAAGGCACTTTACAGTTCAACCAGATCATACAGTCAAATTGATACAAAGTTTTCTATCTAAGGAAAACCAGTTGATTGCATTGACTCATTGACTCAAATACAATCCCCCACACTAAGCATGCTTGTAGCGACAGTGGAGAGGAAAAACTCCCTTTTAACAGGAAGAAACCTCCAGCAGAACCAGGCTCAGTGTGAGCGGCCATCTGCCGAGGCCGACTGGGGTTCAAGGAGACAGAAACAGAGATACAAAAAGTAGCTGTAAAAGGCGGCCCCGTCCAGGAAACACACAGCCAGGCAGACGAGCTCCAAGGCAGCTCCCATGCCAGAGGACGAAGAGAGCACATCCACTCAGTCACGGCCAGAGAAACAGGACCACACTGGAAAACAGGCCGATCTCCAACATCTATAAACAAGGGTGTTGATGGAAGCAGCACAGCTGATGTTTCTTTCCAGGATGACGTCACAGCCAAACAGGAACAGACGAGGCAAAGCTACTCTGAGGAAAAGCAGAGAGAGCAGAAGGTTAGAGATTGAACTAACAGATTCTGCAGAATAGGAGAACAGAGAGAGAATGAAGCAGAATGATGAAATGGGGGTCCCTATGTCCTCCAAAAGTCTAAGCCTATAGCAGCATAACTATAGAGATAGCTCAGGATAACCTGAGCCACCCTAACTATAAGCTTTATCAAAAAGGAAAGTTTTAAGCCTAGCCTTAAAAGTAGACAGGGTGTCTGCCTCACGGACTAAAACTGGTAGTTGGTTCCACAGGAGAGGAGCCTGATAACTAAAAGATCTGCCTCCCATTCTACTTTTAGAAATTCTAGGAACCACTAGTAAACCTGCAGATTGAGAGTGAAGTGCTCTGTTAGGAACATAAGGAACAATCAGATCTCTGATATAAGATGGTGCTTGGCCATTTAAGGCTTTATATGTGAGAAGGAGGATTTTAAATTCTATTCTTGATTTAACAGGAAGCCAATGAAGAGAAGCCAGGATAGGCGAGATATGATCTCTCTTTTTAATTTTCATCAGAACCCTGGCTGCAGCATTTTGGATCAGCTGAAGGCTTTTAACTACAGTTTGTGGACTTCCTGATAGTAAAGAATTACAATAGTCCAGCCTTGAAGTAACAAATGCATGGACTAGTTTCTCAGCATCACCCCTGGACAGGATATTTCTAATTTTTGCAATGTTCCTCAGATGAAAGAAGGAAATTCTAGAAACCTCTTTGATATGGGATTTAAATGACAGGTCCTGATCAAAAATAACACCAAGATTTTTTACTTTATTATCTGAAATCAGTTTAATCCCATCCAAATGAAGTGACTGGCTAATCAGTTTATTTTTCAGAGACTCTGGTCCAAAGACTATAACTTCTGTTTTATCTGCATTCAGAAGCAGAAAGTTAAGAGTCATCCAGGTTTTTATGTCTTCAAGACATGCCTGTAATCTATGTAATGGGTTAGCTTCATCTGGATTTATAGACAGATATAGCTGGGTATCATCAGCATAACAGTGGAAATTAATCCCATGCTGTCTAATAATTCTACCAATTGGGAGCATGTATAAAGTAAAGAGAATTGGTCCTAGCACTGATCCCTGTGGTACTCCACAGGTAACCTTTGAGCGTGTTGAAGATCTATCATTAACATGAACAAACTGAATTCGATCAGATAGATAAGATTTAAACCAGTCTAGTGCTGTTCCTTTAATTCCAACAAAATATTCAAGTCTTTCTAAAAGAATATTATGGTCAACTGTATCAAATGCAGCACTAAGATCCAACAGGACGAGCACAGATACAAGTCCATTATCTGAGGCCATAAGAATATCATTAGTGACTTTCACCAGAGCTGTTTCAGTGCTATGATGAGCTCTAAAGCCAGACTGAAACTCTTCAAAAAGTTCATTATGGTGTAAGTGATCGCAAACTTGTTTGGCAACTACTTTCTCAAGAATTTTGGATAAGAAAGGAAGATTGGATATAGGTCTATAATTGACCAAGTCATCTGGGTCAAGAGACGGTTTCTTAAGCAGAGGTTTAGTTACAGCAACCTTAAAAGCTTTAGGTACATATCCCTGTAACAGAGATAGATTAATCACATCTAAAATGGAGGAGGAGATCAAAGGGAATACCTCCTTAAATAACCTGGTTGGAACTGGATCTAACATACAAGTTGAAGGCTTAGATGAAGACAATAATTTTGCTAATTCAGAGAGTTCAACTCGATCAAAGCAGTCTAAACCCGGTTCAGATTCCATGACTACCTCAGGTACAATCGCGGATAGAGGAGTGCTTATGATCTTATTTTTAATAAGATCAATCTTATTAATAAAGAATCCCATAAAATCATTGCTGCTAAGAGCAGGTGGAATGGACGGTTCAACAGAGCTATGGCTCTGGGTGAGTTTGGCAACTGTATTAAAAAGAAATCTAGGATTATTCTTATTCTTCTTTATTAGTGAGGAGAAGTATGCTTCTCTAGCTTTACAAAGGGTCCTCTTATACAGCAGTAAACCATTTTTCCAGACTAGGAAGGACTCTCGCAGGCCTGTGGAGCGATATTTTCTCTCCAGTTTCCTAGCATTTTGCTTCAAAGTACGCAGCTCTGCATTAAACCAAGGAGCAAGCTTTCTATTTTTAACGGTTTTCATTTTCAAAGGAGCTGCGTTGTCTAAGGCAATACGCAGAGAACTAGCAACCCCATCAACAAAATCATCAACCTGTGAAGGGGAATAAGCTAAGCTTTTGCACTCTGCAGCACTGCTCAGTGACACAGAGGAGAGAGAAAGTGAAGCAGATTCTTTAAAATTTATAACTGCACTATCTGATAAAGATCTACTAAAATTGAACCTTCTTTTGGGGGAGGAGAACTCTGTTAAAGTAATCCTGAAGGTTATTAGAAAGTGGTCAGAGAGGACAGGGTTGTGAGGAAATACTGTTATTTCTTCACATTCTATGCCGTATGTCAGCACAAGATCCAAAGTATGAAGATGAGAATGCGTGGGACTATTCACATTTTGAACAAAGCCAATAGTGTCTAAGATAGCATTAAAGGCTGCTCTTAAGCTATCGCCTTCAATGTCAGCATGGATGTTAAAATCTCCCACTATGATGACCCTGTCAGTATTTAATACCAAATCAGAAAGGAACTCTGAAAACTCATCTAAAAATTCAGAGTAAGGACCTGGTGGACGATACAAAGTTACAAAAAGAAGAGGTTTTCTTGCCTTGAAATTTGGATCAGGGAAATTAAGGGTTAAATGTTCAAAAGAGTTGTAGGTATTAATTGTTTTGGGAGTAATCAGTAAGTCAGACTGGAAGATTGTTGCTACTCCTCCTCCTCGCCCAGAACTTCTGGGGATGTGAAAATTTAAATAGCTTGAAGGAGTTGCCTCATTTATGCTCACATAATCCTCTTGCTGCAGCCAGGTTTCTGTAAGGCAAAACAAGTCAATGTGATTATCACAAATCAAGTCATTAACTAGTAGACTTTTAGAGGAAAGCGATCTTATGTTAAACAGACCGCATTTAATTGTTTTAACTTTTTCCCCAATTGGAGTTATTTTGATTTTAATTAGATTATCATGATTTACTCCTTTGGGAATCTTTGCTAATTTATTAGATTTTGGTCGTGGGCAAGACACTGTCTGGATGGAGTAAAGAGTGGGTAACAGTAGAGAAGCTGCAGAGATGTGTGTTAAACTACAACTCTGCTTCCTGGTCTGCACCCTGGGTGGTCAGGGTTTTGGAGGACTAATAAATGTGGCCAGATTCCTAGAAAGAAGAGCTGCACCATCCAAAGTGGGATGGATGCCGTCTCTCCGAATCAGACCAGGCTTTCCCCAAAAGGATTGCCAATTATTAATGTAGCCCACGTTGTTTTCAGGACACCACCTAGACAACCAGCGGTTGAATGACGACATGCGGCTAAACATGTCATCACTGGTCAGATCAGGGAGGGGACCAGAGAAAATTACGGAGTCCGACATTTTTTTGGCAAACTTACACACCGAAGCAACACTAATTTTAGTGACCTCCGATCGGCGTAACCGGGTGTCATTACCACCAGCGTGAATAACAATCTTACTGTATTTAACCTTATCCTTAGCCAGTAGTTTCAGGTAGGATTTGATGTCGCCCGTTCTGGCCCCCGGCAAACATTTGACTATGGTCCCTGGTGTCTCTAATGCCACGTTTCTGACTATGGAGCTGCCAATCACCAGAGTGGGCTTCTCAGTGGGTGTGTCACTGAGTGGGGAAAACCGGTTAGAAACGTGAACGGGTTGGTGGTGACCAGTGGGCAGAGATCCACGACTACGCTTTCTGCGTACAGTTACCCAATCGCCTGGCTGCTCAGGCACTTTTGGAGGACAGCTACGTGGGGGGCCTACTTTAACTCCTGGATGTTCAACAGCCTGAAGCCTGGATTCTAACTCTGACACCCTCGCCTCCAAAGCTACAAAAATACTACACTTATTACACATCCCATTATCACTAAAGGAGGCAGAGGAATAACTGAACATCTGACACAGAGAGCAGGAGAGAGGAGAGGAAGAAGGAAGAGTTGGAAAAGAGTCAAGGGAGGGAGAGAGAGAAGCCATAGCAATGCTAAGCTAGCGCTAGCCTAGGCTAGCTACTCCTTGCTATCAGAAATAAAACCGTGTGAAACTGACAAGTGCTCAGTAGAAAAGTGCAGCAGAAGGTGCTATGTTTTAAAGTAGTCAGTTAGAGTTACTTAGATACAGAGATATCACAGAGAAAATAACTTAACTTCAGATGGAGATCCTCTGAACAGCTGCACACTCAGTTAATCCAAACAGGAAGTGAACAGGTCCAAACAGGAAGCAGGAAGTGTAGTCAGTATCACACAAAGAATGATCAGATCTCTCCTTCACTCTGCCACTATTAGTTGCAGGGTAGAAGTTGAGAAACTCTGGGCCGCATGCTCTCCTGTTAAGCGACAGTAACTGAGTTTCTATTCTATTACTATGTCGATATCCTTCTAAATTTGAAAATGCTAATTTTTGCAAGTGCAGTGCTTACTTTAAATAAAAAATTAAATTTAAAATTACATGTGAATAAGTTTGTTCATGTAATAACTCTGAAAACAACACAGCAGCAGATAGAAACACATGAGATATAGCCATGTTTCAACCATGGCTCTAGAGGGCGCCATGATCCTGCAACTACCTCCGTTCTTCTTCTTCATCTTTATAGAAGTCCAGCTCCAGATCACGTGACCGGTGTGATGCGAAAAAAAACTGTTTCCATTCCAGTTTGGAGGAATATAGCTATTTCGATCCAACCAAAGAAACCAAATCATCGAAGCATAAAAACCTTTTTTTTTTTTTTTTTTTTTTTTTAAATCGCAGTGTTTCCATTTATTTTAATATTTTTGTTTTTATTACAATTTGCACAGTTTGGTGGTTAAGGGAAACGCTGCTAATGTGGAAAAATTTTTCAATCCAAACTAAATTGAGTATCTAATGTAGTAGACACAGATAATAACCAAGCAGTTTGTTTTTGATAATCCCAGCAAAAGAGTGACTCATCGCCATTAAAGGGGGGGAATCAGAGCATTCCTCTAACAAGTCAAAACAGGCATCCACCTTCACATAGCTCCGGTATTCAGAGTAAAAGTGCCTAAGTCTGTGCAGAACGAATATTTCTTCATTTTTACCTTACTGAGAGGGAGCCCTAAAGGCAAACTTCCACTTATCTCTGCAGTTGGCCAGCACCTCCTGTCAAATTTTCCCAGAGTTTCCTGAAGTGGCCAAACTAGACCAGGTTTCCGTCTGACTTTTAATGAATTCAGTCTTGAAATGAAATCATTGAAAGTTAGGAAACTCATCTGTAGCTGTAATAAAAATGCAAAAGTAGTCAAATAATTTCTCCAAACTCCTACAAAACCTCCTAATCAGAGGTTTGGGTTTGAGTGTTCATCAATAAGAATGTTTAAACATCTCGTGTTCTGCATGCAGAAGGCAGCAGGACCTATATGACAAGGTGCTGTGTGAGTGATGAAGGAACTGGATTCCCCGCAGATGTTTTTAAAAGAGTAATATAAGATCTCAGGAAACTACTGTGCCACGCTTGAGCAACATTAAGTTATGCTAAAACAAACACAGGCAAACCCCCAGAAAATAAAACCTGAGGTGCAATAACCTTGAAACAACTCATAAATATCTCTGTCTCAGATAAAACACACCAGCTCAGATCAAATGACTTGCTTTGCTGGGGTCTTTGCAACAGAAAAAGGTTTGAAACGGAACATATAAAGAGAAAGAAGTCAGCCTCTACTCAAACGACAGGCTCCCGTTGGTAATGATTTGAATGTTTTTGGATAATCTAATATTTGCAGCATACATGACATGATCCAAATATGCCAGGAGTTAATAAAGTTTCTACACTTGCTTCTAACAAAGCAAAGTATAGAATTATACAAACCAATATGCTTTACTTTCATGTCTATCAGCTTATTAAAAACATTTTGGGGAGTTATGTAGTTGCTTTGTGCTGCATTATATAGTTGGAACATTTGTGCTAAATTTTTTGAGTGTCATCAAGATGACTGTGGAGAAACTGGCTGCGTACTGAATAACCTGAGGAGGTTATTGAGGCGCGTTGGACCAAAGAAGAACATAAAGATTGCAGGAGAGCTTGAGTTGCTCTAGCAAATGTTTTTGGAGGCGTCAGAAGGTTATTGTGTAACGTCTGTCACTTATAAAGGCAACAATGTGTTTTACATGAAAATGGTTGTATACTTTTTTATTTTTTTGCTATAAATGAAAGTTCCTGAAGTGTTCTTTAGAATTAGGTTTCTTTGTGTCATGATGGGCTCTCAAGGGGGACCCAATTATGCAGAACCCCACTGAGGCGGAAACTGGAGTAAACGGTTAAACAGAGTTTATTTGCATAAGCACACAATATGCCGATGACTGGTTCGGGCCTGGAATCTGGTTTCACCGGAGTCTGCGTGAGAGACAGCACAGTTAAGGACTGTTGACGGAGTCTTGGTTTCCAATGGTGCTCTGATAGTACCTTGAGGGTTCCTGAGGTTCTCCTTGGGAGAGTCACTGTTGGTTCTGGAGAAGGATGTGTTAGCAGAGTCCGTTAGCTGCTTCAGCGTCTCACGTCTTATTTGAACAGACCTTGGCTTGGGTTTCCTAGCTCTTGCCCAGAGCTGCTTAGAGGTTGACTGAGAATCTTCAGGGTTTGGCTCGGAGGATCGGCTCGGCAGGTTAGCTCTTCCAGAGCTTTCACGGAGGGAGCACGAGTCACCAACTGGAACAACACTGCGACATTGAGGCAAGGTCTGAAGACAGCATATATAGTGGATCCTCTGATGAAGGTAATGAGCAGCAGCTGTGCAGGAGGCTCTGCTCAGGAGGATCCACGGCGGACTCTGCTGGAGAAAGATGGTACTACTCCAGCTCCCAACACTTTGCTGTCTTTTTGCTGTTTAATCCTTTCAACACCTGACACTGGCAGGTTAAACCGCCTGTGCTTTCAGGAAAATCTGACTTAGAAAAATATCAAACTTTGATCAACTCAAACCAACTTGGTCCTTGGTTGATTTAATGAAGATTCAAATGATTTCGATGTGTTTTGATTATTACATCGCAGTCAGATTTTCTCAGTTGGAGATAGAACTGGAATACAACCTTAAGTTTGGAAAGTAGGCCGCCTCTGAGCAGTTCAATATCATGGCTCAGACACATATGAGGTAATGAAAGTACAAAACCATATTGTGACTATTCTGATATTTTGTACATAAAATAGAGAAATAGTTTGTTATTGGTTTTATATTAGTTCTGTTTGTTGGTATTCCCAGTTGCAAGCATTGATTTCTGAGAAAAACTAAATGCATCATGTTACTATGAACCCGTAATCCTGTTAATGCTGAATGTCAGACATTTCTGGCAGGTTGTGAACCTTTATTAGGATGCACTTTTTTTGGATACCTCTGAATCTCCTGTTAAAGGTTTTCCCGAAATGCTGCACCTTTCATCCTTGTGTCAGGCCTTTTTCATAATATGAATAAAGAATAATAATTTAAATTTATTGATCTCATACTGGAGAAATGTACCTCTGCATTTAACGTATCCCCTTGGGGAGCAGTGGGCTGCCATTGTGCGTCGCCCAATGAGCAATCGGGGGATAAGGGTTTTGCTCAGGAACCCAGAGTGGAGGCAGTGGGGATTGAACGGGGTACTTGTAACCTTCTCAGATCACAAGCGTACTGCTCTAACCACTAGGCCAACACTCCCCAAAGAAATCTCCTTAGTTGTGTTTCCCTTACAAATGTTTTGCCCAAACAACAGTTATCTAAATAAGTAGAAACCACAGAAGATGCATCATCCTGCATGTAATCAGGTCATCTGCTAACGGTGCTTTAGAATCACATTGTTGGTGGCCAAGTATTCTCTTGTTTGTTCTTGCGTGTTTTTTAAAATAAATTTACAGATTCATCTAAGCCGTTGCATCAGATTGTGCTTTTATGACGCCTACCTTATGAGGTCATTTAAATTGGAGCTTTAAGTTGTTTCTTACTTGTTCATCCTCTGATGTTTGGAACCTTTTTTATGCTTTTGTGATTGAGAGGTTGGAGGAAATTTAACCAACAGGAAAACCTTGTTCTTAAAATGGTTTCAGGTTTTGGATTAAGGGTAGGCGCCCCCTATCCTATAAAAGAAAAAATACTATAAAAAAGATTGCAGCAAAGTCTAGTTGATCGGAAGCAATATGTAAACAAATCGGTGTTGATTTAGGACTTTTATGCTCTAATATAATTTTTTTTTCCAACTAACATCAAACAACCAGCTTTTGGATTACCGTATTTTCACGACCATAAGGCGCACCGTACTAAAAGGCGCAGTCTCAGTTATGTGTCCCATTTCTGTATTTAACACACACATAAGGCGCACCGGACTATAGGGCGCGCTTTTTATATACAGGTACATGTCCTCTACTACCTTTAAATAGCTCTACTGCGTATTTAAAAATACAGCGGGCCCAAAACTGAGTATGACTGTGCTTTATTCATGTATTTATTACAAAGTATTAATCAAACCTGCGAGCTGGCCGTGAGACAGACACATCGCTGATGACACAGCGCTGTGATTACTCCTAAATTAACTTAAAAACCTGAAACCTGCCGACGGAATATGTTCGCTTTTATTACCGGTATCCTGGTGCCTGCAGTTTAAATTATTTAGATGAAAAACACCTGCCAGCCGCTGCGGTGAGGCTGCTGTTGAAGGGATTTCTACTGTCGGTGCACCGCTGGTATGTGGGGGTCTGAGCGCCTCCGACAGAAATAGATAATCTGGATGAACTGACTGCAATTAAGTTTTCAGGTGGCCTTTCTCACTTAAAAACATATTAAAACTACTTTATTCCCACTGATCACAGCAAATATAGCTGCAAGATTTAGATTATTTAGATGAAAAAACACCTGCCAGCCACCGCGCTGAAGAGGAGGAGACCCGGCCCAGAGGCTGCTGTTGAATTAAGTTTTCAGGTAGAAAAATAGAGCGGGAGCAAAACTGAGTATGTTTGTGCTTTATTCATGTATTTATTACAAAGTATTAATCAAACCCATCAAAGTCATCATCCTCTGTTTCTGAATTAAACAGCTGCGCTAAATCAGACATGCCTCAGACATGCCAATTTCCCTTCTCCGCTGTCAGAGTCACTTTCCGTGCAGCGCGGCTCCTCAGAAATAATGCCGGCTTTTGCGAAAGCTGGAACAACAGAGCCAGCAGACACGTTAGCCCAAGCATCTACAATCCATCCTCAAACGGTGGCGTAACTTGCCCGGCGCTGCCTTCCACTTATTTTGAAACTGTGGTCTCCGTCGGTCATCCATCGCTCCCACGCCGCTCGCAGCCTTACTTTGAACGGCCGCTTCACACTGATGTCTAGCGGTTGAAGTTCCTTTGTCAGACCCCCGGGATAACGGCGAGCACAGCGTTCATTTGATTCACCTTTTTTTTTCACATCGGCTGTGAGATGGGCACGCAGCGATGGTGATGCGTGGAAAAAAGCACCTGGTCTCCTCACATACACCTGCCTTTCATCATCTCCTCATCCATCCAGACTTTTTCATTTGCGTTAATGTCATCAGAGCGCTGTGTCTGTCTCGCTGTCAGCTCCCAGATCAGCTTCTCTGATTGGTTGATGCGGTGCGTCCAGCAGCAAAACTTCAATTTTTCCATCTCGAGCAGCAGCAGCGCGTTGGCGGTGCGTCAGATGCTTAAACGCTCCCGACGCGCTGCGCCTGCTGCTCAAAACGCACTGCGGGACCTTTTGCTGCACCTATACGCGCGTCAATCATTGACTTTGCATGTAAACTCGCTGCTTCTGCTGCACCTGCTGGGTCCGGTTCACACTGATGTCGAGCGGTTGAACAGCGAGCACAGCGTTAATTTGTTTCCCCATGTTTTTCACATCAGCTGTGAGATAGGCACGCATGGAGTTACATATTAACAGCGATGGTGATGAGTGGAAAAAAAACACCTGGTCTCCTTACATTCAGCCACTCTTTCATCATCTCCTCAATGAGGTGGTCTCAAAAGTCGCAGTTACAACACACATAGGGCGCACCGCACCAAAGGGCGCACCGCACATTTTGAGGGAAAAAAAAGACGTTTAAGTGCGCCTTATAGTCGTGAAAATACAGTATATCTACTTTTTATAAAGTTGCAGGGCATGCAGTTAAAATACTCAGAAAGGACAGGTTTGAGAAGTATAGTGGGAGTTTGTAAGAACTTTTAGGAAAGTGTAACAAATTCCCAAAACAAACCCCATTTTTAGCGCTACCTCAACTTTACATTTTGACTGCAGCCTCTGCCGTTGGAACTGATCAGGCATCAGAGAGATGTGAAGTTTGTTATCACCTGGCTGCAGCACAGACTTTAGGCTGTGCGATAACAGGCAGCCATGCATGCCTCTGCTCAGGGGCCGCTCTCAGGTGTCCAATGAGAACGGGGGCTTTTATTTTCGGCCAACTATCCAGGAGCTCCAGCCTGAGCGCTGAGGGATGTCAGAGTGAGATTTAAGAGCTGTCACTTCCAATCAGCCTCAACTCACACTGAGTGCAGAGAAGCGCTATCTGCCTTTTTTCCCCCCTATATCACTGCAACGCTTAGTTTATTCTTTAATGTCATGAGTCAGAAAACAACTACCCTACATAAAGAAGACTTAACCCTTTAAAGCCTGCTACAAAAAAAATGTCCGACATATCATTGAATTCTTTTCATTGAATTTTTGATTAAAAAACAATACATTCACTGTCGAATTCATTATCTACACCTGTGGTGTCCAATGTTAATCCTAAGAACTAGCCTATATCATCGTTTTAGATGTTGACTGGTGACTGGTTTCTTCCAGTCTATTATATCTCCTCTAATCTCATCAACTTAAAAAGAAATTAGCCTCCACATATATCTAATCATCACTTCCCGGATATTTGATTTTTTTTTTCTCTCTAATTCCGAGAGGTTCTTCTACATCAGCAATCACTAGATGCTTAAAATCACCTAAATCCCCTTTCTTTGCTTTCTAAAGGTCAGTTTTAGCTTCAGCCGGTTTGATCCACATTTAAATGCTTAAATGCAGCGATATCCTCCTTGTAAATCATTTTTAGCTTGACAAACACAACATATATTTTATGTTTTTACCAAAGCTTTTGTGTAAATCATTAGGTGAAAATGTATAGACCAGGGATATTTCTTGCTTTTTGACTCAATTAAAGAAGACTAGATTTTAAACAATTACTTCTTTTTACACTTGACTCTGTGATCTTATTTTAAAAAGGACTTTTTACTCTAGAAAAGCTGTGCATCTTAGAAAGTACATACAGCCATGGCAGGCTTTTGCACAAAGCCTGTAGAATTGCAGCTCCAGATGGAGATCGACAGACGGACCGTTGCAGACGCTGTTGGATCGTATTGTTGTGAAGAAGAGAGTTATACTCACCAGGTTTGGTTCCTACACAGATAGTCATGAAATTCGACTAATGTTTGAAGAATTTGATTCCAGATTCAAGCAGCTTTAAAGAGTTCTCGCCACAGGGTGTTTTGGGACTCTATGGGAGATGGATGTTCACCTGGGAGTGGCTCAGAGTAGAGTCCTTACTCCTCTAAATCAAGAGGAGCCATCTCTGGTGGCTGTAGCATCTGCTCCAGATGGCCCCTGGACACCCTGACACACAGAGGAGCCAAGAACACCTTAGAACCCTTCTGGCTTCCCCAAGAGGAGCTGGAGGAGGCATTTAGAGGGAAGTCTAGGTGTAGACTGAAACTGCTTGAACAAAAGTTTTTTTCAGCAATTCAATGTAAAATATTAGGCTAATTTTAAATTCAATTCAAAAATACTATGTTCATCCCAAACTGAAGAACTGTAAAACTGGTTTTGATAGACAATTTTTAATGAGTTGTTATTGGTATTGATAGTGGTAGGCAGAAAGGATCCTCTTTAGCAAGTTAGCAGAGCTGCTCCAGCATGCAGCCAGCTGCAAACTATGCTAACATTTAAAAAATACCATTAAACTCAGAGAGACATAGCATAAGTACCCTACTGAAGTCAGACAAGGACAATAACCATTCCATCATAATCTTCATTCTGATGGAAAAAGGTCACCTTTATGTGTATAAATCCTTCTTTTAATTCTCAAATGCCATATGTTTGTTTACAGACTGATTCAGTTTTAGTTGCATTGTTATTAATTGAAACCTGTTTGCATTGGAATAGCTGTAGCAGCTTTTATTTGGAAAAGAAGCACTTTATTTTAGAAGAAGCAGTTGTCCGCATATATAAAAAAATATATACATAATGCAAATGAAAGCAAATGTGTGAGCATGTTTAGATGTCAGGTACAAAATGTTTACTGATGCAGATTCTATGAGCCACTCCTGTGATCTGCACATCACATGTTGCACAGACTTGCCCTGGCCTCCTTTAATCCCCTCGCTGCTCCTGGTGCTGTGTGTCACAGGGAAGCACCAGGAGGGTTGTGTGAATGTGTCTGGGCAGCACAGCAGTGGTTTAATGCTGAAGTTACTGTATGTGTGTTTGTGCTTGTGTTTTGGCATCAGAATGAGGACAATTTTTCTGAGTTCGCTATAAAATCGAGGACAGTTTGTACAAATGTGAGTGGTTCTTCTAACCTATTTTCCTAAAGGTTAGGTTTACATTTAAGACTAAGGTGTGAGTTTGGTTCTATATGCACTGGTAATGGTAAGGTTTGGGATTTTTGCCAGGGTTAGGGAATAGAAAATAACTGAAAATCAATGGAAATCAGTGGGAGTCAACACAAGGTCCTCACTACATACAGCAAGAGGAGAATGTGTGTGTGTGTGTGTGTGTGTGTGTGTGTGTGGGTAGAGGGGTTTCAGAGCAAGGAAAAAGAGGAAGCTCACAAGGATCGACAGATGCTGAAGGATAAAGACTTGCAGCTGAGATCTATCAGCTGCATGGGGAGCTGGGGGCTGTCATGCCCTGACAACGACCCACATCCGCACGCGGAAACCTGCACCACCCTTGGTGTGAATTTCATTCCCACCAGGGTGCATGTTTTCCCGTCTTGGGGCTTTGTGTCAGGCTGGATGTGTTTGTGTGCATGCCTTTAACCTTAATTCCTACAATGCCTGCTCCATATCAGCAATACACTTACTGTAATTGGTTTTAAGCTACACATGCTGGTAGTGTAAATGTGTTTATGTGTGTTTCTGTGTGTGTGTGGTGAAGCCTGGCAGCTGGAGCAGACTGCAGCCAGAGTCACCAGGGACACGGAAAGAGAGAGAGAGATGCAGTAATGAAGAAGAGTTGAAGGTCGGTGCAGTGAATGAGGTCAGCCTGCATAAATGAGAACTAATAAAACACCTAACATACCAGCAGCGTGTGAGCATCATCTTACTCTTACACATCAACGTGTTCAGGTGAAACCAGCAAGACGGCCGGCCAGTTTTCCCACACAGTCGGATTCCCAGACAGAGCGGGAGGTTTGTTTTTCATGCCAGCTCCACCTCTGAACCACTGTTGTCTCTAAACCGGTCTATCTTCCTCTGCTACATTTAGCTCTGTCAGCAGCCCTGCCAAGGTTTTCCAGAGGGCACCGAAACACAAACAGCTACATGTCTGCTTTATTTTCTCCCTGCCTTCCTCCGCTCTCTAAAACCTCCTCACCATGTTTCTTTCTTGTTTCTCTAAGCAAGCTACTATTCTGTGCTGCTGTCTACAGTGATCCCTCAGCCTGCAGACTCTGCTTTGTGATCACTGATATGCCGTTGTGCCCTTGAGCATGACGGCATCAGGTCTACCTCTCTTTCATACACAACTCTCCGATAATTCTTCACTTTTGTTTCCCAGGCTGTGCAGAAGCAGCAGGAGGTAGAAGCGGGGAGACAAGCACTCCCCCTTTTCGGCTAATGTAAAAGGAAACATTTTCAGTGACAAATACTACGAGGCTTTTCCTCTGCTTGTTTCCTCCCTCTCAGTAGGTAACTGGAATTGTATTGCACTAAGCTGCAGCGCGGGGATCCAATGGATCACCCAACTAATGGAATGCCTGCGGGAGTGGAAATCAGCCTACCAAAACCCTATTTCAAGAACTTCCCACATATTTTTTAAAAGACACTTACAAACCAGTTTTCAGCAATTTGTTATTAAAATGACTGGTTATTAAAATGTTGTGGCACAGTCAAGATTTCTTGACATAGAATGAGATGCTTTGCTTTACTCTAAAGAAAGCTCCCACACTTAAAACCTAAGGCAGGCCACAGATTGTTCCATTTTCTAACCCTGTCTTGACAAAGAATGGTAACTCTGGTAAAACCAAAAAGTTATTACATGCATAAATATTGTCTTCGATATGAAGGAATTCTTATAGTCCACTCTCGCTTAATGACATCGATTTTGCTTTAGAGAAAAGTTTGGCAAAGGGTAAGTTCATGGAACTTAGGAATGTAGACAGAGGTATTATTGTTTTAGAGTTTGAGATATTCTAGTTTGAAATCTTGCTTTAACCCCCAAATTGTTACTTCCCCTATTTCAAGGATATAAAGGGCATACCAGCTATAACTATGCAATACAATTTCACAAATAAAGAATATATACATTTGTAGAAAAGAACAGAAAAGCACTATATAACTACATAAGAATAGAAAAGCAAATTATTTCATTTAAGCAAAGCTTAGTTCCAAATCCCGGATAAGCCCCCAAATTGTTGCATTCCTTGAAGTCTATGGAGAAACAGAGATGTGAAGAATCCTTCAGTTGGCTTTTGTCTGATACAAAAAGTTAGATGTTTTTCTTAACAGAAGGTTGCCAAAGGAAAACACAGGTCATACTGATGTATGGATATGATTTGATGTTTGAGAGTCCAAGTTGAGCTCTGAGATCATTACATTTACTTCATCAAACCACTTGTTGATGTTAAATCCTGGATAAATTCCCAGGCAGTTAAAGTCACTGTTTGAAGATGTAGGAATATAGATGATGTCAAAGAAATATCGAAATGTATCAGTTGTTTAATAAAGAAAAAAAAAACAATTTCAAAATCAATGTGTAGTTAATTCAATCTACCCAAAAAGAAGTAATAAAGGGAAACAAAGCCAAACAACCCACCAAAAATAACCTACACCATCATTTCACAATGAGTGGAAAACTAGTTTGTTTACCTTCCTCCTGCCAAGCAAAAACATACAGCCACCAACAGGAGTGACAGCACCAGATCATGTTTCATAAAGTGGAGAACTTAAAGCTAAAAAAAAACACACAGCCCATAAGCTGCCAACTGGCCAAGGTATCAGCTCCTTTCCCAGCTTCATGCTCTGCTTCTGATCGGCAGAGCAGAATCAGCTGTGCCATCTTAGTTGCTGAAGCTGCAGAGGGATCTCTAACTGAGCTCTGAGAAGAGCTACACTAAAACCAAATGTGCACATCTACATTCAACAGCCTCCAAATTATAGAGATTATTTGCTAATGTTTGCTAAAAAATCTGATTCTGCATAGAACAGCTGGATATATACTAATAATGAATCACAACAATTGAATTGTATTCACTAATAATACATCTTTACATAGCAACTGGTTTCAGTAGATCTATATGTGTCCCAGTAAAAGGGACTGAATACATGAACATTCTCAGAGTTTAATCATGGTGGAGTAAATTTTACTTTTAATTCTCTATGATGTACCACTCTTGTTTTGCTCTACTTAAAATTACATCCATTTCACTGTGATCTCTGTCTTTTTAAAAAGAGCAAATGTGAAAAAGGTTTGAATAAGCAACAGAAAGTGCATTCAATTAGGTGATTTGCTTCAAAGTGTCAGCTGGTAAAGGTAGACTCAAAACCCTCATCCCACTGATTAAAGGTTTGTCACTTTGACTGCAAGAGGTTCTCAGTTCAACTCCAAGACACCCCTCCAAGTGATTACATTCCATAGTGCTAAAGATGGTAAGTATAGACAACCAGAATGAAAAATATCTTCTATTAAAATTAGTGTTGCGCTGATGCCATTTTTTGGCCCCGATACCGATACCCGATAACTGGCTGTGCAGTATCGGCCGATACTGATACCATAATAATGTAAAATAATTGCCATCATGGCTTTGTGAAGCTGCTGCCTACCTAAAAAATCTAATACAAAGTGAATCCAGTAGAACTTTTTATTGCCTACCAGGAGTGGGTGACAATAGTTGAATAAACTTATGGCTCTCAAAATGGTATCGTTGCCCTATTTGTTGGTACTCGACGATACCGATAAAACCATTTTAGGGCAGTATCGGGGCCCCGTCCGATACTGGTATCGGTGCAACACTAGTTAAAATTAAATGTCTGTATTGTAAAACAAAAACAAAAGCTGAGACGCTATTATTGAGAAGTCAAAAGACAACTGTCTATCCATTTATCTTCCCAACGAAACTGTCAGGGTTTGGTTGAGTTTTTTTAAGGACCCAAATGCAGAGACAGGGAGGCAGAGGTACGTTTTTGTAGTTTTAATAGAGTGTTCTCAGGTAACATAGGCAGGAATCCAAAAATCCAACTTAAAAATTCAAGACAAACCAGAACCATGGAGATGTCAGGGAAGATGTGCACTATAGGAGCCAGGGAAAGACGTTGAAAGACGAGGAACCAGCACTGAGGAACAGCACAGGCAGAGCATTTATGGAGACTGAACAAAGACAGGACTAACGAGCTGATTGGGAGCAGGTGTGAACAGAGGCTTCTAGAAAGGAGATAGGGAAAAGGGGAACACAAGAGGGCAACAGAGAGCAACATAGAAAAATGTAAGAACTCAAATAGATCCAGAAAAGCACAATAAAATATGAATTAAATCAATAAAACTAGAAAACAAAGAAAAACTTGAATCAACATAAAACTGAAAACTCAAAGAAAACTTAATACAACCAAGACCGTGACAGTAACAATTCATTAGAAATT
The DNA here is from genome assembly GCF_016077235.1 of Cyprinodon tularosa. Classification (NCBI taxonomy): domain Eukaryota; kingdom Metazoa; phylum Chordata; class Actinopteri; order Cyprinodontiformes; family Cyprinodontidae; genus Cyprinodon; species Cyprinodon tularosa. Next base: position 645,120 of record NW_024038309.1, read on the forward strand.
ATATAGATACCAGATGCTGACGGCAAACACAACTATCTCTGCATCAATACATTATTTGTGGGGGGAACAAAATCAGCATATTAGACACACTGATTTGCTTTTGATTTTTAAAAAAAGCATAAAAAATACCAACTTTTAATTACGTAAAGCAAGCTAAAGGATATGTTAGTGTGCAAAAATTCAAACATGGATTTACTTTAACTGCAGATTAATAGATTTTACCTGTTGACTCAAGCACATGGTTTTCAGTTTAAGGAACATAACTGATTGTTAGAGAAAGCTATTGAGGTATTTACTCTAATGATGTTCTGTGAAACGTTTCCTTTTTAAATGAGAGGTGATTTTACTGCCAAAAAACCCAAAAACAAGTCAACAAAGCAGAACTTCCACAAATTTAGATTCGATTTAGTTTATTTATATGGTGCCAAATGAAAACACAAGTCATCTGAAGGCACTTGAGTCAATACAGTGAAATCATACAGACAGACTAATTAAAGGTTTTCTATTTAAGGAAATCCAAATGTTTGCTGAGGATGTGAAACTTTAAAAGGAAGATTTTTATTTTACCAATGAAAAAGAAAACCATACGGATTTAATTCAACTTTGAGAGTCGGAAACCAACATTACCTGGAGAGTGTCTATATGTGCACAGTTCCTGCCACATGGGGGCAGTGCAGCCACAGCTTTGAGACTCCTAACACACACTGCGTTAGTGTGTGAAAGTGGTATTAGTGGTAAGACAGGGGGCTCAGAGTAAACAGAGGTGTGTGTGTGGTCCTCAGTAGATCCTGTCACACAGCTCATCACCTCACTGCTGTTGCTGCAGGATAAAAAAAAAGGTCCCCTGCATCTAGAAACGCGCAGTTTCTCTCTGTTAATAGCTGCTACACATGGATTTCCTATCATGATCTATTTTCTCTTGAAATGAACTCAAATCCATCCAAAAGTAGCGCCGTAGCTTTCCAGTGAAGGCAAGGCAAGGCAAGGCAAATGTATTTATATAGCACAATTCAGTACAAAGACAATGCAAAGTGCTTTAGATGAATAAAATATAGGAAAATAGAACAGAATCAAAGCAAGTAGGGAAAAAAAATAAAATAAAAAATGCAAGTGAGTGATCCATCTGGGAGACTGTTCTTTAAATCCCATTTAGGGCTCCTACGGGGTGTTAGATTAGCCAAATATCCTTTTGAAACGGCATCTTGAGTCATCTTTTACAATGAAACCCTCAATGTGATGCTCAGAGAGCGCACTGAGGGCGCTCTTACTCTTCAGTCAGTTTGCGCAGCAGATTGGTGAGCCTCTAAATGAGCTGTGTGTGTGTGCGTGTGTGTGTACTACTGGGGGAGTTGCTTTTTAGTGTCTAAAAGAAGGCAGAATACTGCGCCTGGGAGTCCAGAGGTCCGAGTCTTAAGTGGGGGCCCTCCTGAAACTCTAAAAAAGGAGGAGGTCCGCTCTCCTCCCCTCTCCGCGGAAAGCCTGGAAGAATTGCGCTCCGTCAGTGCGCCCTGCCTGCCAGTCGGAGGATGGGGATTTTTTTTTTTTTTTTGCCATTCATCCACGTCCCCCTTTCCCCTCCTCCTCCTCCGCCTCCTCTCAAACAAGCCAGTCGCTCTGTCAGTGCGCTGTGAGCATTAGGCGAGTCAAACCGGTGGGATTTCGAGGCGCACAGACGTATGAGATAACGCACGGAGCGCGCTCCTCGGGCCGATTGGTTTCTGCTCTCCAAACGATGCGCTCCGTTTGAAAGACATCCGTTTCCAGGCGGGACTGAAGCCCACTGAGTCGCATCTTTGATTTTCTTCATCACTTCACAAGTTTCACGCCGGTCTGTGTGCCATGGTTAGAATGCACTCGCTTTTCTAGCTCTTCAGTTTTATCATCTGAATTTGCTCTCGGATTATTATTATTATTTTTTGGAGTTGGATTTTCATTTTCCATAAAAGAAAACCGAAGGACATTTACTGGATTTACAGCCTGTGTGTTTTCTATTAAAAGAGAGAGAAAAAAAGGATTGTACTGGACTCCCAGAGCTTCAACGCGTCTCTTTTATGAGGATGGAGCTGTGGATACAAGTGGCATCATTCTTATTTTAACCATTTTCCCAACTGTTTTGTTGTTGCTGCCTTCATCTCCTAAACAAATTAATAATATTGAAATTTATCTGGGCCAGATATGCTGGGAGGTGAGAGAACAAGGTAATGGGAGAGAAATCAGACAGAGAGAGCCAAAGAGAACAAGGGAACGTTGTTCAGCGAGGAAAACAGACAATTAGAGCGCAAAGACTGCTTTCTGGAGGCGATAATCTGTGAAAATATCAAATTCAGTGGATATCTGCTCGAGCTCTAATGATTTTTTGGAAGAAACTGTTTCTAATGAGACATTGATGGGAAAGTCATGGGAAAGGCTCTTAAATAGTGCGCAAAAGAACCTGTCGATTTGGAGACCAGGACGCACGGATTGAGCAAGTTTCCCCTGCATACTGAAGAAACTGTTTTTATTTCCAGCATTTCGGATCCATGTGGTTGCGCGTGACTATCTTTTTGATCTTACTTTAACTCACAGAAACATTTAATTTCGATTAGTTGTTTTTTTTTTAAGAAAAAAGACAAAATAATCAGCTGTGCGTGCCCCAGTCGACCAATATTGCTGCTTTCTTTTAGATGGGGCAGTACATGCTGGGTGTCAGGGTTGAGATGGCGTGTCGAAGGAGCGGGAATGGATTTTGGATCCTGATGGTATTCCTACTGGATTTACTGGGAACGACCGCCAGCAACATGGAGCCCATCTACTGGAATTCCCTGAACGAAAGGTAAGACAGGAACAGACTAAACATCAGGTCTGAGCTCAAATACATCATGAAAAAAAACCCCACCAGACGTCATTTAGACGTTGGTTCTTCCGTCAGTTATAGTTTTGATTTAGTCCAAAAAATACTTGTTAAAATTGGGCTGTGTTTTCTTGCGCCTATTTTGTCCCATTTCAATCCAATAAAGCTGAAAAATTACAACTTTTCACTTTTTAATCAAATGTAGAAGTCATTTGGACGTCTTTAAACGTCTTTATGCTCGATTGGAAAAGAATATACAACAAAATCTATGAAACTTGTGGATTTAACCAACAGCCGAGGAGATTATTGATCTAACATGACATGAACAATAAAGTTAGAGACTAGGCCTTCCTTAAGCACAGCCCCTGTTGTGCATATTTCAATGCCCAGTTTTTTTTCTTTTTTTAATCAAATAAACAATTAACAACAGTTTTTTTTTTTCTCTGAATATCCCACATTAGTCTGAATTGCTCACAAACAGAACAGGGAATCGGATGCAGGTTCCTCCTGCTAGAAAGCAGATGCGGCTCTAGAAGGTTGTCAAAGTGGGTGCTTCTGGGGGGTGGGGGGGATTTAGAGAATATTGTATGATTTTATATAGAACCTAAAACCAAAAGCTGCAAAAATAATCAAACAAACAAAAAAAATATATATATAAATGTTAAAGAAAGAGTATAGAATGCAGGTATTTTCTACATTCTGTTACGATTATCTTGGAATATCGAACATTATCCATGTTCCCAGATTGAAGTACCATAAAATTGGACCTAATATTCAGGATTTTGACTGGAACAGTTGGAGGTGAGCCCCAGGTTTAATATCTAATATAGTTAAGATGCACATAGTTAGTGTAGAACCTCATTTTATCTCTCTATATATATACAACCAGTGTCACACAAAATGCTATATAATCTTTTAAGTAAATTTTTCCACTTCATGTTTTGGAGAAATCGTTTATTCAGCTTGTGTTGTTTAAAGGGCATCCCATGGTGTTTTGGCCTACATCTAAAATCTGCTCAAATTCAGGATGCAATTGGTTCTAAAAAAAAAAAAAAGTGACTCCCAAGAAAAATGGAGTCTATGAATATAAAATAAAATGACATGACCTCATTATTTAGTTGGCCTATCTGCTCCGAAGGTCCGCGGCAGTCTGCTGCTGGACAGACTAACTGCTTGTTGCCTAACAAGTATTACCTTAATGAAAGGGAGCTGGTGAAGCTTTTTATACTTAAATTAATGGCCAAATGTTTTCTAAACAGACACATTTATTTGTTTCTGTGAACAAGGGGAAAGTGTAGTATCAACAGGTGGGGGAGGGCTACACTGAAATTTGTTGCAAAATAGAACCTCTGATACTTTTTGGTGTCGTGATATAACCGTCTGAACCTTGTGAATGAAAAAAAGAGTAAATATTGGCATCGCTTGGTAGCACTAACTGTAATTATTTTGTCATGAATTTCAGTATTTTTATGATGTTTTGACCCAAAGTGAACCGATGCAAAGTAGAGAAAACAAATAAGCATGAAAGTAGGCTACATTTTCTTAATGCAGTATCAGTGCCAAACAAAGTGGGGGTGAGTCAAAAATTGGTGTGAATGAGTCAAGCAAGCTTTGAAACTCAAAGGAACCCTCCCATTTCTTTTCTTAAGTTAACCTTTAAAAACCAGCTGTACATAAAAGAGTGTCTGATATTTGGAGGGGCAAATTTCTACAGGTAAGGTTGCTCCCCCATGAGATAATCTCTGTGACCTGTAGATATAAGACTCTCGTATGATGCAGTAATTGCTGCTGCTGGCTGACCTTGATTAAAGTCCAGGTTGAGCGCCGGTACAGCTCTCAAACACAATCCCCTGCCCACTCCAACACTCACATTTGCATCCTTAATTTGCTCCGGTGCTCTGGCGGAGGTGTCAGTCGTATTATAGACTAAGGAAATGCCATTTTAAACACCTCTCCTCTGTCCAGCCTTGACGCCCGACACCACTCTCCTTGCAGCTCTGCCAATTTGCCTGAGTGGTGTCTGGGCCTGGAAAGAGAAGGTGGAGGCGGAGGTTGTGTTCAGGGGGCCATAGCTTGTGAGCAGGTAAAATTGGGAGTAAATTAGCGTAGAGATATTTTCCAGCTTGATGAAAAACTGCCAGCATGGAACACTGGTCTTGAATAGCTCATGTTCCTGGTGAATGTGCCTACATTACACACCTCATTGTGGAAAGATGCCGATGGCAAACCCACAATACCATCCTCAGCTCACACCCATGCCAGAGGCTTTTTTTTTTTCAGGGGGGCTAACAGGTTTTCATGTGCTGTAGGCCACGGCCTGCCCTGAGCGACCGTGCGTGGGCCCCCGCTGTGAATTGAGGCACGAAGCCGTTAATGAGGGCTTTTTGTCAGCAGTGGTTGGATTCACCCAACGGGGGAGTGTAAGAGCTGGACACGGGAGGGTAATTTCCACTGTGGAAGCATAGAGCTTTGGCTTTTTGAGGCCTTACAGGTGATTCCACGCTATTGTCTCCTAATGGAGTTTAGCTTCGTGTGGATGTCAGGGCTCAGCGAACGGGCCCGACTGGCAATTAGACGCCAGACTTCACAGTCATTCCTGCAGATTTACTCACTCATATATTCAAAGTACAAAGCCTATTGTATACTATGAGGCTTATTCATGGAGCTTACTATTCATAGTTAATCAGCTTAGTCATTCCGCGAGTTTATTTTCCTGGTGCTTTTACATACTTTTATGTGCTTGTTTCTCCTTTCTGCCTACTTGACAAGAGCTGCGCTTTAGTTTCGGCTAACCCTGGGGCGAAATAGCTTTTTGCTCAGGGCTGAAATATGTTGAGAGCCGCTGCTTGTTTAAATAGCGTGCATCTTCCAGCGATAAGCTCCCGGAGCCCACACACATCTGAGGTCCTTAGCCCTGAAATGGGGCGAAGAGCAAGCAGGAGCAGTAGCTCCTATATCAATCAGGCGCCGGAGTGAGTGCATGTATGGTTCACATGTTGCCTTGGAAGCAAATGGACTGTCACATTGTTAACCCTCGGACCTTTTCTCAATACATAGCTTTGAAGTGCGGGGCGTCCACCTGCAGCTGGCCTCCGCCTTATCTTCCACCACCTTAAATCGCCTCCTGTGCTGCCTTCATGCTTCTTCATCTCTGTACTCTCAGCATCTCTTTTCTTTCCTCTGTCAGTTTCCATCTGTCTCTGTCTTTTCTTCGCTCTGTCACTCCCTCCCTTCGGTGCAATGACCAGACGTAGCAAATTGGAAACATGTGTCACATCCAGCTACTAATTATGGCACTGCAGCAGCCAGTGATGCAAACAGAAAATGTGTTGGGCAAGAGAGGTGTTGTAGGAAAAAAAGCCATCTGTGTCTATAATGCTTTTATACTGCAATGTATGATAAATACCTGTTCAGTAGTTAAACGGCTCTGGGTCAATTTGCAGAGCTCCCATCTTTTCCCAACATCCTCCATGTTATAGCTGGGTACTTAACTATTGTACAACAGTTTAGTTTTAGTCCAACTTTGGTGTTTTGATGAATTATTGAGACAAAATGTCAGAATATTACATATTAAACGTAATTGCTTTCTACTGATTTTTAAATTAGACCTCATTTACATGCAGTTTGGTTCTTGTCTCTTTTTGCACCAGTTAAGCCAGCTTACTTTAGAAATATCAGAGATTAAGACCTCTAATCGTTGTGTTTCTACTACATATTATTTATACGTTTAAATAATTAATGCATACTGGTGAATTTCTTCCAGTTATCAGCTGGTAAAGCAGGTACAAAGTGTTGATGCATGGTCATTACAAATTTAACCATAGCTTAGTTACATATCTAATAATTTCACTAATTTAACCATGTCATGGCTTAAAGGTGTAGCAGAGAATTAAAGTATCCCTCTCTGTTACTTTTGATACAGCCATGCTGATTATGTCTGCTTCTGTTTCCTTGAACCCCAGTGAGCCTTGGCAGATGGCCGCTCACACTGAGCCTGGTTCTGCTGGAGGTTTCTTCATGTTAAAGGAAGTTTTTCCTCTCCACTGTCGCTACAAGCCTGCTTAGTTTGAGGGATTGCCTTTGAGTCAATCAGTCGATGCAATCAACTGGTTTTCAACTTAGATAGAAAACTTTAAACCAATCTGGTTGTATGATCTGGTTGAATTGTCTCTTTAAAGTGAATTGAGACGACATGTGTTATGAATTGGTGCTATATAAATAAACTGAATTGAATTGATACAACAGAGCTGGAATGACATTAGTAGAAGTCAGAAGTTGATACAAGTTTAACTAGAAAATTCATAATAATTACATGATATAAAAAGGTGACTGAAAAATGGTGTTTAATGACATCCCAATGTTGCTTGAAAGGACACTAATATTCAGAAATGTACATTTCCTTGCAGTAGGCTATGAGCAGGATTTGTTAAGGCACACAATTTGAATGTTAAACATATAGCAGAGGGCTCCTTTTCATCCTTAGAGAAGTTTTGGAGGAAACAAGAAAAAATGCAAAGGAAGAAAATAGTGAACGGGCAAAAAAATGACTTAAACAAAACTAAAGTGGATAGTTACTTACGTATTTCTCGTGTCCTGGAGGGACTGTGATGTCAACATTGGAGAGCTAGTCTTTAATGTCAGTGCTGCTCTTTGTATAACTCTCTTCCTAAACATTAGGAGTCACTGTTGAGAAATGATGATACTTCCACACAGCAGGAATGAGATCATAAAACATTGGGAGGGAAGAAGAAATCACATTACTTGCTTTACTATAAAGTGTTTTAAAACATTTTTGTAATTGTATTTCACAGTTAATAGCTTTGGGAACTTTGTTGCGTTGAGCCAATATGCAAATGAAAATGCTTTTGTTGGATAACAAATTATGACTTTTTCAGTTTACAAGACAAAAATAACAAGAAATAACTTGAGTTTTATAAGTTTGCAGTCTCCTTGACATAAAAAAAAAAACAGAAAACCTTCTGGGTTTAGTTTGGTCTTACAAATAATCCTACAATAAGCTATTTTTCTTTAGTAGCTTATCACTTTATTGTTAAGACAAAAAAGTATGAAAAATGTCTTGGCATTTAAAGTCCTGGTAACATTTCATTAAATAAACTGCTCTCCCTGTATCATTAATTCTATGTTTACAACCCCCGAATCTAAAAAAAACTGTGAGACTACTTCCAAACCACACAATTTTAGAAACATTTAGCAAAGATGAGACAAGTATGTGAAAATGACAAAAAAACAAAACAACAATGTTAATGGACATCCAGCAGAACAGCCTCCCAGAGAACGGATACTGCGACGTTAGCTTCAGCTCACAACACCATCCGCCAGGTCGATAGCGTCAGCTGTAAACTTTAGATTAGGGTCATAGAGTGCTGTATCCACCCTTTTATTGACCTACACTGAAATTACTGCAGCCTGACTGAAAGCAAAAGAGACAGAGGTGTTCAGGGAGGAACATAAACAGAGAAAAGGGAAAACATAAGATGGAGCAGAGAGTAGGTAGAGACAGTCTAACCCTAAGTAAATCAATAGCAGTTATGTCTCAAGTGCCAATACAGTTTCTGCTCGAGGAAAAGGGAACTGAACCAGAACGATCACCTTGGGAAGACCCACCCCAAACGCACACAAATCCCCTCTACCATTGGAGCTTGGACATACATTATCCTTATCTCAGCATCTCCCATTATTGGTCTTACATGGCCGCCCTAATGAAAGATCGAATCTTACATTACAGACTGGGAGTTTGCGCAGGGTGTATCGGTGGTGGTTTAATGATGGAGCGGCCGCGGGGGTAGAAGGTGACCCCCCACATTCCCAAAGCTACACACAGGGAATAGGAATGAAGTTTAAGAGAATTTAGACTCTCTGATCACAACATAGGGCGCTTTGTCGTTTTATTCCAGCATCTGTTTAATCGTTCTTTTTCTTTTATCATTCCCCTCTCTCTTTCCATACTTCAGTAAAGTGCTGTGGATTATTGTAAATGGTTGCCTAGGGTGGGCATCTCCTAGCTTGGTGCTTGCGGTGACTTGTAATACAACTATTATCCCTAAGATCCACATTAAATTTTAATCCCCCATCCACTCACTTGCTTCTTAATAATTCATTAATCAGCGACTAATTGGTGCTGTTTGAAAGGCTAGCTATAACTAGGCTAAATGGTTCAAATAAAAACAGAAAAAAAAGGGGACAGAAATAAGCTGGAAATCCTGATGTGGAAGGATATTTGGTACCAATCACAGGGAGTGGAAGGTGTTAGTTGGTTAAACAGGATGTCACATTCACGGTCTGGCTTTCTAAAAGCCGAAACTCCACGCCCGTTCTCACCCCTGTAGAATCCACCCATACCTAATTTGAATTAAGTATGAATCCACAATGTAACTTTGCTAAGAAGTGCCTGCAGCTTCTCTCCTTAGGCAGTTTAATTAGATAACATCCACTGAGTAGTTTTGTTTTGTAAGGGAGAGAGTCAGAGATGGAATGGAACTAAAATAATAAGAACCACATTGCCCAAGCTGCCTGTTAGCCCAGACTCCTTCTCCCCCTACCTCTCTTTTCCCTTTTGGTGAAAAAGAGGAGTGCGCGTTAGTTTATGAGCTGAGAGCAACAGGAGCTGTGAAAAGAAGTTTCAGCTGATGTGGCAGGATAGAAAGGCCAGGGGAAGAAAGAGGAAAAGAGAACAGCCAACTCAAGCCAGAGGCTGAAATAGTTTCTTTTTGTTTTTTTAAGCTTCTGCCTTTCTTTGGGCATTGCAGAATACACAGGTATTCAACTTGACAGAGGGAAACACATGAAAAATAGACAGATCTACAAAAATGTCTTGTATACCACACATTTGTTAACATTTTGTTGAATTAAAACCAACAAAAAAAAAAGCTTTGATGTTTCATTCTGAGTTTTTTGTGAGATGAACCCCTCACTTGTTGCCCAAAATGGCACATTCTTCCATTCAAGACAACTACAGCTCAGTCGGATTAAATAATTGAGATAATAAGTACATCGATTTACAAGTCTTGCCAAGTTGCCAGCAATTTTTAGTTGAGGTCTGGACTTTGGCTGGGCCACCCTAATACACTATATACGCTTTCCTACATGTTTAATGTATTTCGCTGCCGCTATACACATGACTTCAATAAATGGGTGACTAACATGCCCCTGCGGTCCTTGGTTGCTGCTGAGGAGGGAATGCAATTATTTGATTCAGGTGTGCTGGAGCAGAGAAATATGGAAAACTTTCAGGACATTGGGTCAATAGAACCAGCAATGAAGACTCCTGATTTAAACCATTCCAGTGTAGCTCTGTCTGGCTCAATGTTTAGGGTTGATGAAAGGTAAACCTTTACCCCAGTCGCAAATCCTTTGCAGTATGTAACAGGTTTTCATCCTGGACTGCTTGGTATTTAATTAATCCATATTCTCATTTGATTTAGACAGTGTTGTACCTTACCTTTAGGTCTCATATGACCAGAGCACCTTCCTCCATGTTTTACTGTTCCCTCTACAAACCTAATTGTTTACAATAAACCACTCTCCAAGGGCTTTTATTTTGAAACAATAGCAAGCCACACCAACTTACCATGTGTTCCTGTCATTCTCCTTCAATATTATAAACTACTTTGTTTTGGTCTAGGACATAAACACTAAAGATGCTCTGAACTTGATTGTTATGGGGCTCCACCTCTGCTTCAACTCTGTTGGACAAGGAAAATGTTTGGTCTTTTTAGCTGCATGTACATGCGTGAATAAAACACACTTGGGTAGGGATACTAAGCATAGTATGGAGGATGTGAATGAACACAGTAGAGTTGAGGTTATTGGCATCCGTCACGGGTTGTTGTTCCAGGAGGAATTCATTCATTATTTTATCGCTCGATTATAAGTTTATTTGGCCGGGGCGGTGCACATTCGTCAACATCATAACAGCTATAAAGCGCTCTTGTAAATATGCTGGGGTTAGCTGGAGAACTAATTTACGCCCTTGCTTCCCCCCCGTGAGCTTCAAAAATGACTTTGGGATTTTTGTAATTGTTAAAAGTGCTGATGTTTAGGATGAAGCAGATTAAAAACGCACGGCTGGCTGGGTTTGTGCAAAATGTCAAAGCCTCGTGCAGGAACAAGCATCTTTTTTTCTTTCTTTTTTTTCCCCTGGAAACACAGCACAGAAACTCAGGCTTTACACAGTTACACAGGGTGGTGGTAACAGTAATCCAGGCCATAGGTCTGATGGGGTCACATGTGCCCCAGCATCACTGGGCAGATTGCCCCGTATGCCTGAACTTGGAGCCCCTCATGCACACAGGCCTCTCATTAGCTTGCTGCACAGCACGCTCAGCCTAAGCAGGATCATCCAGTCCTCCTGGCAGCATTCGGACTGGTCCAGGTCAATCCTAGTCCCCTCTAGGTGGCTCACACAATCGGACTGGTGGACTTGGAGAACTCATGTAAACATGTATATAAAGAGTAGATGGCCAACCCTCCTTATATTATTTTCTTTCTCCTCAAGCTCCATCCATGTTGTCACTCTGTGTTCTAACTTTGTTGCTTTGCATTCTGGTTCATGTTGCAGTAGTGTCTTTGGCATCGTTCCAAATAAACAGCATCTCAGCGGAAGGGCGTTTATTGTGAATTAGTGCTTCTGGATTCTCATGTGCCTGCAGGTGTATGTTTGCACGAGGAAAAGCAACCCGGGTGTTAAGATTTAACAAGCTCTAAGATGTTTTAAGAGCGACACACTCAAATCTTCTTATCTGCTGGTTTACTCTGTTATTAAGTGCTGGTGTCTTGTTTTGATTGCGTAGGAAGATCAGTTCAACCGGCTTTCAGTTCTTTCTCAGAAGTGTCTAACAACAGAGGTGTGCAAAGGTTGCACCATTTAATGCTCATAACAGACAACTTTGCTAAGAACCAACTTTAAACTGGATCTATTGCCACTTTACTCACAGTCTGTGACAAATAAACAATTTGCTTCGACTGCTCTGTTGACTCTATTATAAAAACAATGATATTTCACTTCAACACACAAAAATGTCCATGGGGTACAATGGCATTATTCCCTATTCCTTATTTGCTGAAAGATTGGAATACTAGATGACATATTGAAGGTAATCCACCACTCTGGTTTTATGCCTTGTCAAGTTTTTTTAAGCCTGGAATGTTATTCTAACTTACTGGTCAGGTTTAAGAGATGGGCTGATTAGTAAAAATCGGCCTAAGTCCAGAATAACAAAGGCATACAAGGGGAGATTTGTCTTGCATTGCAAAACAATGATCCTCCCTTTAAGATATGTGTTGTGCATTATTTTGCATGGAGTCTCTGGGTTTGTTTGAGATGTTGGTTCTCACCTGGAAGCAAAAGCAAAAGAGTCTAAGTATCTAGGCATATAGTGTACAGGTTCGGGTACTGCAGGTGTTGACGGAAAAATAGATTAGTGTCTTCCCTGTTGCAATGCATGTGTTTCTCTGGTCTGTTGTGACGAAGAGAAAAAGACAGAAACAAAAGCTAAACTACCATCTTAACTCTTCAGCTATATAATTTGAAAAGTAATAATCTGAAATAGGTTTGAAAGTAGGTTGTTCTGAAATTAGATCCATGGATTGTTGGATGGGTGGGTGAATGGACGGATGGCTTTGCTCTGGGTACACTGGCACATTCCTACATGTGCATGTCCAAGCAAGGTTGCCTGTTTATAGTTGAACTGGTATAGACAGGCCAATTGTCAAAGGGTTTCTCACCAGGCGGTATCTGCATCATACTCGCACCCCACTGCTAACCTTGCTCAAGTGGGTACAGATTATTAATTGGTGTTAATGTTGAAATGTTTTGTTTATCTTGTTCTATAACCTCACTGCATTCAACACCTACAGGTAAATTAGTAAAACAAATCAGCTGACAGCAAGTTGAGGCAAAGCTTTCACAATACCTTTTTGCATTTTTATCTCTGAATTGACTCAGTAGAACAATAGAGTGTTGCACAGTTTTTCTCCCTCAGGCAACATTTTGTTTGAGTCCTTATTTGCATAGCCCAGGATACAGTTATATGTAATTTGTAAAATGCAAAGCACAAAATATTCTACAGCCTTATCAACCAGTTTGTTAGTTGCCCCTGCCAGAGCTTATCCCCATTGTTGGTCTTTACATCCCCATCACTTTTATCAAGAGCAAAACTCCATCAGTCCCTTCTCTCTGTCTGCCAACGGACGTCAACACAGAGCAGCAATTGGACGTGGGCCTGAAATGCTTTCCTAGCTGAATGTTAAGAAGGGAGCATGTGTGTGTGTCTGCACAAGAGAGACAAATGAGTCGGTTTACTGGTGGACAGCTGTGCCGTGTCACAGCTGAAGTTTTGGCAAACATCTTCAGCCGATATGAGCAGAAGGGCAAAAATGGAAGGAGTGAGGCCGGGGCTGCTGTGCTAGATGAGGAGACGATGGTGGAGAGCAAGAGAGCTGACGGGCCAGGGAAGGCCACAGGGAATCAAGGGAGAGAATGACTGAGGAGAGATTGATGGTTTAGATGGACGCTCGGGTTTGACAAAGCTACTGACTGAGGGGACGTGGTTCAGACAGGGAGAGTGACTGATGATCAGTAGGTCAGCACCATGACTAGCTGCTTCCTGCTTAGCTATGACTTAGGTTGGTTCTCATTCCTCATTACTGACAAGTTCCATAATATTTAGCCCCTGTGAAATCCAGCCTGAAACCCAGTAAGCTTTAAAGGAATGTATTGACTTTAAGGTCAGAATGAGCTCTTTGATCAACTTAACAAAGAGCAATTTAGAGTTTAGCCTTTTCCTTTAATCTATAGTTAGTTAATTTCATATGATTGGATGACACACTGCAAACACATACAACACTTAAACAACAACCAAGAGACAGAGTTTGTTAGATTCAGAAATGACGGTAGGTATCGGAACAATGTGTAGATAGACTTCATTAGCCTTAAGCCAAATCAATCCCTTTCAGAGTGAAGCTGCTCTTCCACTCTATAATCAATTTAATGAGTTCTTTTTTTAGTCATGGATGAAGTCTTGTTATTTGCATTTTGTCCTGTTTTTCTACACTTTACTCAACGATGCATTGCAACCAGTAGACTACAGAAAGAATCCTTGATATATCTTTTTTGACACTGTAAAACTATGAGTTTTGCACAGTTGTTTCCCTTTTATTACAACCTATATGGAACACAGTCTGACTAAGTCATTCCAGGAATAACCAATGGCAGCAGTTAAATGTGATGAAGTGGCTACAGGTGGAACCTGGTTAAAATAACTACCTGAATTTATATTTTTGGCACTAGAGGCTGTTATTCTTAGGTTTGCAGAAACACAAAAGGCCACAGAAAGTAAGCATACATGAATCACTTTGCCTGTGATCAGTGTGTTAACAAAGCAGAACAACTACTTGCTTCTTAGCTACGAAACACCACTGTGCATCTGTCTTTGTGGGGTCCTTTGGTTTTATTGAAGCTGTTGGATTTCTTGTGTGAGACCTATCACTCCAGTGACTCCCAAACATTTACCATTTACCCACAATAGGTCAAGGGATTATTTTCATGCTAATAAGCTTTGATGGGAAATGCTTTATTAGTCTGGTCTGTCATACGTTAATAATAACCAAATGGTTGAGACTTGGCTTTTTTAAAAAGCAAACCCATTTATTAGCCCCTATAAGCTGAAGCTTAGCGCCTTCACTTCAGATCTTTTGCAATATTCTTCATGCCATTCTCCCAACTCACTGATTGTTTTCCCAGGCTTCACACTTTTTTCGCCTTAGTTATTTGATTACGCACACATATGCATAGTTCTTATTAGGAGTTAAAAGACAGTACAGTAAGTGTTTAGCATCTGGCTTCGCCATTAGCTTGTCATTGTTCTAGTCTTTGCAGAGACTGACCTTGGCATGCTTTAAGGGGGAAAATTCATGTCTCGTTTTCTCGTTTCTGGGTAAGCCCTAATTTAAGTGAATCTGACATAAGTATGCAAGTTTATGATGGAAATTTAGGATTGACTGTAAACCCTTTGGAGGGATTTTTGGTCTTCGTTTTAGCTGACAATGAGAATTGTTTGTATATATATAAACTTGCAGATATCCATTGCTGAGATTTGGGCAAGCTTTACAATGCCACATGTTTGTTTGAAAAACACTTGTTTCATTTTTCCCAATGTCATTGAGAAGAAAATAGTTTAAATGTGGTGAAAGTTAAGAAAAACATGTACATTGCCATCGTGATTGTGGCTATGCAACATTAGCCAATCATTGTTCTTCTTCAGGCCACAAAAAAACAATACGCCTCCTTTTTTTTAGGTTTAAGCAAAGTAGCTAAATTCCACAGTGTTAAATATGTACTGTCAAAGTACATTGGCTCTTTTACAATTATTACAACAACTGGAGTAAGATATATACTATGTGGAGAGGTAATTTAACACTAATTCAGAGTGGCACGAAATGCACACGGATTGGTGTTAAATTTAATTATTAAATTGTTACGTTAACAATACTGTTTCTGATATAACAGTTTTAACCAGACTTAAACTAAAGTATGCATTCTTATGGATACAAGTTTTTCACTCTTCAATGGCTTCAGCTTAACATTTTATACCTGATTGCTATATATATAGCCTAAGATTCAACCTAGCTCAGATCCCGCAGCTTTGTAAAACTATTAGCCATTTATTTTCTCTAAATCAGACAAAGGGTACAGAAATATGGATAAAAGCATCTACTTCTACACCACAGCCATTGCAGAAGGCATTAGCGTATCACTGAAATAATATTACCACAAAATAAACGTTTAAGTTTAACATTTTGTGGATATAATCTGTAATTTTTTATTTCCGGTAAGCCAGTATCCAATAAGATTAAGCAGGAAAGTATAGCGGCAGAGATGAGATACAGAGCGTTAGCATAGCTTCAAATTGCTTTAAACGAATATTTAGCTGATTTAAAAACACTTGATAAACATAGCCATAGATGCCTCCAAGCAACAAAACATTGTGTGCAAATGCTAAAATATATTGGAAAATTATCTTAAATAACTGGAGCAGAGGTTAAGCAATTACACAGTTATGAAAAAATACTTAGGCTAACTAATGTTAGCTGATAAACTAGTTTCTCTACAGTTAAGAGACCACAGACTGTAGATTACAAATATTGCACACTTAAAGTTTACAACTTAATCACTTTTACATTTCTCTGAAATAAACTGTTTTTTCCTACAAAATACTTGCCTGGTTTCCACAAAAGAGTAAAATTGTAGCTAGCGAATCCTTAAATGAAGCAACAAATTGACAGCAGCAAAATTAGGTTAAAAGCTGTCTGCTTAGGTGCTGGTTAAATAAGATTTTAATAGCAATTTTCTTTTTCAAATAGTGGTTTTAAGGCTCTGCAAGGAAATTTTGCAATAAAGCAGCCAAGTGACAAGCAGAGAAGAACGATTAGTTTCTTCTTTCTTAGTTAAATAAGATAGCAAATGTATCCCATGTTTATTCAGCTTTTGGGTTGGTGCTATGAATAAAAAAAAAAAAAAATCTTTGTTTTCCCTAAAGTTAAACATCCCTGGGAGCCTTGTTGTTTTCTCAGACTGAGAAAGTTATGTTCAGTCATGGGTTCCAGACTTGCAATGGATAAACTCAAGAATGCACAGTTGTCACACTAAAACAACTAAAACAAAATGGTTGTCAAACTAAAACAACTTCCCACTGCCTGAGCAGTCAACGCTTTCCAGTTATATGTGTGTGTTTCCAGCTGAAGGAATGATTTTAACTCTACTAAAGTAAACTAACCAACTGCCTCCAAATGGCAGCGTTTTCCACAATAAGGCTTCCAGTTCTGTGATTTGTTGATGTGGACATGTAACTCCAATGAGATCTGTGTTGCAAAGAGAGAAATGATGAAATGGATTGTTGTTGATGTTTCCATGTCGCATCATCTGATGCCCAAGCTCTGGATATAATATGGGACTCTGTGCATGTTTGAAATGACTGAGCAGCTTTGAAGCGGTTCTGGTCTCCTCTCCTCTGTTTTTCAGTCGCCTTTGTCCACATTCATATATAGACTGACTTACACACTCTCAGGGAATGCATGTACACGGTGGATGGAGGTTGTATATTCACACATGCATACTTGTGCATGCACAGATGAAAAATGTTATTGCTTCCAGTGCTGGATAAGGTCCAAGTGGAGGGTTTGAATTTCCTCAGAGGTACACTCCTCCTCCTTCTCATCAGTAGCATATCCCTCACTCCCTTCTTCCTCTCCTCCATCTCCCCGGCTCCCTCTCTCTTGCTCCCCATGAACAAAAGAGCTCCCTTCCTCGAGCTTCCACTGAAAGCCCTCACACACACTCGACTCTCTGGCTTCACACTCTCCCACACGCACTCTTATTCCTCTCGTCGTCTGCAAAACCCAGTCCACTTCTCTGCGCTAATCCCCCTTTCATTTCCTTTGTCTTTTTGTTTGCCGCTCTCTCTCTCTCCTTTCCTGATTGCCAGGCTCACCCACTGGTGTAAGTTTCCTTCCCCGCATATCCAAGCCGTTATCATGTTACAGTTGGTTGGCAGACAGTAAAATTTATTCCTTCTTTTTTTTTTTTTCATAAATTGCTCTAATCTCCTCTGTATCCCCCCTTTTTTAAACTCAACAACTTCTTTTGTTACATTCCTTTGTGGGTGGTTCTTGATCTGCAGTCTCTGTTTCTTCTCATTCGCTCATCACTGTCCAGCAGTAAATGGGACCTCAGGAATGAAAGCAGAATGAATGATCGTGATTGCCTATCACTGTGGTGTCAAAGTAATTTGGGAGAGACTGTCAGCACTCACACAAGCAGAGCAGCCCTCCCCTTCGAATATTCTGACAATCGGGAACCTGATTAGCTGACCTTCCTTCCTGAAGGTTTTCCTTCTCTGCATCAGTTTTACTCTATTTAGAGTGCTGCTGTGTTCCATGTTCCTAACAACAAGAAGAGAAAATTGATGTCTCGATTCTTATCTTTCATTTTAACTAAGATAATTAAATAAGAAAAGTTTTAATGGTTAAAAAAAAGTGACCTGGGACTTTTTTTGCTTTTAGATAAAGAAAATTAAGCTGTGGATGCTTAAAATTCTAAACTGAAGGCGTGATGAATTATATAAAAACAAAAGCATGGTGAATTAGGATTCTTTTTCTGTTAAAAACAGCCTGTTTTACTTTAAACCTTAAAGGTATAGTTTTAAAATTGCACATGCACAACTCTTTACCTGCTCCTTAGAGGGAGCACCTATTAAAAGTATGCAAGAGTGTGCACAAGCCCATTTCTCCTCGTGCACGCTCTGTTTAAAAGTTGCTGTTTGCATCACTCATACAAGCTTACTTTCCAAAAGAATATTTGCAATTTTTCCACTATGTCAGACTCATTACTGATAAGTGAAAATGGGGACAAGCACGTACAACGGCCTTATGTAAACATATCACCAGAATGATTGAGAATAAGGAGGACCACTTATCTTCATAATCCACCCGGAAAAAGAACATCCGCCAATGCACCTTTAAGGTGTCTGGTAGAAAAGCAGAAGATGGAGTAGGAGTTTGTTGTTGCCATCAAAGCATGCATCTAGATACCCATCAAAAAGATTTCACCAATAGGAAATTAAAATTTGAGAGTGGCATTAAGTTCAGAACTAATACATTTGTCAGAAAATCTGTGCAGAGTCCAAAATCCTTCATAATTTGGTTAATATGTTGAAGCTTTTCAATAGGAAAATTTAAAAATGTGTAATGATGATCAAAGACTAAATGCTGATTATTCAAAAGGCGCCTCTACATAGCGGGTTTGTTCATGTACATCTTTTCCCCAACAGGTTTGTTTATTTCCTGTTGAATTTTGCAGTATGAATATCACATTATTTGTATAAAGGTTTTTGTAATGATTTATTGCTCTAATTTATTTACATCACACAAAGAAGCTGCCCCATAATCAGGGGTGTGTGTACACATTCAAATCCACTGTTTGTGTTGCATTCTCATATTTTAGGATGTTTATCTCTGCTCCACAGCAACCATAACTCTTTTTGTCTGTCTCAGTTGCCCCTCAGTTGTGTGTTTGTAGACGTTGTGCCCACTTTGCATTCCCCTCTAAAGCCACTGGTCCCAGTTAGGCTCGGCCCATC
The DNA here is from genome assembly GCF_016077235.1 of Cyprinodon tularosa. Taxonomy (NCBI): domain Eukaryota; kingdom Metazoa; phylum Chordata; class Actinopteri; order Cyprinodontiformes; family Cyprinodontidae; genus Cyprinodon; species Cyprinodon tularosa. Next base: position 664,104 of record NW_024038309.1, read on the forward strand.
TGGAGTCTCAGTGGCTGGGTGGCCGTTGCATGCGTACACGCAACTCTCTGTTTGTGTACACAGCTGAACTGCTGCAGCGCGTCCAGTCTCTGAGATGTGCTCTGGCACATTATCTGATTTTTTTTTTGTTTGAGGCTTTAATGCAGCTGCTGTTGAGCAGCCAAAACTGAAAAAATAAAAATAAAAATGGAATGGCTGATATCGCCTGTAAGTGCTGTAATTTAACTACGCTTTTAATGCTTTCCCTTTTTAATCAACACCTCGGCTTTCTCCTTATGTTTTAACTTAAAGTCAATCTACTTTGTGACCCTATTAGAACTTCATTTATAGAACAAAAGAATACACTCAAGGACTTGTTTAAGTGCCTGTGTAGCCTCCTGGTGCCTTTGCAATGCTGAATAGAGGGAGTTTAATGTGCCTGCTTGTGAGCTGCTGTGTGGATGGCAGGCATACGTCATGCGTGGGCGCGTGTGCTTGTGTACATGCCCTGCGTAGGATTGTGCACCCCCCCCTCCCCTGCTGCTTACCTACCCCCCTGCATCACTGCATTGAAACAACACAATCATGCGAGACAAAGTAAGTTTTTTTTTTTAAAAGGGAGAGTGGAAGCAACAAAAAAATCTGGTCTGTTGTACCACTTGACCCTGTAGAGAGGGAGGTGATGAGGTGGTGATGATTGGGAAGTGGTAGGAGTTCTTAGGGAGGGGGGGTGTAAACTGCGGGAAAGATAATCCTCCCAGTCATGGTGGCCCCCCTTCCCTATGTGCTCTGGCTCTAACGTGGCACGTTCGGCCATCAATCACTCAACAAAGCTGTCTGTAAGGGGATTATGAACCCCACGGACAGTCCCTCCTCTTCCTCACCCATCGTCCCCCTCCCTCATCCACTACCACAGCTCATGTCCTGCTCCTGTTTTCTGCTTTTAAACGTGTCAGCCCTCGTCTACTGTCCTCTGTCCAGGAACTCTGTCTGGCACTGATTTTTCCTCCATGGTTTATCTCCGGTTTTCCATTCGTCCCCTCTGTGTCCGCTCTTTCTAAAGCCCTACCTGCTCTTTCTTTATCTCTTCTTCCCACCTGGGCATAATTCCTCACCTTGACAAGTGACAGGTGCTTGTTTAGCAGGTGACAGGTGTCTGATGCTTGTGACTGTAGACGTTTGGCATATGATGCCACTTTAAGCACAGACAATCCAAATGATTTGCATATTATCAGATGTAAATCTGCATCAAAATGCTTGAAAACAGCTACTCTAGACATCACAGGGGAGAGAGCGATTTAAACTGGGTTACTCTCCTATCCATTCCTGGTTCAAATAAGGACGGATCCATTCCTGGACTAACATGACCCAACAGGGTCAATGATGTGTTACAGTGACATCAGCTCACTAATGAAGTCAAAGAGTGTTTCTGCCAAAGGACTGCTGCTGTTCATAGTCTCTTCTGTATTTTTATACTCTAAATCAGGGGTCTTCCACGTTTTCCAGGCAAAGGACCCCCAAACTGATGGCGAGGTGGAGCGGGGACCCCCTAATTATATACATTGTATGAAATTGTGTTATATCAAACTGGTCCTATAGAACCTCTATTACAGATGGAGTAATTCTGATTCTGATTCCTCTTAGATGGGACAGGCGTAGTGAATAAAACTTTTTAAAAGAGCTCCTGTGTGTCGCTGAATGTGTGCATTGATGACTGGAAGACATCTTTTGCCTCCATTTATCTGTTTACTACAGTTCGTTGAATTCATGTTAATGTGGATTTAGGGGGGAATATAAAAAAGTCAAATCAACCAAAACTTTGTGACCCCCATGCAGTACCTCCATGGACCCCCTAGGGGGTCGCGGACCCCCTGTTTAAGACCTCTGCTCTAAATAATTGTCGAAAAAATTTAAATGCAGCTTCTTTCTATAGATTTGTTAGGTTTTCTTGTACAAATGAAATGTATGTGGCTTTCCTTTTATTGCTAGTTGACTTGTATGTGTTTAGTATAAAATATGATGGTGAATTAATATCCTTTATAATTAGTACCCTCACCTAGCTGATTTATCATTTAAATAGAGTAGATCTAAAAGGTGAAATGACACCAAAACTATTTAAAAAAAATTTTTAAGTAGCAAAAATACTGAAAAGTTAAATCGCTAGCTAGTTCAATTACCAGCTAGCTAGTGTAGCGGTAATTTTTAAGTGTGAAAAATTGTTTATGTTCTCGAACTAACAAAACAAACAAACAAAAAAAGCACTCCAGATTTATTTCTTTTAACCACATTTTTGGTTTGGGACAGAAATTAGGTAGCTTTACCCCTAAAACAGCAGTAAATCAAATATAGTGTCTAATAGAATGAGCCTCATTCTTTACTGGCTGTCGCTTTAAGCTAAACACTCAGGCCTCTCTGGTACACATTTACAAAATAAATACGGATTTGATGTTAAAATATAATCATACTGTGTGATAATGTACATTTTTTGTTTTGTGGTAATTCTGTAGGCCACACAAGAGAGCAAGTTAAAGGTGTGGAACAGTTATTTATGAGCTGCTAAGTGGCTAACGGTAGCTGATGGTAGTTCAAGTTGTTCATATTCAAACTTAAAGAAGAGATTATATCACTATTTGAAGACTGTGTTTTATACATTGTTAGATATTAAATATAATACTTTTGGTTTTTACAAATTCAACTATTTTGTAAATTAAAGTTTTATTTGACATTAAAGAAGCTCTGATCATTTTAAACTAGGAATGAGGTAGAAAAACATTTTAATCTTAATTTGACAAATTTAATAGCTAGATTATCATTTTGAAGGCACTTTAGATTGAAACATTGGTCATTTTTAACCAATATATTAGGTTAAAATAGTGACCCAGTAAGCTGGGTCAAACATGTTACCCAATCCATATTTATCTTATGTGCAGCAACAAATCACAATGAGGTAAAATAATCAATCTGCACACAGATAAAATAACATAAATCATACATCATGCACATTTGCTCAAGTTTTTTTGTCCTTTTCGTGGCCTTTGCACCGTTACAGAGCAGACATGTCAACCTGTCTCCTGGCTAAATGTCACCTTTCCTATAAATGTGACGAATAGCTTGCAGTCCTATCTTATCGCGCTGTCTTTAACCGTGCTGTTTAAAAGCCAAGCACTGCCTCCCCGGGCTCCTGCAGGTGGTGACAGAAGCCTCTCCTCCCGCAGTCACCCTCGATTAATTCACAAGCCTTCCATGCTGTCTATCTCTCCATCGATGTGTCTGTTAAATGTCTGTTTGGTTTAAACCTCTGTCAGTGCTCGACCGAGCTTTCAGCCTTCGCCTCCTTTAACCGGTAGGCCCACCTTTTAGTCCTGTTTTATCACCTGCTGTCTGCTTGTGTTTTTTTAAAATTGACTTTCTACTCTGGCTGCTCGACCTCCAGGTTCTTCCTGCTTTCCTGCTTTTTCCATGGATAATCGGTCCAGTTTGCTGCGAGATCATCAACTGGTTAATCTGCCTCAATCCTATAAATAATCCTGCTGCTTTAATCCAAGAATGGGTGGTATAGGAGTGATGTTTGTCCTTTGAAAACCGGATTGCAAGTTCAAGGCTGGTAGAGTGTCACAGCAGGGTTTAATTAAAGTGGGCTTCTTTTAATTGTAGCCTCTTAAATGTTAAAACTGTATCTTTGAGGGGGAAAACAAATGCTTCCTGTATTTACTAAACATTTCTTTGTAACTCTTGATTCATTGTGCCATAATCTTAAATCTCATTTTGATTTATCCAATCGAAATGGCCAGTCAAACTTATTGCCGACAATAATCACAACCAAGGAGACTATGATGCAAGGCATCTTCAATTTAACAAAACAAAACTGATGAAGAGATGGAAAGATTTAACAACCATTTATTTCGCCATTGACGAGCAAGATTAGACAGCGCCGGAGAGTAAAGACGTGCAAGGATAGGGAATAAAAAATGCATGGAGGAAGAGGGAGAGACTTAATGCGGGTGACAGGGTTGTTATCAAGCAGGCAGCTGACGCTTTTAACAGCTGCGTTATCTTGTGCATCTTGTATCGGATTTAACTTCATTCTCTTACATGTGTTGTTCTCTGATTGACGGCCTGATTAAAGACATCCTCTGGCAGAGAGATGCCAAAACAAAGTGGGGTAGACAAAGAAAGAAAAAGAGGTGCAGGAAAAGAGGCCGAGGAGCTGATCCAGCACACTTTCACAAAGCATAATGACTTATTAGTCATTACTCTTTATTTCTAATCCAGTTCTGTTTTTACCTCACATGGCAGCGCCAAACCAATATTTAATTTGCTGCTAGGATCGTAAAAAGGTTATACCCCATTTTGTGCATTTTGTTGGTTTTATTAAAGTAAAATGAAACGTTAGGGCACTCTTTACACTTAAAGCAAATCATGTAAAACATTTTTTGTCTGTTTTCTTTCATCTAAGGACTCAGATATGACCTTGAAAAACTCTTTAGAGGTATTTCTTTAGGATTTCTTTATATCTTTCTAAATGTGTTTAAAAATAACAACATCAGCACTAATTACTCTTTACAAATTTTTCCACATTTAAAACATCTCCAGCACCCAGTGACAATCGTTGCTTTCATTTCAGGTTAAAATGTTGGCAAATTGAATTTGACGTTTGCAACTGTGTTATAGAATATAATCAGAGTCATAGAAAACAGAAAAACATCCAGCAGAAATTGGGGAAGCTCCTCTTTAGAGCTCAAAAACCTTTTTTTCTGTCCCTGAACTGAGTCAACGTTGCCATTTTTGATCCATTTAACTAAAGGATTTTGCTCAAATTTTGTCATTTCTAAAGTCAAAATCAATCCACAGGGATTAGTTTTCTGTTACCTTGTTTGCCTGTAAATTACCATGTGGGCAACTGTCACTGTGGGCTGGCTAATTGAGCAATTAACAGGACATTAACAGGGAGTAATGATGTTTAAAAATCACAGACTTATTAAAGATATTTATCCATAACAGTTCCACCTCAGAAAAATGAGCTGATACTGTCTGGCAGCCTTCAGCTTCTGCACAACCTTATGGTATGCATAACAGTGCATGCAAGAAATTGACCTTTCTTACTATTATTATTCACTTACCGCTTTATTTCATTGTGTCACCAATTAAATACTGTGTCAGAGTTGAAGCCATCAAGCTGATTAATTTAGGTTAAGAAACTATGTGTGTACAGGATTGTCTTTCTCTACTTTCAAGTGTTCTCTGTTGCCACTAGTAGCACTATCCCTGACCCTTTGCATGACACTTGCTCTACCATACCTGACACTGGGTATTTTTTTTAGGTTTGAAAGTGATGTCTTTACTCCTCCAACTAGGATTCTTGGCATTTTGTCCTTAGAGCTAAATCTTTGTCTTTAACCTTTTCCAACAAATTTGTCTCTACCATATGGGCAGCTTGGGATTTCAGTCTAGCCTAAAGGTGTAATATAATCATAGGTCACCCTCTTGCTTAATGGAGATGTCAAACTAGTTTCACTGTGGACAATAACCCTGGTGTTCCAATTTATAAGCCTTAAGTCTCTATGGTTTTGAGTTTTTTTGCAGGTAATCCCCGATTGATCTAAACTTTTTCTTTTAACACATCTTCCCTTTACAGTGATGACAATTGCATACAGGAGTTTGTATAATAAAAAAAACTAAACCCAAAAAATAAACAATATTTCTCATTTTAAATGCATTTTTTTAAGCAATTGGACCTAATCAGACTATAGGTATGAACAGGATTTTTTATTACAGGCCAAAAACTGTTTTTCTCTGCCATGTTTCAATAGGACATGGGCTTTTCTTTAGAGTTTTAGGAGCTTTCTTAACGCCTGAATGATTCATAGGTCAGAGTTAAGTGGCTAAGCAAACCATTCCTGTAAATATGGAGAGGCACTGGACTGAAAATGTGTTAGAATAATCTCAAGACCACTTGAAAAGGTTACAAGAAAGGCTTGAAAGGGAAAGGGTAAAAATGTATTAGACCTTTGCACAGTTCTATACAACAGTGAAACAAAAGAAAACGTGATCATGAGAATAGTTTAATTATAGGCATCTGATTTAATGAATACTGTCATTTTGACTCCTTAAATGTCTTATTTTAATGATACATTTTGTCCTGTTAAGATAATTTATTGTTTTTATCAGTTTCTAAAAGCCTTTTAATAATACAAAAAGCAGTAATGATGATAACATTTAAAAGAGACAGAGCTCAAATTGAAGTAAGGAATCAAATAGTGAATTGGTGCTTCTTTAAATCTAAAAAGCAACTTAATATCCTACTATAGGCAATACATACTGATCAATAACACAGAAGTCATGCATTCATGTTTACCACTCATGACTTCATATGCTTTATCTCCATAAATGACCTCATTAATGTCATCTCTGAATAGAAAAAGAAATCTTTGTGATTACATTTGTGTATGGCTCCCATAAAACTTGATTTTCTCTAAATTAAGCCCCAGATCCACTTACCATACCGGGTTTCCCATCACAGCAAAGCATTAATGAAAAAAAACAAAACAATCAAAGCTGCTCTTGGCCTGATATTAGTCTGAAGATTCACTAACTGTGACTTTGTATTTGTACAAAGTAGACATGTCCTATGAGGAAACTGCTTGTTTCCTAATCCTAATGCTGGTTCGCTGTAGGTTAATGCTGAATGACAAGCTGCAGTTGGTCCGTTTACATTGGCGTTAGGACCGAGATCTAAAAGAATAAGAAAAGGCAAGAAGCAAAAAGGATATTTGATTAGAAATCCTTGGAGAAAGAATTGGTTATTTAATGAGGAAATTAAAACATGTCTACAATCTAGCTAATATTTAGATTAAAGCTGTTCGCCATGTTAAAAAAAGTGATCACAAAGTTTTTGAATCTAAAAATGTGCTTCATTTTTTACTTTTGTCCTCAATAATTGTCTCTTCTTAGGATAAATTGCATGATTTATTTGATTCATTACCCTTTTGGAACACCAAGGGGTGTAGAAATGTCAACCATCTACAGGTAGCTGAAGACTTTAAAACTTAACAGTTTGACAGTGGTGCTCTTTCTAAAAAAAAATCAATTTTCCATTTTGTGCAAAACACCAGCACCAAAGCTAGAAAAACAGCCCAGTATCAGAATGCAAAAACTGCCATGCTGGACATTTGTGAACATGTTCTTAGATTTTAAAGCCTCCATTTCACTTCAAAAATACGCAGCCAAAAATATGTGTCTAAATATTTTCCTTTTTTGTCTAATCTGACAAAATATTACAGTCCACCCATTAAATAAGGATCCTAGCAGTTTAAAGTGTAATATATTCACTGTTGTCAGTTACATCAGTGCTTTAGCATCTTCCAAACTGTGATAGGATAGTTTTTTTCTGGCTTGGTATTGAATACTCAAACTAAATGTGTCCCAATACAACTTTTTCACTAAAAGCATTATGCTTTTATTCCTTATTTTGCACTGCAGAATGTTAGAAAAGTCTTGATGAAGTGCTATTACTAAAACAGAGAACAATAGTCAATATTGTCAATATTAATCAATAGGTTACAGAACTTTTAAACAGAAGTACAATGTTTCTATTAGTACGACAATATGGGTTTTATATGCAGGCCAATTGTCAGGGCTGGTTCTGCAAGAGTTAGACAAACTTTGTTGTCATTTTGTATGCAGAGTGTATACAAGATGAAATTTCTTTGCATACAGCTTACAACAGTGTAATCATACAGCAGTTTGAGTAGATAAACATTACCAATATAAAGTGCAGCAGTGATCAGGATGTAAGCAATGCAGCAAAAAACAGAAACCAGCTTAAAACAGTCTAAATTTTGATAAAGTCTGTAATTTGTGGACAACCATTACAAGTCTTAAATGCATGTACGCGGAACAATGTCCACGTAGAATTTCTTTCTTACGGCCACAAAATCTTTTTAGTAAAAGTCCAACTTACTGGAAAACCTTTTGAATAAATATCAGCAGTGGTGTGTATATAAAATTCATGTACATAATCACCATGAAGAAATAATGTTTCAAATGCATAATCAAAAGCTGGGAAATGATGACATTCATGCCAATGTTGAGTAAACTTCTGACAGAAAATGTATAAGAGCTTAAGTGTGAAAGCGCGGAGGCTTAGATTTCCTTTAATTGCCCCTAAATCCATAAAGCGTTCTGCGCCGAGACCGCTGGATAATTTGTGCGCACGAGGCAGCTTTCATATTTTGTATTATTGATAAACACTCTTAAATTCAATTTTTAATTCTCTGCATGATTAGTTCCGTCTAACGGCTTGTGCATATGAGGTTGATATTTGGATTTCCTGCATATTTTTTGTTGTTGCCCCTGTTTTCCATCGGTGAGAGAGGAACGAGCACGAAAAAAGCGCCAGGAACGGTGATAGATGAGAAAGTGTCATGGCTCTTATTAGAAACTGTGACTCTGATCTATTTGGTCTCATCTCACACCTTCGTCTCAGCTCCCCGCTTCCTCCCCTTCACCCCTTTCCCCCCCCGCCCTGCTTTCCATCGCCATTTCTCAATCCGTCTCATTCTCAGTCTGTCACCAGCAGAAAAAGAAGAAAACTTCTTGAGCTCGCTTTGACTAAACCGGCATCTCCGACGCTCGCTGGCGTGTAACTCAAACGTACAGCGGGGGGAATAATGAAATCATGGAAAACTGTGAGATAAAGCTGAGATGGGTGGGGGCAAATAGAGGGATAAAGGAGCCTGAGAGGGATAGAGAGCTTCATATTATTAATTTAGCAGGAGAAAAAGAGGGAATTTCGTTAAAGCCCCCCCCATGCTGCTGCTACTATAAAGCCCTATAGGAGCTCACAAAGGAGAGACTGCGATTGGAGTTGAGAAGAGGAGGGAGGACAAAGGTAGAGATAATCCATCCAGCTGTATGAACCGTGGATTTAACTCTTTCACGACAGCAGCAGGTCTCTGCATCCAATTTTCACTCCAACTACAATCTTTTTCTCCTGTTTCTTCCTCCACCTATCTCCATCTATCTCTACAGGCTCCCTCACTAATCCTCCCAACATTTCTTCCAGACCTACAGACAAGAATAAACCTTGAGCATACCCAGCCCCACATACACACAGACAGAAGCTCTTTGTGTCCCTATATGCATGGGTGACATGCCAGCGTATGATTTGGGTGTGTGGTTGAGAGTGTATGTTCGCTGCTGGCAACCCCGCTTGCCCATTGAAGTTGGCAGGATATCTCCTCATCTGGCACAGGAAAAAGGGAGAGCATCCTGTAGTGAAGGATTACTCCGACTCAGACACACACGCAAACACACCCCCACACGTGGAGTCTCAGCTTTTGGCGCATATTCTGCACATTGGGACTTACAAAACCCCAAGAGATCAACCACACACAGACTTTTTCTGGGACTGTTGGCTTGTTGAGGAAACCAGTTTCTGCTCATTTATTTGCAGGTAGATTAAGAATCAGAAAGAAGTTGTTGGGAAAACATGTGGTCTTAGTGCCAAAAAAGGATGGCCTCTTTTCCTTGACCTTCATTTAAAGTCACAGGACAGATTAAAAACATTCTGCTAATAAATTAATGCTCCTTTAAGAATCTGATGCAATGTCTGGAGCTGTGTTTGCGTCTAAATAAAATGTGGATTTTAAGCCAACTTTTAATGGTGAATTAACCAAGCGACGTAAAGAGTAAGTCCTCTTAAGTCCTCTTTAACATTACGTCGTCACATATGGCTGTAACAAACAGGAAGTAGAGGCTCCAATCACCCACCAGAGATTGGTAATGGAGGAAAGTTTTAATAAATATCTATCAGGGAATTAGTTCTTACATTAACTTGTCAATTAGTAATGCTGATGTTGCTTCCAGTTATATTTACCTGCATAATAGGAACATCCATTGAGGATGGTGGCATCAGAACCAGCTGATCAGTTATGTGAGGTAAAATTTTGCTACGTCAGAGCTGATTTAAAGAAAGGGTTTCTATCTCCCATTTTTCACATTTTTTCTCTAAAGCCACCTAAAAGTTGTGTAAAAGCTTTTTGGCGAATTTAAGGGAGTTTTGCCATTTCCATCAAGCCTTTAGTGATGCAATACGTCAAAATGCGCTTTAGAAAAAGCTTATGGAAGCACACCTAGAGCTCTTGAATTCCTTAGACCAGGGTTAGGCTATGTCGGTCCTCTAGTGCCACTATCCTTCAGCTTTTGCATGCATCCCTTCTTCAACACTCCTGAAAGAAATGAAAGGCTTATGACAAGGCCTCATTTGAACTTACCGACATGTCCTTAGTTTTGCATGTGGTGGAGCAGAGAGGCATGCAAAAGATGCAGGACAGTTGCAGTCAAGGACCGGCATTGCGTACCCCTGTCTAAGGCTTAAATAAATGACGCATAAGGATGCTAAAATATATCTACTGTCACAAAATTATTGCTCAGGATGAGGGATTGCTGCAAAGCCATTAATGCAGTCAACTGGATTGTATACACTTGAATGGGTTTGGTTGAATTGAACTTGCTTAGATTGTCTATATCTGATTAGAATGACTATGGGGAGAACTGAACCCAGTGTGATTATACATTTATGGATTGGAATTTGTTTATTCATCATAAGTTGAATTTATCAGCCAAGGTAGGTGAAAAATGTATACGTAATGTATATGTAAATGCTAGATTTGAAGAACCATATAGCTCTACCACTCATTCCCTTCCCTGTACCCTCAAAGGAATAAGGATGAAGTAAAATTTGTATTCAAATGTATTCTGTGGTCTTTTAAAAGAAAACAAGTATTTGTACCCCTTACAGATCAAACTTGTCTCTCCTCTATGTTCCTATAAACCAATCTGTCTCTGCAGAGGGCGTGTAGTTTGATGCAGCTTTCAGGCCTCTATGCTCAACAAGAAGCGAAATGCCAAAGGAATGCATTTCTGTAATGGGCCTGCTGACAGCGCTGCAGAAATATTCTCCAGGAGCCCGATTCTGTAAAGTGTTTCTTTGTCTCGGCAGAAAAGATGTCAGCAGCAGGATGGAGGCGTAGGGGGCAGCAGACTCGGGTTCTTTGTACGAACCTGATTGATAGATGTGTCTGACCTTTAGCACCACTTGAGAAATCCAGAAAGTCATTTTCTCACTTTATATTTAGTTCCCCCCTGTTCCTTTACACACACGCACACACACCTTCAGACAGACCCTGGATGGAAACCTAATTCTGTTCTTTCTTTTTCTCCTTTTCAAAAACCTCCCAATTACAGCCACTCCATTTTCCACCTTCCCCTCCTCCTCCTCCTTTCTCCTTCTCCCCCTGTCTCCCTTTTCTTAACGAGCAATCTCGTTAATGTCAGGGCGCCTCTTTCTCTTGCTCGTCCTTGCTCTCATTCAGACTCCTGGCCCATAGAAAAGGGACAGAGATATGAAGTATTTGAGATAAAGAAATCAGAGCTCAGCCAAAAGGGCAGGTTGTGCGCGCAAGAGGTCGAGGTGTGGGGGGGGGGAGGCAGAGAAGCAGTCCAAAAGTGTGCTAGATTACCGCCCTGGTTTCAGAGGGGACATAATTACAAGCTGCACCAGCTGTCAGAAAGAGTGAGACGAGGGGACTGTGTTTAGTGATGCACCGTTGAGGCGAGGGCAACGACAAAATCTGCACCCCAGTCCGCTCGGCTGCAGACCTGCCTGTGTGTGTGCAGGAAGAGTGATGTTAAGCCATTCAAAGCTGTAAATTATTCAGAGCCTTCATGCATGGAAACATTATAATTCTATGTCTCAGTGTGAATTACCCTCCATTTTTACCCCCAGGCACATATCCCACTTCAGCCCAAGGCCTCATGGGAGATTAGAGGGGGGTAAATAGTGTGGGGGCTGGACCCGCGTATAAAACCACATGCGGTAGATACATTTCCCAGCAGTGTGCAGCGTTCAGCATCCCTTCTTTATCTGATCTGCCCTCATTAGTGTCTAATGCTCAAAATAAAAACAAAAGTTCCAAAAAATTAAGATGAATTAAGATTAGATTCTGATCAGTGTGTGGTTACTTAAAAGCCTGAACTTCCAGTAAAGTCTTCTAAAGTTTTACGCTCTCAATCACGGCGGCCTCTGAGTGCTGCATTAAATTACAATCTTCGGTCTCATGAATTTTTTCATTTGGAGTTTTAAAACCAATGCTTTAAATTATGCTATTAGCCTTTGTAAAAGTATAGACATGATCATTACAAAGACACCAACAATACAGTTTGCTCTACAGATGATATATATCAAAACTTTAAAGGGTTAATATGGAAATGTCGTGCCTGTCACATTTGCCTTTAAATGTACTTGGAGTCGTGTAAATGACAAAATGTACAATTTCAAAGCATCTGTTAAACGACTTGGATAAAAATATCTATTTGAAAAAGCGTTTACATTTCTACAAAGATCATCTACCGGTACATGTAATTGTCTATCAGGCATGATTACAAAGTACAACCAGGCAGTCAGTATAGAGTACTAGAGCTTTTTATACAGGTATACAATTATACACAAGTGGATTATTTAAATCTCATCTTGTTTACACAATTGCTAATTAAACACATTTTATTTGAAGATGTATTTTGTAGTGTTTTTAAGGTACTAAAATAGAGGAAAGGGATAAACTGTGAAGAATACTTTTAAATATATTTTAGTTTTGAAATAAAAGAAGGATAACTTGAAAAGGCCTGGCTGCTAGCTATGTCCAAATTTCTTTTTTTGCCCGATAATCACAAATAGACGAATGGCTCTATACAAGTTAAGCCATGCTGTAAAGGTAATAATTTCAAGTTTGACAAATGATATATTAAACTACGAATAAGATACCAATTTCAGGACTTATTATACCTTGCCCTGCTGGCTCTAAATCTAGTAACTGGCAAATAAAGTTCAAAACTCTACTTGTTTTGTGTTAAAATATTTCTTTCCTTGCTTAATAGGGTTTGTTAATTGCCTGTAGAAATGCAGATTCTGGTGCATTTTACAGAACAACTAACATATTTATAGCCAAAAATTTTGTTTTAAAAGTGAGCTGCTACTCAAACAGTGAAAAATGTTGCATCAGTTCATACTTCTGTTAATAATGTGGTTTACACGGCTGAGTAGATATAAGCAGCCTGACCTAAATGCTGCTCCCTTTGCATTAGCATCATTATGTTGAATAAACCACGTAAACATAATGTAGGGAGTCTACCCTTTTGTTTCAGGTATAGAAATGTTTAATGTAATGTAAATTTTTTGTTTTTGACACGGGCGGTATAGTGGAACTAAGGAACCACAGTTGGCTACAGAATCCCAGGTTGCAGACCACAGCCCTGAGACAACATCATATGTTTGTGTGTTTCGTTTTTGTTTAGCTTTAGTCAAACCTTTTAAAGTCTCAAGGAGTCTCATTTTCCAAGTCTGTGTTTTCCTGGTGCAGCAGGATCAGCCCTAGCAGAGCAACTTTTGGTCTAACATTGAAACTACTTGCAAAGCTACTGAGGGAATTAGCTTAAAAAAAGGTTTTCCTTATCATGCTGGATCACTTTGGAAATAAAAAAACAAATAAAAAAACCCTATGGCAGCACAGTCGCCATTTGTTACTTTTCTGTCACTGGACATTTTTGAGCACCATTTCAACTAACAGTCATGTTTTTGGACTGTGGGAGGAAGCATGAGTACCTGGAGAGAACCCAAACATGCTCAGGGAGAACATGCAAACTCCATGCAGAAAGATCCCAAGTTAAACTAGCCTATACACTTTGAGATAGTCTAAGGAAAAAGCTCAGCATCTAAAATACAAGTCTAAAAAGTCCTTTTTTTTTTAAACAAATTAAATTAATAAAATAACAGGTTTTAAACATTTAAAGACCAGCAAAATCAATTTATATAACCCCACCTCCTCAACCCCTTCCTCTCCATATACCTTGAAGATTCACTGATGCTGTTTACAGAAGCTGTTCTATTTCTTGAGATGAATCATTGGTCCAGATTCTTTTTCACTGGAGCCAAGCCTGTTTGTTTTGTTTGTTCTGACCTCTAAACCCAGTCTGTAACACCGCCTTCTAGATGCCACACTGCAGCCTTGTTTGTTTGCTCCAATCCAGCTAATGGAAATGGGCCTTATTTGCATTTTCTGTGGGGTTTCTTTTAGGGAGGGGGAGTAAGGTTAAAAAAAACAGCTTTTGGAAGCATGTAAATGAGTGTTGTAATGCTAAATATCTGCTCCATAGAACATTGCTCAACAGCCGAATCATTTAAAAAACAAAACACTGATCATGCAAAATAACCCATTATCTGTTTGAAGACACCTTGGGCCTTTTAGTTTAGCATGTATAGGCTGGGATCTCTGCTTTGCCTTCTTGTCTGTGGTGACCATTAGAATTCCTGTTGTTTCATTAGGGCTTGTTGTAATAGGCTGGGGGTAATGGACAGCAACAACGCCTAAAACAACACAACAACAATAATAAATGCAGCTCTGGGGAGATGTAAATCCCAACTGAAAACATCAAACATGAGGAGCGAGAGAAACCCAGGCTGGGCGTTTCTTCGGACCGCTGCTAGAGGCTGCCCCATCTGTCGCTCTGTGTTGTATTTTTGTCGACGGATATATCTTTTTCTTACAAGTCAGTCTCCCCCTCACAGCTAAATTGAAGTAAAGTTTAGGGTGTGTGAGTGAGTGAGTGTTTGTGGGTTGGGTACTACTGGGTGTGAGTGGGAGGTGAACTAGCATGCGGCATTAGTTCTGCTTGAGCTGATGTGTTAATTAACCAGCCGGGCGCATAGATAATTAATGAGAATCATGATTAATGACTGTACAGTATGCACGGCTAAGGCGGAACGCGACTCTCTGATAAGGCGGAAGGAGGAGGAAGATCACCGGCTATTCACCCTCCGATGATCGCCCGCCGGGTGTGTGCATGTCTGTGTAAGTGTTTGCACATGTGCGGTTGCATTCTTCAATGATCTGTGGCTGTTGCCAGGCGTGGGCACCGGTGCCAGCATGAGCTAGCTGTGCTGGCAGTCTGGAGGGTCTAATAACAGACTGCAGCGGGTCAGGGGGGCATTTAACACTTCTAAACACACTGGCAGAGCTGCCCACTGATGCCAGATCAGAAACAGGACCTCACACACAGATCAACAGCACAAATAAAGAACATTGGAATTGATCTGCTGTTGTTTTACATTCTTCCCTGGGCTGAATATTCCTCAAACATATTTTTCTCAGTTGGTATTCCTTTTTTTTGAAAATCAAGCGAGCAAAATTCAAGCTGTTTCCAATGCTAATTAACTTGTTTAAACTAATTCCCCATATCAGGTCCCTTTTCTTGACTCAGTGGAGTAGCAGTATATCGACCACCTCATGGAAAAACTTTATTGGAAACAGTTTGACTTTGTTTCCTTTGCAGTGGTTGTTGTGGCTCTCTAATGTAGTTTGAATCTCTTTTTTCTCCCTAAACAAGGTTTTTCTTTATTCGTCATCCTTCTGAAACAATAAAGAAGGAACAAATAAAACAAAACCCAGAAATAGATAGCTGGGCATCTGCAAGTCAAGTCGGTTCAGTTTTGGGTATTACCATAGAAGCCAAAGGCAGTTCTAAGCAAACTCAGCTGTTTTCCCATAAAAGATCGGTTTTGATATAATCAAATTCCTCCAGAAATCAAATCCAAATAGACCTGCATTTAAAAGTTCTATGGGCAGTTACAACAAATGTGTTTCTTAGAGAAGAAAACCATTAAACAATCTGAGATGTAGACCAGATTCTCTACCATGCAAGATTCAGATTACAGGGCTGAATCAAAATTATTTAAACATAGCTAAGATAACAAGGAGCAAACACAAGAAAATGCCAGCATCCAGAATTAGTCTAATCGCCGCTACATTTTGCTGAGAAAACAGGACTTGAAGGCAAATGAGCTTGTAGAATGAAATAAAAAGCTGAGGGCTTAGAGTTTATATCCATGCAAAGATAATGCTGATTATTTAAGTCATTTTTATGCAGGTCCATATTACAATTATTTTTTATTTTTTTGCTTCTATTATCTGTATGCACACAGCATTAAATAAAGAGAAAAAGTGAAAGTAAAAGTGATGTACTTGAAATAATTTTAAAGTTAAATAATTGATGACTCAGAAACATCTTTTTTTGTGTTTTGAGGTGTTGTTAATTCTAAAGTTATCACCTCTACTGTCTAAGTTTTGTTTATTTTGGTACATTTTTGAAATTTCTACTCCCTTATCTGAGAGACATCTCTTTTAAAAATGTATAGAACAATCAATCAATCAATTAATTTTTTTATTGTCAACTACAATTTGCATTGTAATCGAGATTTCAGTTTCCGTTCAGAAAGTTCATGACATACATCACATATATTGGGGTGGGACAAATTGTCAAGGGTAAAATGAGGAAAAAAGTAAAGCAAATGTGACACAAACTAAGAATGTCCTTTCCTTAATGGCCAGACCAGAATGGAAAGTTTTCAGGTGTGCTTCAGGGTCTCCTGATCCACGTTCTGATTATTGTGGTATAGAGACACCCAGAGGCAATATTGTCTACACTGCAGACAAAAAGATCCATCCACTCCATGCTTTATCCTGCCATCGCTCGTGTACAACACACCAAGATACTTGAACTTCTTGGCTTGAGGCAGAGACTGACACCCAACCCTGCCTACTTCACACACTCAGCTGCAAACCACTCAAGCCCATAGGGAAGGTCATGGCTTAAAGACCCCAGCAACTCTACATCATCTTCAAAAAGCAAAGCTGAGACACTGAGGTTCCCGAACCAGACATCTTAAAGATAAGTGAACTCATCTGCTTGAGGCAGACATTGACTCCCTAACTGGAGGGACATGGAAATTTGGCAGGGAGTCTTAAAGTCTGACTTTCTAAAATAAAAAAGTGCTGCTTTGCATACCTATCTTGGTGAAAGTTCAAACTTCCTTCACTTCTAATAGCTTTTATCTCAGTAAATTAATGGTTTAAATGGTATCGTAGAATACCAATGTGTTCCAAAATCCAGATTTTATTAGTGTAAAACTTCTGAGAAATCACAATATGTATTGACTTAATGCAAACAGAAAAACCTGTAAACTATTTATTGCATCTTTAAATGCGAATTATTAAATAAATGTGTGTTAAGCACTTAAAAAAACATTCAAAAGCATTTTAGTCTACAATAGGGATCAAAGTCAGAGTGCAAACCAATAGATGCTCTCTGTTAATCTGCAATTTGTTGACTTTGAATACTAACCAGGCAGTGACCGTGGGGAGAGGTGGTTTGACCGTTGACCACAAGTACAACTAGGGGGATTGACCTCTCATTGGGGCAAACAGCAACATATGATAGCGTCTCACCCAATGAGATGTTAGACCCTGAATCAAGCTGTGAGCGAAGAGAGGGGGAAGGGGTCCAGAGGTTTGACATACCACTGCTCGCTCCCTCAATGTGTGTGTTAATCTGCTTTGTATGGCTGGATGCACCATCAGCACTCAAGCGTGACCCTTAACCTCCAACCTCACATAATAAGGGGATTGGGGGAGGTGGTGTCTCTCTGCACCCACTCAGAGCTGACAGTGCTGGGCTGGAGTTGAGGCATGCCGTGGGAGAGAGGGGATTTTTATAGGGTGTTTTTAGATGGATGAGGAGTTTAGAGGAGCAGAATGAGGACAGAAATGGGACGGAAAAGACATGAAGAACAGTCTTTCCCCTCCTTTCTTCTCTGCGATGATGAGACAAACAGCTATTGTCGTCTAAGTGATGCTGGCAAAATGTAGCTCCCTTTGTCTTTGGGCGATGTGCTCGAGAAGACATGACAAAGGCCATTTTCATGCTCTGCGTCTATCTCTGTCACCTCGCTCTCCTCCTTTCTCTCCTCACTTTTTCAAACTTCTGTCCTCCGGGCTGCCCTCCCCCACCCCTATCCCTCACGCTGAGCCTGCCATCGCTTTAGTTATGCCTTTGCTCGACAATGTCGCAGCGTCATTGCCTCCCACCC
The DNA here is from genome assembly GCF_016077235.1 of Cyprinodon tularosa. NCBI lineage: Eukaryota > Metazoa > Chordata > Actinopteri > Cyprinodontiformes > Cyprinodontidae > Cyprinodon > Cyprinodon tularosa. The sequence goes on from NW_024038309.1 coordinate 682,063, forward strand.
TTCATCTGCTGCGCCACCCATCCATCTCCCCTCAACACTATTCTTCTTTTTTTTTCTTTTTGGCTCCGTTTGTCCTTTTCACCTGCCACCATCCTCAGCTGGAGATCGCCCTAATTACCCCCCTTACTCGTGTCTTTCCCTCCTACTGCTCGCACCTGTAGCTCAGCGTGTATCTCGTGATCTTTTATCTGTATCCTCATCAGTCTCTGCTTGCCTCATTTCTGGGAAATATTTTCTGCTGCTGTTTTCTAATCCCTATTTTCTCTCTCTTCCTGATCTTATTCATTTTTTTTCTCTCTTCACTGTCTATATCTGGGATGTTACATCTGTTTATGCACCATTTTCAACTGTCAATCAACCTGCCACCAAAAGCATCACCTTTGACCCCCCCTCTCCTGAAAGCAACATTATTATATTTTCTTTACCTATTGAACTCCTTCACATTGTCCCAGACATTTGAATTGAGAAAGCTTCCTGGAGAGGTGGCGAAACGTCTTCAAATCTTGGAAACCAAGTCCAGTGGATTTTTTTTTACTTTTACGGAATGACTATCACCTGGATGACTGAGAATCTTCATCAGCATCCTTCACATTTTCTCAAATTACTACCAAACAGACTTTTATGTTTTACAAAAGGAATCAGAGCAATTGTAAAGTGGAAGAAAATAAAAGAAAACTTTGCATTTAAGAAAAAAAGGGAGCAGAGAAATGCCACTTTTAAAAGAAGTAAAGAAGTAACTAAAGAAGTAAAGTGGATCAGAGCTTAATGGAGGGAAATCCTAGTAGAAAACTTCCATTAAACCTGATTGATCTTGAAGTATCTTGCCCAGAAAAAAGACAAGAATGTCCAGGTGTTTTAAGCTGGTAGAATCTCACCTTTTAAACGTAGAGTTGTAATGGCAGCTAATGATTGTTTTCAAAAGTAATCACTTTTAGGGCTGAAATACAAATCAAGGTCACACTTTTCAGGTGCAAATAAGTTTTTAAAGGAAAACTGAATCCTTTTGTAACTTTTCTACTTCCCTCTTTGCAAACTTGAGACCCTTGTGCTTGTAAAGGGATATTTTAATAGAAAGGAAGAGCTATCTTTATACCCCCCTCATCAGTAGTTTTTGTTCATCAGCAGTGGATGGACTCCCTGGAGTTCCTTAAAACAAAGGTTTGAATAAAAAAAAAAAAAAAAGTATTTTTAGATTCTTTCTTTTTTTGATTACCATAATGATTCTGGCTTTGTTGAATCCTTTCATTTATATTTGACTTTGTGTGTGTTGGTGTGCATATGTGTGTGTTCAACAGGGTGTTTCTCTTGCTGCATGGCTGCTCTCCCACTCGGGAGGTTAGAAAAAAAAAAACAGAGCATGGGCACACACACACATCAGTCCCACTCATCCCTCAGCAGCGTCTCCTGTCTATTTATTCCTCGATTCATCCAATTCTTTATTTATTTTACACTCTGCTTCCTAATGCAAATAGGTTCTGCTGCTTCCCGCCGAACTCTGGGAGCAGCATGGGACCCAGAGTGTGTGTGAGTCTCTATATGTGCGCGGAAATGTTTGTGTCTGTGTGTGTTGGACCCAGTGAGTAATAGAGCCAAAGTCCTTATCTGTCACCAGAGAGCTGCCTGGCTCTCTCTCAGCTGTCAATCACCCAGCCCCGGAGACAAACACTCGGCTTCAAACGCTACGAGAGAGGCAGAGATGGAGAGAGCGAGGATGAGGGACAGATGAGGGGGGGGAAAAATGAAAGTGAGAGGGATGAGTGGAAATAAAAGATGAAAAGAAAGAGAAGGAGTGAGAGCAGCGACAGGAGGCAGGTGTGGAGGGACAAAGTGAAGGACAAAACGGATAGAAGTCGTGATAAAAGTGAAAGAGAAGGAAAGGGGGGAGCGCAGTCCCCGCAGGTAAACGAGGAAAGCAACTTTAAAACACTTAACCTGCATGAATTAGACAGCAGCCCCCTCTCTCTCTCTCTCTTGAATGCACCCGGGTGACTTTTGAAAAGGCCTCTCTTTGGAAAATAAAGAGGAAGAGAAGTGGCGAGGTGCGCACACGGACGTGCTCAAGCACACGCCCACACATAGTCATCGCATACTCACATACACACACACCCACACGCACAATCTGGCAAAGCTATCATCTCTGGAATATTGGCAATGATGCTCTTCAATATCCTGACGGGAGTGAGGGGTTTTTGATGACCCTGAGGGGTTTGTGTGCATGGAAGGTGTGCATTAGCCTGCCTCACTCTCTGCCTGTCGTTCTTTTAGGGACAGAGATTGCCTCCTTTTTTCATCTTACCAGCATGTGGGGGCTCTGCAGCCCCCATGGAGTCTAGCTAGGACTGGTTCCCCCAGCACTTTTAACCCTGAAAGCTTTAAATCTCCCTCCGGACGAGAGCAAAGGCACGTTTTAGTAGTAAAGAGCAAAAAAGAGAGAACAGGAAAGTAGAGAGAAGGAGCAGAAGAGGGTTTTGAACCTCAAATAGCTTCAAGATGCGTTCCAGTGCAGTCGGAGGCGCAGGGAATGTTGGATCTGGTAGAATTGCTGGGATCCTGTGGGGAAAGCCAGGCTCCCATTTCCAATGGTGGATTAAGCACTGCTGCAGATGCACAAGGCCCAAACATACCCTTGGAAGACTTTGGAATCTAAATATTTTTGCAGGAACTAGCTTTTTTTCCCCCCAGATGTTTTAACAGCAGAGTATATTTAAATGTATAAACTGCTGAAAATGATTCTTAACCATCTTTATTTCCCCCATGCTTAACATTGAAAGAGCCAGACATCATGATCCTTTAAAGTGGTGCTGATGCAATGCTCTCCAGGCTCCAAAGCTCTTTGGCTGCTCTTTCACTTGTTTTCAGTCTTTATAAACAAAACGCAAAGTTAACATTTTCATTTAATTAGGGTTTTTTGTTATTTGTGCCTGGGTTTAAGGCCGTCACATTATTAAAATACATTAAAGACACTCCTTCAATGATTATTTAGTGAGTTTAGCGACATTTTTATGCACAATAAGGCTAGCAGTAGGCCCTTGTTGTGTATTGTACCATCTCTCCAACTCTGGTTAGAGTTGTTGTCCTGGTGGAGTTTGAACATTTACCTTAATCTCCAACTATTTGTAGTCCAGACTTTAGCTGCATTCGTCCTCCCGCTGTGTCCCCACAGCATAATGCTCACTCCACCATGTGTCAGAGTGGAGATAGGAGCTTTAGGGTGATTCATAGTTTTAGTTTTCTTTTTGCATTCGGGAATTTTTATTAAAATCCGTGAGAAATTTTCTTTTTTGGACTTACTTTACCGTTTTGAAATCTATTACCAATCTCAAAAGAATAAATGTTGAAATAGATACAGGTTGAGATGCATATAGAAATGGTCTTGATGACTTCCATACTCATGCTTTCTTCCTTAAAGAGAAGAAAAAAAAAATCTCAGCAACCCTGCATTCTTGGTGGCCCCTAGAGGCCCCTATGGATTACATTGTACTCCTGACACCGTGGCCCGATTGAGCTTAAGTTGAGTCGCCTTTAGCTTAAGTTTCAGACTTCTTGCACCCTGTGGCCTCTGTGGAGCAAAGTTGAACCTCCACACATACATGCACACACCCTCTCAGGTCACGGATGGGGTGGGGAGACCCCTTGAGAGAGCTCCTACATGCATGAGCGCATGTGGGTGCCCTCCGCAACACACACTCACAAAAACACACGCACTGCAGATAGAGGGAGCAATGAAAATGTAGGTGACCCACACTGGGGCGGGTCATCGCCTCACCTCGCTCCTTCACTCCCAGTGGGAAGAATAGTAGATATTTCTCTTTCTGTGTGTGTGTGTGTGCAGAGCCCAGAGAATGAGAGTAAGAGCCACTGCATGCATTTTAACCTTCGTTCCTCCAGAGCCTGGGGTGACCTAATTAAATTAGTGAGGTGGTAGGAGTGAATGAGTTGGAAGCTGAAAGGCCTTTCTCACACCAGGGGTAAACACCAGCTGCTACTATCCATGCATGTATGTGTATTTTTATGGTCTATGTCATGGTATGCTATAAAGTTAAACTTACTGAGAAGCTCACTGGGAGTTTGAGAGGGTCTTTGGCATGAATGAGGGTCTCCTACATCCTCTGTCATATGAAGGTGTATCCGGTTGTAAGCTGCAGGGGTCCTCTCCTTCTCTTCCTCTCTCTCATGCTTGTGCACACATGGGAACACACACGGAGCTGTCAGGGCCTGCAGTTGCTCTGTCATCTCACACCTCCGTAAGACAACCTTAATGGGACCAATCCAGACTGCTGCAAATCATCCAGAGAGCATAGTGGAAAAGAGAAGGGTGGGGGGAGACTAAAGAGGCACTGGAGCGGGTTCAAGAGTGAAGTAAGAGTAAAAGAAAAAACTGTGAGCTTTATATTAAAGATAGGAAGCCTGATATATTATTTTAATTTATACGATCATCCAGAGAGATAGTTAGATATCCCCATTTAGAGTCAAATGAAAACTTTGGATTGAAAATGTCTCTGTGGCTTTTTGGTTCCTGGTCAGTCATCAAGTTTGTTTTCAGACACCTGTGAAACGCTGCCAACCTTAGCTGACACACTTTAGAAAAATACTCAAGGATGAAAACTACACCTTTCTTTATGAGTAAAGAAAAGGTGCCAACCTCTCGTGCAAACTCATTACTGTCTCAAGATTTATTACCACAAGGCTGAGAATAAAGTTATTTTTGGGGGGGGTCACAGTTTGGATAGTATTATTTTCATTGGGTAGTTACCGAATTCAGTTCATCTGATATGCTTGAGACATTACGTTTAACATAAAAGTGTAAGATTGCTGAAGCTATTAAATTACAAATCGTTACTCTCCCACTCTACCATAAAGTCCAGACCCTAAACTCCTTTACAGCAACCTGATTTCACATAGGCAGCCTAAATCAGATTAAACGCTGTTATTCATAATGCAATACCTTTGCAAATCCTAAGAAAATGTGTACTAAAGGACAGTTACTTTTCCTGTTTTCCTAAATAGCAATATGGAATTATTTAATTTTATTTAGCATTTGCAGTAGAAATGTATGGCTGCAGGGAAAGCTGTTCATTCGTAGCGAGATGCAAACAGCAATATTGACAGCTTTAGAGCTTGTATAGCAGAGGGCATACTTTAAAATAATCTATTTAACCTATATTTCCTCCACATTTCCTGTCTAACAAGCTAGCATTTGCAACAGTTAACACATAGTTTAGTGCGTTCTCATTTCTTATGGAGGCGAAACGGCGTCTTGACATTAATGCAGAAATTTCGGGCTGTTCAGCAGTCTGTGAGTGGCTCTGTAGCTTAAGGTACAGCAGTTTCTAAAAAGAAAGATAGGCTAAGGCAACTTTAAATAATATATTTCTCATGCTAAAATCTTATATCACTGTAATAAAGGGGAAAAGGAATCAAAAGAAGGTATTAGAAATGTAATCTCCATCTACAGTATGGATATTATCATCTACAAGGAAGATATTTCTGCAGCAATTTTAAGTTGTGCAACACAGCTAGCTTGGAAGGTAGAAACACAACTTTTTAATTTGCTTTTGTACTAAACGATTTTATGCATTGTTAATTGATTGTTTGCATTGTAATCAAGGCAGATACAAATTTATAGAAGTGTTTACAATAGCCTAGTTATTAGCAAACATCCGTGAATGTTAAAAAGCCATAATTATGGAGACGGCATACGCAGCTAGATTTACCAGATGTATTTATTTTATTTTGGCCATGATTTGATCACACTGCAAAAAAATGTTTTTCCAAGCATTTTACATTGAGACAGATAATTGTGGTGTGGATGGCTGCTAATTTGAGTTCATGGATATTAGAAAACCACGGAAAATGCTGCTTAGAAGCTTCAGTGTTTAAACAGATCAATTATTGAAAAGACATTTGAACCTTGCTTTTAACTAGTTGGTAATTATCTATTATGCATTGTTCTTAGGATTCAGTATTCGTAGCGTGTGAGTTATTTTAGGAATGCTCCAAATGACTGAACCGACACAATGTCAAAGAGAAAGATAGGGTAATGAAAAAGCTATAGAGATATGCAGGTATTTGAAAAAGAGCAAGGCAGATGTTGACTGTGACACAAGAGGCTGTATATAGATTACTTTCTAGAGCGAACATTTGTAGGAGTCAAAGAACCAGCGAACAAAAGTTCTGAGCTGGTTATGCAGGAGTCGAAACATAAGAAAAAAACAGGAACAAGGATGCAAATGAGAAAGAGATGAGCAAGAAAAGAAAGTGGGGGATGTTTGCTTGAGAAAAGTTTCCGTCTGACCTGAATATGGCTGCGTTGTTCAGCTTTGTTCAAAGAGGAAAGGAAGTATCTCTGCACTTTTTCCCTTTTTTTCCCAGTTAGTTCTAGTTTCTCTTCATGATGCAGCTACAAGTTTCAGCTTAATGCGATCTGCTGGTCCGCTGCATTGCATTGTATTGTAGGAAAGGTACTCAAAACAGCGGGAGCAGAACAACACGACAGATGAAGGGTGTGTTTTTGATGCCGCAGATAAACGCAGTGTGTGTTGAGATGTTTGTGTGTGTGTGGACGTGCTCTTTTCAAATGCCAAAGCATCCAGTGCTCCTCCATCCTGTGTCTCTGCGGTTATCCGGAGTGTGATATGTACTGGATGTGACATGGACGCTGCGGCGTTCTGGACCGCCTCCGGACAGCGGGATGAGCTTGTGTGTGTATGTGTGTGTGCAATGACAAGGACACAGTTACCTTCAAGGCTCCCATGATGCCAACTAACTATTCAAACACAGCTCTGCAGCCCCCCTCCTGCTGACCGCCGCCTCCAGTCTCTCTGTCTCTCTCTTTGCTGCAGTAAGCCTCATCGTGCTAGCTTTACCTTCCTCTCTTTCTTTCCTCTCATCCCTCTTTCTCCCGCGCCATATGGAAACCATTACAGCCATTGTCGTTTCTCACCATCTACACTCCTGGGGGCTTTTTCAATGCTCACTGACTTTACATCAACCTCGTGCTCCCTTCTCCTTGTTCACACCACTCCTCATAGCAGGCTTATCTGTTGTTCATTCACCTGCCTGTTTCAATCCCCCCTCCAAAACATCAATTTGACCCCCCCCCCTCCCTTTTGTTAGCTGAATGAGGCTGTAAATCTTGCTTGTAAATTGCCTTGGTGGCTGGGTTGTGTCTCTTGCTGATCCTAAATGACGCTGCTGTTTCTCTGTAATCAGCAATGTTAAGACTCTAGAACTGATTTAACGTATAGTTTTGCATTTCCAGCATTTCTAATCTATTCCAACGCTCTATTGATAAATCTGTGCTTTTATCCTCTAGATGTCCTATTATTAGTGGACTCCATCAAGCATTTCTTTGCAGATATAATAACAGTTTCAGTAAATATGTTTTTTTTTAAATCTTTTGTGGTTCAATCTACCTCCAAAAGGCTGTAAAGTAACACTTTATCTGGAGGGTATTTGAGTTTTTGTTTTTTTGCACTTTTTAAAATCTTATTTACAGTTAAAATATGCTTCAAATGTTAATCATAGATTAAAACACTGGCTGGTAAAGATGCGTAAAGGTGTCAAATAGATGGAGGGAATGACAAAAGGAGGATGGATGAATAAAGGACTGGATAAAACCTTCAGATCCTGAATAAAGTCTGATAATTTGCAAATGAATAAAGAAACTCTTCAGCTTTTTAAAATAATAATCAAACCCAATTTTCTGACATTTTATAAAACCCGAAGAATGTTATTTAAGCGTTATGAACTCTTTACTGTACCTGCCAAAAATAGATGTGCTAAATTAGCATTTTAAAAAGTTCCCCTCATTTGAATAAAGACCTCACTGAAGCGGCTTCTTCTCTGATTCCGAGCGACAAACGCTGATTTATGAGGCAGCAGTTTCCCTTTAAATAGGAAAGCTCACCATATAGTGTTTCTTAGTGGCCTCATTCTAAATTCACCCTGACACATGGTATCTGGAGTCTCTTTGGAAACTTGAAACCATCTGAGGGAGCTTTGATCAGATAATATCCTCCAGTTTTTCTTGAAATTAGGTAAATCTCCCTTTATGTCCACTTGCCAACTAAACAAATGTCATACAAAAAACAAAAAAAAAGTTCCTGGATGGAGAGCTTTCCATCCTTTCCCTCTCAATTCGCATCCATTCTCATCCATAATAAAATATGTTCTGAGGTATCTGGGCCACTGCTTTTGGAGAGAGACTCTCATCAATTTACATTATAGCTCTCTGTTCCCTCCTCTGTGTCTCTTTCCTAACCATCCTCTGTCTCCCTTCATCTCATACAAATGGGCCTCCATCTCTCTGCAGCTGCATACACACAGTCAAAGACCACTTTCTACAGCTCCACTCCAGGGTATATGGTTCTTTAATGAAGACAGTAATAATGATTATGGATATTTTAAAACCATCTGAGGGGGCCCTGTGCTCTTATGGAGGCAGAAGCTTCAGAGTCCGGGATCAAAAGGACCCATCCGAGGAGAGTGGATCTTAGAAAGCAAAAGTAAAATTTGCATAGTAGATTGATAAAAACACAAGTAAAAAAATCATAGAAACGACTGTGTTAAAGGTGCAAGAGATTCCCAGTGTGTGTGTGTGAGGAGTGGATTTCGGTGCACCTCTGCATGGACGTATGATTTTTTGATGCGGGGCCTTAAGTTCAGCCTTCAGAACGGAGAGGTTTCAGACAGCCTCTTCGCTGGCGGAGCTGATCAAAGACGAGGTCAGGATAAAAGAGCAACAACATGAGTAAAATTTAAAAGCTCCTGAATCTTTTATTGTAAACCCAGTTGAGACGTATTGAACATAACCGGTCAGGAGCGGCGGGAGACGTGGACCTTTTTTCAAAATTTTCTTTACAAAATCCGCTCTGGAGAGACAAATCGTTTCAGTTCGTGTTCTACGTACGCCCGGGCAGATGTTTCACGTTAAATATTGTTGGTGTTTCTTACAGGACTACTGATTGCTCCGACAGGAGTCTGGAAATGGATAGTCCCCTCTCTGTGTGGGTGCCCAGAAATAAAAAAAATAAAAAAAATCCCAGCAAGTGATTTAATCCAGTGCTCAGGCTTGAAACAATATTTTTCCTCAAAAAAGGTTAAAGCTGCCTGTGTGTGGAAGTGGATACGTTTACATCTGCAGATCTTCTCAATCATTGTGTTCAGACCCCAGCACAAATTGCTTATCCTTTCGGCTTATTGGAGCCTCATTAAAGTTCATTGGAAAAAATAATAGATACGAGTTGAAACCTAAGGTTCAAAGCATCAAACTGATGAAAATGGACGTGACTCAGACGTTCCTCGGGAAGGAGTCTCTCCACGAAAGTAGACCCTGAGGATTTTTCCATAAGCGGCCACTTCGAAGACATGCAGGTGTTGTAGCTCAGCAGGAGTGTGCTCGTTTGTGTTACTCCTCCCGTGGCCAATCGGTTTGCTGCTCCCTGGACATGGACGCCATACCCCCCCCCCCATGCTTTTCATAGCGTGTGTACATACGTTAAATATAAGGCAGGGGGGAATACGAGGTCACTTGGGACCCTGGGCGTGTGTGATTATACTCCTTATACCATGAGATTAGAGCAGACAGCTTTATGCACCGGGGGCCCTGCCATAAATTTCCCGCCCTGGAATGCCGTCATTGTTTGTTTTGCTCTCTTATAGATGTAGACTCTCCTGTCACTTCTTGCCTGCTCTCAAGCTCGACATCAAACCCCCAGCAGACGGCTTAGGAAGCTAAAGTTCAGAAGATTCTTACGCAAACACACTCGTCTTGGTCTTTGCCCTTTGATGCTTTATCACTTTTCTCTCCTCTCCATCATGGCTCTTTCCATATACTCCCGGGTGTTTCTCTCTAAGGACTCTCACCCACCTGCCCTTCCCACACATTCGCACACTTTTTATTGTCCTCCCGTCTTCTCCACCTGGCTGCACCTGTGTGCCCGGCTTTGGTGCCGAACGTGGCTCAGGTTGCGGCTTTGGAATCTGGGAAATGTTTGAGCTGCCTGATGTGCAGAGCCAAGCATGGAAGACAACACGCAGATGCACCAGAGTAGAGCAATACAGCGGCTGGCACAATAGCCTCTGTCTCATTGCAACTTCAGTCTGTGTTATTTGGAGTTTTAAGTGTTAAACCAACACAAATAGGAGCATATTTTTGGAATTGAAAAAAAGAAAAATGTAATGCATCTTAAGTTTTCTTATTTTCAAAACTTACATTTTTGCTCATACTTGTTTGTAAAATATCTCTCCCGGTTTGAATGGAAGATCTCCAAAAATCATTTTTTTAGTCTTGCCTTCTCAACAACATTTAAGTCTGGATTTCGACTTTGCCATTTTAAAAACATCACTATACTTTGATCTTAACTAGTCAATCTTCGCTCATTCTGTGCATTTAGCTCTCTTTTCCTGCTGGAAGATGAACCAGCGCTTCACTCTTAAGTATTCTGCAGCCTCTAATGGATTACGCTCCATATGACTATAGGCATCTTCCCCATGCCTGCTGAAAAAGGAACTTTTGATGTGTGAGTGCGGCGTTATGATTAATTTGCAGTGTTTCTGTTTCAATAGTGATGCTGCCACCTCCTTTTTTCACACTGGGGATGGAGTTTGCAGGAAGTGATAATTGTCTACAACATGAAAAGGTTCATATAAAGTCTCATAGAAACTTCTCCCTTGTGTTTTAAGTCTCCTACATTTCTGCTGTTAAATTTCAAACACGTGGTTAATGGATTTCTGACAACAATGGCAACAGGACATGAGAGTACAATAGAGGTTAATACGGACAGCAAACTTTTCAGCAAAAACGTTTTCCCATCCTCTTCATGGTCAGGCGCTAGTTTTGTGTTCTGACTTTGTTGCAAAATGAAAAAAATGTGAGTTTGAAGGAACTGGGGAGACATGGGAGAGCAAACGCAGCTGGTAAACCTTGAAGAACAGCTGAGCATTATTGGAAGTGAAGCAGGATTTCCAAAATGGAAGAAGTTTTTAAGCTGAAAGCACGGAATGATAGATGAGGGAGGAATGGAGGATGGTAAGCAGGAGGTGTAAAAGGTTGGGGGAGCTGCATGACACTTGAGTCTTCTCAGCTCGGCTGGAGGGTCGCGGCAGGGCGATGCTCGGGTTGAGAAAATGATGTTTCTACCCTCATGAAAGAGCTCCGAAAAGAAAAGGTTTTGAAAGCCCACCCTCTCCATCCCCCCCGTCTCCTCTGCCCCCTCACCCCACCTTTCTGTGTCACCTCTGCCCCCCCTTCAGCCTCCCATGCCATGTTTCAAAGTGTGGCCACATGAATGGGTCTATTGTTAAAGGCTGAGAAAAAGGGAAGGGGAGACAAGGAGCGAGGCAGAGTGGACAGAGGCAGAGATGAGAGAGAGTGAGAGGAATGATGAAGGAAAAAAAAGATACGGCCAGTGAAAGACTCTCAGAGAGAAACGGGCCTTAAAAGAAGAGAGTAAAGGGAAAGTGTAATGTTGCTCTGGGCTGCTCCTGAATTGGATGATTTATTTAGATCTGGTCATAGAGGAACTCTATAAAGCAGTTTATAGGTTCACCTCACTTCACTTTTTTCCCTTTTCTGCTCTCCGATTCATCCTCCTCCTTTTTTTTCTCTTTTACAGGGAGTGAATTTTACAACTTTGCTCCATCTCTAAGGCTCACACACTAACCTTTCCTTTTTTTTCTAACTGGACTTAAACATCGCTTTAAAGCATCCAGTTTGTGGGGGTTTGTCGACACTTTCTGCGCCACATGGAGGAACAAGAAAGTGTGAATTCTGCGATAAATCCTGTTTTCCGTTTCCTCTACCGCTTGATTAGATTGGGACAAGGTCTCCAAACCTCATCCTGTTTGCTGTGCACCCAGGTGCTATCATCCACTCTCACTCACAAACACGTTTCAGGCAGGTTAACCTGGGTTAACTCAGTAAATCCGACACTTTGTACGTGGATCAGGAAATGGAGGTTTGCACAGGAATCTTTTCCGAATTTTTTTTTTTCCAATTTCCATCTATCAAAGTATATCTTTTCACACTTTCTCTCTTCACTGATTCCTGCCTTTTTTTCTGCCTCTCGCTTGAAAGCTGCCCGGTAGCTTTTTGTCCCCCCCCCCTCCCCATGAGCGAGCATTTGTGTGTTTGCTCTGCCATTCTGCAGTGCAGTTCGGCTGTGACTCAGGATACCATCAGATAAAGCTTACACAATGTGTCATGCAGGATGCAAAAAAGGTGCTTGTTTTTATAAGAGTGGGTGCCGGTTGATTTTATTGTTCATGTTTGTAGAAAAGCAGACCTGTGTGTGAATGTGGGTGGATAAGCCTGGGCAAACCTTTTGTGTTCAGCACAGAGAGGTGTGTGCCTGTAGCCTACCAGTTTAACTGAATTTTTTTTCTCCCCTCTTTGCCGCAGAGACCTCAAGATCTACCACTATGTTTACATTTCAGACTCTATAAATGGTGTGAATGCCAGTCTGAAGCCAACAGGAAGGAGAGATATGTCTGTGTTTATAAGTGTTGAGTGAAGCTGAGCGCCTAGCCTCTCCAGTCCAAGTATGGCCTGATAACCCCCGGTGACCTGCGTAATGAGAAGTGGAACAGTGGTTTCCCAGCAGGCCTTGGGGCCTTGTCTTAGCTCAAGCTCCTCCGCCGTTTAGTCTGCCCTCTCAAGTTCCTTCAGTGAATGCCTCAAGCCAAACATACCTACTGATAAAGCTTACATCTCATTTTGTAGCAAGAGGCCTGTTTATGCTGAGCGCTGGGAGGTAGCTCTAACCTTGATGGAGGAGAAGGAGGATGTGGTCGGAAATATGCGAGCATACTGATTAGATTAAAGGTGCACAGGAAATTTGTTATAGTAAAATTTACTCAAAACTTTACTCTGAAACAGACAGTTTTCTCTCTGAAGAGAGTAAAAAACACAACTTTTTAAAGGTTACGATCTAATCAAATCAGGGTAAACATTTAACCGTTGTTAAGCTTTTTTACTCTAATTTTTTATTGACTCTTTTAACCATTTTACTAATTTCAGAGGAACATAAAACTCCATTTACAGCCAAGTTTACTCTGCACATACGTTCCCCTTCATTGAATAACACTTTACTGAATAATTCAAAACTACAAAAAATAAAGTTCATCATGCACCTTTTTATTTAGCACATCTTTTTTATTGCAATTCTAATAAACACAAATTCTAAATAATGATAGAATAACAACATAAAGTTCACAAAAAAGGTAATAATTTTCTAAAGGCAGAGGGGTGACGTTATGGAAAACATTTTTTTTGTTTATTTTTTCATTTTTAAAGCATAAGTTGAGACATACCCAATCCTCTTTAGCTATTTTTTAAACATATATCTCACTTTTTAAACCTAAAAACTGAAATAAAATGTTGTTTTTTTAACAACATACTTCCTTTTTTATCAAAAAAACATATACTGCTTGAAACTTTTTTTCTATAGCTGGACACAGGGCAACAATGGATATATGGGTTGTAAATGTTGCAGAATCCTGGTCTAGAGTGTTGTATATCATCTTATTTGTAGAAAAGCGTTTAGATGGAACATCCAGATGGATTGTCTTCAAAAAGCTCTTGAAAAAACCTTTATAGATGATGCCTCTAGATAAGGAGTTCATTATATTCATAAAACCCTTTGATATGCAGCCATTTTCACCAAATATAGCAATTGGGGAATCAATAAATTAACAGATTAAAATGTTTAACTCAGTACATACAAAGTTTTTCTATTTTAAGGTTTATTTGGAGCATACCTAACCCCTTTTTTTTTTAAATAAATGCTACCTATAATCAGCAAAATATGAGAAATAGTCAACTAGTACTACTAATTGGAATAGATGTGGCTTCTAACCGTAATAAGTCAAAGTCATCCTTATGTTGAGCTTTTTTTTCCAGCTATAGTTTCTAAAAAAGGCAGAGGACCAGTTTATCTAGGAGCAAAATTAAATTACAGAGTTATGCCTGCAGTCTGAACAGCTGAAACTAATGAGAGACGCACGGCATGTGAAAAAGTTCTTGCTTTTTTAGCTTATTCTATTACTGAAAATCTAATTGTCTCATTTTCAGTGCTCCCTAATCTTGTTAATCATGAACTTGCATAATTATTATTTTTTCCTTCCTGAAGAAGTTATGAAAGTTTTCTTAAAAGAAAAAAAAAAGTTTTTGTAACCTTTTTACAGGAAGCATGTTTAACCACTTTTGTTTGGTTAACTGACAAATACCCTCTAAGTTACTGAAATCAGCATCACATAAGCCTTTATCTCTGAGTTGTGTTTGAACATGTATCAGGTATTTTGTGCAACGGTGCCAGACACAGAAAGACAGGCATACAATTGACAACATTTTCTTAAATATGTCATTTAGAATAACCTAAAAGACCTGAAAGAGTGGCAGCATAATTTAAGAAAACAGCATTTAAAAAAATATAGACACATTAAACATAGATATACATTAGAATATTGGCAAAAACAATGAAAAATTAAACTATTTACACTCTAATGAAAAAGTGTGGCTTTGCAATTACAGCAGATTACTATATAGTGCCGTTTAATTTTTCTTTACATAGTGCTAAACATATGAAATAAACAGATGGCTCCATAAAGCTCTTACATAAAGCAGGCTGGAAACCATTTCTGCTATCTTCCTCCACTTGTTATTTTACGGGTGAATGGAAACAATGCAATGGATTATGCTAAATGGCTTTTGCACCGCTAAATGATTGCAATCCGAAAATTACTAAATAAATGTGACAGGTCGGTCTAAAGGTGATTTTTTTTTTTTTTTTGTGTGTCTTTCTCCGATTCAAACAAATAAAACTGTCACTTCCCGTTTTATTTGACACAAGCGCAATTTGCTTTTTTTTTTGACAGCGCAGTTATGTTCCATCCTTCATTGTCTTTGCATGCTTTGTGATCTCGTATTGTTTACTTTTAATACTCGAATGGTTTTTTTCTGACAGCCGTACAGAGAGAATAATTAAGCAGGTTTTCTTCATGTTGCTAGGACTCCCAAGTGTTCATGTGGATTCGTTGAAAAAAGAGGCAGCATCTCTTACGGAGGTAAAAACGAAGAAAAATCAGCTGGTTTAACTCTACAGGCAGCGTTTCCTCCCACTTCCACATCAAGGTGTCACTTGCGATTGTGTGAGAAAGGGAAATCTGTCCCCCCCATTTAAATACATGCTGCTACAAACTATTTCCCCTCCATTTCCTTGCAGTTGTAACATTCATTCAAACTGAGAAGGAGTCACAAAAACATATGTCTTCACTATGTATTAGAGTAATGGTTGGCTTCAGGAGCTCTGTTCATAAGTCATAGTATTTGGCCTTATCAGGGCGAGATGGCCTTATGCAATGAGGGGTGACACAGCTGCACAGTAACAGCAAGCACGCCAACATTTTCATACATATCTATTAAAAAGATCACCTCAAAACTCAGTTTATGGTTCAATAAAGCTTTTTGACCCAAATTCTTAAAAAAAAAAAAAAAAAAAACAATCGACGCAAATAACGATGGTTGTAGAGTTATTTAATTAAAATCCCGTCATGGAGTAGATGACAGTTGTTGGATCGCCAAACAAACACACTTCATCCCCCAGTGGATGACATACTGACACAAAGACGGCTAATTTCCAAACTCATTTACTGTACATACCTGAGATTTGGTTCTGACAGTGTTCTTCTTTGTTCTGCAGCTCTGTTGAGATGGTTGTCTGCCTGTTTTTCTACCTCCACGGACATGCCTCAGTTCTCACTTCTAAATATAAACACAGCAGAAACCAAAGGGGGGGAGAAAAAAAAAGATATGAAAATGAGCTCAGAGAGATGTTCTTCAAAAAGGAAAAAGTTTTTATAAAATGCTTTGAACTGTTGTTTTGATCTTTGCTCTTATTTTATGCATATATCTACCAGATATGTTCGGAGAAGAAAAGACTTAGTTATACTTTTATAAATTAAGCCAAAATAAACAGACATTCTGCATTATTTATTTATTTTTTTTTTAGGTATTTTGACCATGAAATAATTTACAGATTTTCTTTTTTTAAATTAAAGTTGAACTCTTTGACAAATGAAAGAAAATAATATATATATATATATATATATATATATATATATATATATATATATATATATATATATATATATATATATATATTTTGTATAAGTTAAATTAGATTATTTATTTGCATCAATTTTAAAACATTAGGCATTCCTGTAGAACATTATATATATTTTCTGTTCACTACACGTGTCTAATTGTGTAAGTCAGGGTTTTTAAGATCAGCAAGATCCAACTAATGATGCAGAGGTCGCAAAAACTAATGTATCAAACATGATACACTTGGTTTTAAAGGGTTTTCAAGAAGAATTATGTGTGTGATGTTCTCCCATGTATGTTAGAGTGGACCATCTCTTCTCAAATATATATATATTATACTGTAAACAAGGTAATAATAACTCTGACTTAACTATATACAAAAGGTATTAATTATTCCATTAGATTTTGCTCAGTCAGCCACATCCGATTTAAAGTTTTCATTTAGCAAAATACAATCAAATACAATGCATGGAAAAAAATTGGATAATAGGTTGCAAAATGGAGATCTGTATAATAATGATACAGTATAATAGGACAATATGCACTACTGTGGAGAATATAATATTATAAAGTCAAATTCTATTCTAATATATAATCTATGATATGATACATTGGAATACAGTGCAGGATATTGTGGTACTGTAAGAATGATGAATTCTATAATGTCAAATGTCATATGATAAATTACAGAGAGATGTATTACAGTAGAATATGATGCATATCACATATGATGCGATATAATTTCATACAATGTCAAATATTTAAGATGATCCATTCATACTATGATTTTAAACTCAAACTAGTAGTTTTTTTCAAACAGCAGGGGCTTTCACTGAGAAAACAACTCTGCTCCACAGCAGGAATGGCAATAGAAGAAGAGCACCACTTTCACTGCTTACTTTCATCTAAATGTTCCATATTTTACGACATGTAAAAGACAAAGCATGAAAGATTTGACTGTAAAGCTGCATCATACACCGTAGATAAGTGTCAAGTCATTGATCTTTACGACCCTGAAGATGAACCCCTGATTGGCCTGACTTGTTGTTATGAACCCTGATAAATTAAATAAATGTAAATAAGATGGAAAAATATATAGCAAAAACAATTTACAGGACCCCAAAGGAAAAACAATACTTTTTCATAGTCAAATCTATCTATCTATCTATCTATCTATCTATCTATCTATCTATCTATCTATCTATCTATCTATCTATCTATCTATCTATCTATCTATCTATCTATCTATCTATCTATCTATCTATCTATCTATCTATCTATCTATCTATCTATCTATCTATCTATCTATCTATCTATCTATCTATCTATCTATCTATCTATCTATCATCTATCTATCTATCTATCTATCTATCTATCTATCTATCTATCTATCTATCTATCTATCT
The DNA here is from genome assembly GCF_016077235.1 of Cyprinodon tularosa. Classification (NCBI taxonomy): domain Eukaryota; kingdom Metazoa; phylum Chordata; class Actinopteri; order Cyprinodontiformes; family Cyprinodontidae; genus Cyprinodon; species Cyprinodon tularosa. The sequence goes on from NW_024038309.1 coordinate 699,574, forward strand.
ATCTATCTATCTATCTATCTATCTATCTATCTATCTATCTATCTATCTATCTATCTATCTATCATATATCATATATCATATATCTATGATGCTATATGTTTAGGCTGCTGGAGGACATGGGGACCACTTTTCATCATCTATCTATCTATCTATCTATCTATCTATCTATCTATCTATCTATCTATCTATCTATCTATCTATCTATCTATCTATCTATCTATCTATCTATCTATCTATCTATCATATATCATATATCTATGATGCTATATGTTTAGGCTGCTGGAGGACATGGGGACCACTTTTCATCATCTATCTATCTATCTATCTATCTATCTATCTATCTATCTATCTATCTATCTATCTATCTATCTATCTATCTATCTATCTATCTATCTATCTATCTATCTATCTATCTATCTATCTATCTATCTATCTATCTATCTATCTATCTATCTATCATCTGTCTGTCTGTCTGTCTGTCTGTCTGTCTGTCTGTCTGTCTGTCTGTCTGTCTGTCTGTCTGTTTTGCAAAGATTCGTGTTTTTTGTACATTGGTCATCAGGAACTGTTTCTGACCTTTTATAATTCTCTGTTAAAACTTAAAGTTGGAAATTTTTATATTTCGGATTCCCTTTTTTTCTACATTAAAATGAGAAATGGTTCTTTTAGCTACACAACTCTTCATTGCTTTAAACATCTGTTTTGTTTAAAGTCAGCAAAGGTAGAAAGTATTGGAACTAAAAGGGCTAAAAGTCCCATCTGTTGCTCAGACAGCAGCAAATCTTTATGAAGCAGCTGCTTCATAAAGGTTTTTATTCAACTTTCTCGCCTTGCTTTACTCTCCAGGCTAATTTTTTTCTCCTCATTTCCCTTCTTACCTTCCTCCAGGTTTAGGGACGACAAGGGCTATGTTCTCTACCCTCAGATCGGGGACCGGCTGGACCTCATCTGCCCCCCGCTGGACACGGCCAGGTCCACGTCAGAGTACGAGTTCTACAAACTCTACCTCGTGTCGTCGCGGGAACAGGCCGACCGCTGCGAGGTGCTGGGCACGCCCAACATCGTCCTGACGTGTGACGAGCCCACGAGGGAGCGCCGCTTCACCATCAAGTTCCAGGAGTTTTCACCAAACCTCTGGGGCCACGAGTTTAAGAGCATGCACGACTACTACATCATCGGTGAGATGAGGGATTGCATGGTGCTGGGCCTTTCTGCAGGGTGTAGGTGGTGCTTGGGGTGGGTTGTTATGATTGCATGGTTGATTTCTGATTGTGCCTGAGTGTGTTTGTTTATCCCCCCATGATGAAGACGCAGATGGGGCGGGTGTGTTTATGGTAATTATGTCAGAGATCTGTGTTTAATCTGGTCTGCAGGCGGGCACCAAACTACAGGATGCTCTGCATAAAAAATAACTAGATGACCATGTGGATTTAAGGAGTATAATTTCCTCCAATACGTTATTCTGTTGCTGAGAAAAACTTTCCATTGTATTATTTTACTTATTTCTGGGACTTTTCAGTCGTCGTTCTCTGCCTTTATAAAGCAATACTTCTTAAACTTTATCACTCTTTGTCACATAACATAAAACCTCTTAATGTTTTATTTGGATTTTAAGTAATCTCTAACCAGAGGTTATAACTGTTTGATAAGTCTAGATCTATGAAATCCATCTGCCTTCGGCTCCTTTGAGTTGAATCTTTGTGGAACCATCATTTGCTCCAATTACAGCTACACGTTTGTCGGGGTGTATCATTACCAGGTTTGCTAACCTTAAAACAGAAATTTGCACCTTTTCTTCTAAGCAGCATCTGTAAACAGCCATTTTTCAGGTCTTGCTACAGGTTGTTTAAAGAACTTAGTTCTGTACTTTGACTAGGACACTCAAACAGAGAAGTATACTTTGAGTTGAGCTATCGTTGATCTTTAGGGTGTGTTGATGTAGATACTCAGTCATAGTTAGGAATAGATACATTACATAGAATTAGAAGACATCTGAGTTTATTCCTGTTTTCTGAAGATATTTTACCTTCTTTATTGGCATCATTGCATCATTAATACAGACCCAAATGCCCAGTTTTGATCTAATCTGACTGAAGCACCTTCTAACAAATGTTTTCTACATTGGCTACAGAAACAGGAGTTCTAATGTCTTTCATTGAACCTCAGCCACTCCTTTTTAAAGCCTTGACATCTGGGCTGCGAATATTATCATTTTTGTCGACATAAGTATATATATATATATAAAAAAAACTAGTTTTAAATAGTAGTTTCCTCGTCAAAAAAGTATCTAAGTTAGTAACTGAGGTGCTTCACAATCAAAGTAATTTCAATGTCAAAATTATGCGGTTACTTTTTTCTTATCTGAATTGTAAAATAATTTGTATAATTTTCCTGTTATGTGAGCTTTAAACACAACTGGAAATTAATTATATTTTACAATTGGACTAATTAGGCCAATCTGCAACATTTTGGTGTGTTTGGTAGGATACGATTGAAAAAACTTTTTTGTAGATATGATTATGTTTTTTGTTTTTCATAAAAGAAAAATAAAGCAAATCTAATCAGATGCCAAACTTTATATGTTTGCAGGTTGACAACCATCAACTGGCTTTAAAATAGAGAAGAACCCAAAAAAAAAATATTTTCAAGCAATTTAACACAAATTAAATAAATAAAACTTACACTATTCCAGAAAACAAAAGTACAAAACAAAACATCAACAAATAACAAATATCCCAGTATATTTTCAGTAAATCATGCAAATGAATAGCACAGCAAGTCAAGAGCTATGAGGAGTCATGGCTGAGTTGATGTGAGGAGCTTCTTTAGATTAGAGATGCTTCTAAATTTATATTAAGAAATATTAGCTCATTGTTCCTGCACAGAATGAGCAAATGGCAGAAGCATTTAGCCTTTGACTTGAGCAGTCGCCTTTATTTAGTAATGACGCCAGCTTGCTTTAGATTGCAAGTGACTTAACGTCATTACCAGTATATGAAGAAGCAGTTAGATTTGTTTTCCAATGAAAAAATTATGCAGTTAATAACTATGTTATTATGAAATATTGTTATTTCCAACACTGGTAAACATATAGAGGAAACTAGCTTTTCTTAGAGACATTTGAGAATATCTGACTAAAGGGTGTGCGGATACAAGCATCATTTTTACTCAAGAAGTTGCACTTGTTGTCCAACTTTAAGAAATGCACTCCTTGTTCTTAGTTTATTGCATGATAAAAAATGTGTAGGATTTTTTATACACCAGGTGATCCTCTGTGTGGCCTTTATCAGCATGTTTTAATGTGGACGTGTCTTTGCACCTGCTTCGAGTCTCTATGTCGCCAGCTTTGCTGCAACCATGAAATCAAAGGCTGAATTTTGTTCTGGTTTGCTCAAAAGGTTGTTTGGAGTTAGTCTGGACCCGATGAAGTCATCCAGGAAGGTCTGACCAAGCGTTTTTTTTTATTCCGGTTTTTTAATGGAAGGAACAATCTGCGGGAGAAAAGGTTGAGCCAACCGAAACCTGAGGGTTGTTTTCAAAAACAGGGCCAAAGCCAGGCGGGTTTAACACTCACAGCTACAACGCTGCACACACACACATGATGCACATGCATGCATATAAGAAGCACTTCCACCGCCCACAAGTTTCCAATACAAACACAAGCCCTGCAAAAACACCTCAGGAGTGGAAGATTGAGCAGGATAGACAAAGAGAGAGACCCTGTTTGATTCCCACAGCTCTCCACCCACGCACCTGCAAGCTCTTTTCACTCAGGTGTGCAAATGCTCTTTTCAGTGCTTTCTGTCTGCTTTTTGGGGAGAGGAAAAAAACACTAAAAATTATGGAAAGAGAGCAGCTAAGAGAAAGAAGCTGGGAAAGACAGGCAGAAGGAAGGAAAAAGCTGGAAATATACAAAGAGAATATCAAATCTCCCAAAGTCAGTCAAGTCCCTCTTGCCTCTTTGTGTTCTATATTTGTTGAGTGTTTCTTTTCTTCCTCTTGCTTTTCGCTATCAGTCCTTATAGCGGCACGTTTTGCGAGGAGTGGTGATGCACTGGGCATGTTTTCCCTCCACCCTACGTCGACAGCAGCATACTAATGTGTCCGTTCAGCTTTCTTCGGTTCATTTATAACAAAAGTCCTCTCAGTTATCATCCATTTAAGTGGATGATTTTAGAGTAAATCCATTTTATCTATTGTCCTATTTTAAAGAAAAATTATGTAAAGCTTAATTTTGGCTTGAAAAATGTTAAATTTAAACACTTGGCCAAGAGTGCTTTGGGAACAAAAGATATTCAGTCCCTTGCTAAGGTATTTATAACTAGGGCTGCAACTAACGATTATTTTGCAAATCGTTTAATCTGTCAATTATTATTATTTTTTAATTAATTAATAATCGGATGGAAAAAGGTTCCTTAAAGAAGAGTTTTTTAACAAATCAATGATTTTTTTTTACCAATTCCACTTGAATGGTTCTTAATGGAGCTATTGAGAGAAGAAAAATGAATTTTTTTGTTTTTTATCTTAAATGCTAAATGATTATATATATATATATATATATATATATATATATATATATATATTTTTTTTTTTTTTTTTTTTTTTTTACAATTTTGATATAATTCCTGCTCTAAGTGGGTTCTCTGTGAGCTACAGGCATGCTTTAGAGTCTCTATACTCCAGTTAACGATCAATCGATTACTAAAGTAGTTGACGATTATTTCAACAGTCGATTAATCACGATTAATCTGATTAAATGTTTCAGCCCTACTTATAACCCTTGAATTTGATCATCCATCCATCTTCTAACACACTTAATCCCAAGTGGGGTGGCGAGGGGTGCTGGTGCCTATCTCCAGCTGTCAATTGGTGAGAGGCGGGGTGAATTTGATCATCAATCGTTTTTTATTTTGACAATGAAAAATCTGAAAACCATGCCTTTATGTTCAGCCCCCTTGAGTAAAAACAAGAACCAGATAATATTGCAATCGGAGCATTAATATCTTCCTTGATATTTCTCTACCTGCTTTGCACATAAAGACTAATATCTGACCTTCCCTACAGTAGCTAAAGCTCTATCACAAATGGAGATCATCAATCCTATAACCATCAATTCTAGCCTCGAATGTATTTTTTGTTTGCACTTTGACTAGGCTGTTCTGACAAATGCATATCCTTCATCCCATTCTCAAGTATTTTGTAGCCTTTCCTTTTTCCCTAAAGTATTGTCTTGTACTCCATCCATCTTCCTCTCATCCAGCTTTCCTAAAAAAAGGTATCGCAGCAGCATGATGATGATCCCCCACCATGTTTTAAAGTCAAATATCACGCTCATCATTTTATCTAACTTTCTTGACCTTCCATGTCTGCTTCTTTCCTAGTAGAAATCTTTTAATTGCTGCATCTTTAAAAAATATTGGTCGGTCATTTCAGCTGGAGGACCATCTTTTACTAGGTTTACAAAAACACTATACACTCCTCGGTGCATTTATTTTAATGCACTACATTTGATGTCATGGTCACATTTTTTCCGGCACTATTTTGATACTTGGTCTCTAGAGATCTAAAACTAAAACACAAACTAAAAAAGCATTTTTATGAACATGTAGTTACTGATGTAGTAAATGTTTAAACATTACAGGAAATGTTAGTGACAAGCCTAGTTGCAGATAAGAAAGTGACTCATATTTCGCTAACAGCAATGAAATCGTCCAGTGAGAAACTGATGCTTACACGCAACATAAAACAGACTCAGATAACCAAATTTAACTACTGCTTTTAAATTTCTGCTATATCTTTAAAAAATGACCCATTAAAATAAAGAATAGTAATAAAGACTTAAAAATGTAGCAGCATTTTATTTAGAGCCTGATGTCTGAGGGGGTTTTGTTAGGACTGACCATGGGGGGTAATACAATCATATTCAGAGCTCAGCCCACCGATGTAGAAGTCAGGACCTCGTTTACTTGGGTGCTTTAAAATATGCCTCTCTGGCTCAATTAACCACCTGGTTTACAAACCATGTAAGAGGAGTCTGACACTGGAGTTTATTCAATTGTGGAAGTTGAAAGTAGTCAATTTAAAAGGGGGTAAAAAGCATGAAAGGACCAGCAGATGGTGTGTGGGGATCCAAGAACAAGCCTTCACTAAGGATTTTCTTTTAATTTATACCTTCTACAATGTTGTAAAATGAAAGCAGAAAGAGATTCCTGTCTAAAGTGTCGTTTCACACACTCACTGCAGATCTTCTTATGAACAGATTTAGACTAACTTTATTGTCATTTTGTATACACAGAGTGCATACAAAACGAAATTTGTTTTTTTCAGCTCTCATGACATCTCCATTTCTTAAAGTGCAGCAGTGATCAAATGTAAACATTGGAGAAAAAAAAACATGGTGCTAAAAAATGCATTGATATGGTCAGTTTGGCTACGTTCACGCTGGAGGCCTTCATGCTCGATTCCGATTTTTTTTGTAAAATCCGATTTTTTTGCGTTGCCGTTCACATTTCCAAATATATGCGACTTGAATTGGGTCTTCTGTGGGAACGCAATGACGTAACAGACCAGTGTGCACTGTGTTTACGGAAGTAAACATATATGATAGTACCGGAGTGCATCTAGCGATCTTTCCCAACCATAAAAACACAATATTTTCAAGATAGTTAAACATAAATACTACTCTCCACATCATCGTCCGCTATGGTTGTTGTTATTCTTGCCGCTTCTTCATAGAAAGACCCAGAATAGTGAATGCGACCTGTTCGTTCAGACACAGGCCCCATTTGAAAAGATTAAATTCATATCGGATTCAGGACCACATAGCCAAGTGGCCTGGGTCGCATTGGAAAAAATCGGATCTGTGATGTTCAGACTGTCATGAAACGATCAGATCCAGGTCGCATATGGGCCAAAAAAATCGGATTTGGGTCACTTCAGGCTGCAGTGTGAACGTCGCCCTGATGCAGAGACTGTGACATGTTTAGAGTTTTTTTTTTATTATCAACAATCAGCTTTTGTATTTCAATTTTTTCTTTTTTTCAAATTTTTTTTCTCTTCTCTGCAGGCACATCTGTTGTTGTGCCTTCAGAGAAAAAGTTTACTGCAGCACACCACATTTAATTATTTTATTCTATTTAAGTGTAACGTTTCCCACATTCATTCTGCAGATAATTTCTACCTTTCTACCTAAAAATAGACTTTACCTTCTCATTCGTCTCGGCTTGAGAGAGCTGGTTTTGGCTTTTGCGAAACAACAGAAACAGCCCAACTCAGCAGGAGTCATTACTGTAAGTGTGATACATTTTGTAAGACCAAATAGTTGTACTAGACTTGTTGTTGCACACCTGTTCCTGTGCCTAATTACAGTACACAGCCCCACCTCCTAAAGAGTAACAGTCAGATTACAGTGATAACCCAGTGGACAACTACTTTGTATTTGCAGTAAATCTACTGGTTTTCACAGCAAAAAAACGATAAATGCCCACACCATTTCTGGTTTTCTCTAAAGCAGTGACCTGCTAAAGGACTACAGGAACTCATAAAAATAAAAAGATTTGGGAAAATTGTTTATTTTAATTGACCAATTAAATTTAACGACCATGATAGAAATTTGCTGCAGTTTCTTTGATAGAGGCCCGAGTTCTAAATCTGTCAAAAAAATGAAGGAATTACAAGATTGTTCCCTTTTATGCATCAAAGGAGATATCTTTAGCCTTTATCTGCATCAAAGAACATGCTGTTTGATGTTGCTTCAATGAATATTAGCGGTGACTTTCTGTTTTCAAGGCTTTTAATGAACAGAACAAAAATCTTTTTCATTGACCTACTGATCACAAGTCACAGCCATTAAAGGATCAATTTGCCATCTTTGATCACTGCCTGATTGAATCATTTTTTTTCTTCTTATTGTTTTGTTAAAAGTAAGAACTTGCCCATAAGATTCTCATAATATCACAGCGTTTATTAAAAATAGCACACTTAGAAAATGATTCAATTATATATTATGCTATTCTTTTTATATGACCTTTTGCATGTTTTTTTATAAAAAAAAACCAAACTGAATTTAGTACTTGTTTCCACCTAAATACTGTGCAGAATATATGTTTTTAAGCTTATATTGATAGGGCAACACATGCGTATAGACTAATAATATGTGGCAGATTGTTTAGGCAATCACAGTGTTAAGCCAGCCTCCATCCTGCTGTTTTACAGACATGCTGCTCATAATTTCCCAGCTAAAGTTTTTAACAGAAGGAGCAATAAAATAAGAAATCTACTATAAAATTTCAGAACTTTTTCTCATTTGTCAGCTGGTATAGATGTAACTTACCTATAAATAGTCAGTCCACTGAATCATCAACGTCTTTGCCAGATTTTTCTCCCTTTAAACTAAGAGGTATGGTCCAGAACTACTACAGTGCAGTGTGTAGCCCGTGTTTACCTCCTGCCAATTAGATGAGAGTCCCCAGATATATCAAAACAGAGCGCAGCATTTGGTATTTTATGTTGGCAAAAGAGTAGCAGCCTTCAGACATTGAAGCCGACAAGAGAAGCTGACCGGGATAAGTTTCCTCAATACCTAAGAAGCCTCTGCATCCTTCATTTCCCACAATGCTTAGCTGTAGCTGAATCTTTTTCACTGGTTATCTCTTATTACATCTTGTTCTACATCCTCATTTCTTAAATTTGCAACCTGCACACCACACCTCACCTTTTAGGTGTTGATATTACTTAGCAGAGGTGTCAGGTAAAGTACAAATACTTTGTTACCTTACTTAAGTACAGATTTTGGCTATTGATCCTAATTATTTTACTTTTTACTTCTACTCCTTACATTTTTTTGCTATTATCTCTACTTTCTACTCCTTACATTTCTAAAATAGACTGATTAAAACTCATAAAAATATAAAAAATTATTTGTTTCATCCAGACAATTAATTTCTTTGTGGTTGGACTCGTGAACTTGTTTTTCGCCGCATACCAAAATAGTTTTTCAAGATGATGCAAAGTTAATTTTCACACTGTTACCATTAGTTATAAAGCTAAGAAAATAAAGTATAAATAAATTATCATCTAGAATTGTAGAAAAATGTTTATTTAATAAGGTAGTGCATTAAATCATCTGTCCTTAACATTTTGTTCCTGCATTACTTTTATAGTTTTTAAAATGGTAATTTTACACTTTAACTTGAATAAAAGGCTTAAGTTGATACTCTCCCTCCGACAAAAGTGTTTTTAACAGTAGGATTTATACTTCTACTAGAGCAATAAATATGAATACTTTAGAAACTGCTATTTCTTAGTGCTCCTTTAAAAGAGTGATGAGAAACTGAGGTTTCTTTAGTTTTTTTTCTGGAATTTTTGTCAGAGCGAAAAAATGTGTTGCTTCTTCCAATCAAGGGAGACATTTTTTTGGCCTTTTGTTCAGTGAGCTGACCGGCAGACAGAAGAGAAGGGACTAACTCTGCTCCAAACAGCTGGAAATGTCCGTCCAAGTCACAGTGTAGAAGCCTTATTTTAGCTCATGTGCTGTGATAGATAGGGTAGAGGCACTTCACTGTTACTTTATGTACCCAACAGCAAAATCTACCCTCATAAACAAGTCAACAGTGAAGAAGCTTTATTTCAGGCAGTAGTGCTGAGCCACAAGTGTACTTTTTTTCTTTTCTGTTTTTTGAAACTTTTACCAGTGATGCCAGTTACCAGTAAAGCTAGTATGTCTACACAACCTCTCAAGAAATGTTAAGCCTTGAAGCCATCTAATCTGTCTTCTGCTTTGCAGAGTTTGTTTAAATTGCATAGGATTCAAACATTATCTTTAACCAGCAGACATCTATAACATAATGGATAAAAGCAAAAAAACTGCAGATTCACAGCTTTGCAACAATCTCTTGTCGTGTTCACCTCCCTCTTCTAGTCTCTCACCTGACAATCACTAGTGTCAAGACAGAAACGCCTTTATCTGCACGCAAGCAGGCCAGACTGATCGATCGACAGCTTCAGCCCGGTCGATCCTCAGCCGCAACACAAGGTCGTACACTCTCCATCACTTTCACATACGCTCCAAATTTTACGAGTTGGGGGATCGGAGAGGTAAAGAGATAACTGAGAACATCTTCAGACTACGGCGTGCCCGTGATTGCGTGTCACTAATGAAGAATTGCATTCAGTCTCTCGTGAGATAATTAATTGCAGTTTATCCAGCTGTGAATTTACCGCTGCGTATCTGCTAACCGGCCATGTCAGACGAAATTATAGAGAACACGCCGTGGACTACGGGTACTGGATGAGTTTAGTTGAGAACGAGCATGTTTGTGCATGCACGTAAAGGCAGCGATGTATGCAGAAGCCTCGGGGTTATCTTATTTTAATTAAGAAATATAACGTGCTGTAATTTCATTTGCAGACTGCAGAGTGGGCACACATGAAAAATGTTTGAACGGTGGAGGAAGCAGGTCGGTGAAAGTTAATTTCAAAGTCAAACCCATTACAGAGTACCTGTAACTTGGTTAAAGCCCACCGGCTGAACAGTTTCCTGTGCAATTTGTCATCCTAGTAAACACATAAAATCATAATGAAACTCTCTATGTTCTGATTTCTGCTCTAAAATTATCAGCGAGTGGTGTAATTGATCCTCTTTAAAGAAAAGTAGGTGATTTTCCCGTAAATCTAAACTTTCCTCAGGTTTTATAGCCTCTAATTCATCACAGATGCCACTGTTTTGTAATCAGATTACTTGAATCTCATTAATGTAATTCTTTTCTTCCGTATCCTGGGGAGAGGAGAGAAAGAGCCAAGGAAATTGATTTGTCATACCTATTGATTGATGTTTTCATTCCTAACATGAGGTCAGAGTTTATGTAAGCCTATTTCTGTGTGACTCTCTCACTCCCTGTCTCTCACTTTGTGCTTTGTATCCCAGCCTCACTCTCTCTCTCTCTCCCTTTCAACGTCTCCACCCTTGTGTCTTTCACCATTCAAACCCAGCGACACACTCACACATTAACACAAACCACAAATTATGCCTTTCACTGCATTTAAAGAATGCTTCGCGAACAGCTGGGCTTGTGGAACACAGTATTTTTGCAAGAATGCACATGTATTCTATGATTGCTTGAGGTTAGTTAATTTATTTAGACTTTCACAAACATCTACGAAAGTTACACTTTCTGCAAATATACCTGCAGGAAAATAGGATGCAGGAAGTTATTTTCAGTGTACAGTTTTTGTCTATAATCTGTCTAGAGCAAAGCATTATGGGCCTTCTGAGACAAATAAAGGTAAACAGATACTATGATTATAGTGCATACGAAGATTGAACTGACCGCCTGCCTTGCCTTGCATTTTTAGGGGGAATAAAGATATGCTTCAGCGATGAAATTATAAAATATCCATCTTAATGTGGTCAGAGTTAAGATTCACTCACTAATAGCAAAGCATGCTAAATGATTGAATATGCTCCAATATTAGGCTTGCCAAACCTATATTTCAACAACAAAAATCGTCAGAATTTTTAAAAAAATTTGTTATCTGTAAAGAGTTGACCCAACATTTTATACTAGTAGTGTTCAACGCAAACCAAACCTACCCTAGCTTTTTTTTTCATTAATATGGTCACCAACCAACCTAAATGTATGACAGGAGGCATGTCAATATACATTGAAGCTGACTTTATAGCAGGGTTAGTCTACCCAAGGTGCACTACAGAACCTCTGCAAAGCCAAAATATTTAGTTTGCACTAATGAATAAACAAAAAAAAAAAAAAAAAAACTTTTTTCTCCTTGCAATATTTTAGGTCTGAAAGTATTTCTGCAGTCATGAGCCTATGTAAGTTCTTGTTAATACATGGAATTAGGTAATAATAGGAAATAATGTTACAGAATAAAACAACCTTTGTCTTTTTTTGCAGATATACTAATGGAGGAAAATTAGAAAAAACAAATCTTTCTCTAAAAGGTATATTGTGGCCCAAGATGTAGGGTTTTGTCCTGTAACCATTAGGTTGCCATTTTGTCTCTGCTCACCTACATGTACCTTGCTTGCTGTTGGTGGTAAGAAGGCCTGGTGGCACAGATTTTATAGCAGTCTATATTGTGTGGCCACAATATAACCAATGACCATTAGCGAATGGGACAATGAATGTAGGGTGAAGTGCTTTGGGGTACTTGGACTTGATAAAATACCTCAAAAGTACTGTCCATTTACTATATTAACCAATCACAAGTTTTTTTTCATTTTATTCCATAGGTGTGTGTTCTGGTTAATTTAGCAAATAATGTGACCCTTTAAAAGAGACAGTCATCAAATGTTTATAGAGCATTGAACATTAAGCTCAGGACGGTTAGGCATTAATTACACTAAGAAAGGGGAAGAAGATCGGTCAGGATGTCACAGTGCAAGCAAATTAGTTTAATCTCCCAATTTAGCTGCTATAAATCTACACAGCAGCATCGAATAAGACACATTTGCTCTTCACATTAATCAAACAGGACTTAATGTTTTTAAAAAAAGGCCAAATGTCTTCACATTTGGACCCAAGTTTTAGAATTGCCAACATACACCACAAGATAAGAAGCAGCTTTATGCTACAGACTGTTTACTCCCATGTGGTTCTAATCCCCATTAAGGCCAGCTGGCTCTCACAACAAGAGAAAGGTTCTGATCCCTGATCAAACAAAAATAAGTTTAAACAATCTCCTTCTGGAAGATTTTATTTGTTGCTGTGGCATAACTTTATGCAATTCTCATGAACGTCATATAACACCATGAGAAGATTAAAGTAGATCAGTTAAAACCTTTGGCAGTGAAAGTGACCCATGATAGATGGCTACTTGGAGGACAAATAGATGATATTTGTAAATGACCTAAATTGTGAAGGTGAGACATTTGTAATTGCAGATCAAGCTTAAAGAGAATAACAAGGCTATGATTTTGTTTAAAGCAGTCATGCAGAACATTATTTATCAAAGTAATCCTGCTTCTCATCCTGCTAACATGATCTTCTGGACAAACTCGCATCACAGCATTTTCATGGGTGTTGATTTGACATTTACAGCCTATTTTCTCACCTAGTTATCCTTCTTTTCTCTGGCATTATTATGCCATTTTCAGAAGCAGTCCAGAAGAAGAGAAATCTAAAACAAGTCAAAATATATAAAAAAAAAAGAAAAAGAAAACAGTTCTACTTAGATTTTATTTTACCAAGGAGTTTTGATAAAACAGTACTTTGCAGCTCATTTCAACAGTTTATTAAAGCTTTTTTGCTAAAAACCATCCTTTAGATTCTGCAGGAAAATTAGCCACTCTAAAGAGGATATAGGTAGTAACATTGTATGGTTGATTGGTTTATATCCAAAGAGGTCCTAACCAAATGAAGAACAGGTGTGCTAATAGTGGAACCGAAACCCGGTGAAAGACAAATGACAGTGAAAACACAATGAACAACGAAGAAACAGTTTGAAAGCAAAACTAACCCATGAAAGGCCGAAACTAGAACAAAGAATAAAAGAGCATAACAAAACCACAGAGCATGACAAAAACTGGCGACACCATCATATGTGCTGCTGGCAGTCAAACCAGTACCATTTGCTTTGAGGCAGAGGACTGGATAGATGCAGACAGAAGTTTTGGCTCCAAGTGTAAAGAGTCTAAATAAAAAGAAAAATAGAGGATGACAACATACAGAGGCGGGTTATGCAGTCATGCACGCTGCTGTTGATGCACAGCCTCTGCTGCATCTCATCTGCAGGGTGACACTGAAACAACGTGGCCACTTTCAATCACTGCCGCCGCTGTCAGGGGAGCGGGGCGCGCACACAGTGAATGATTGCAGCCTCACAGTCAACTTACATATGACCTCAAATGTGACTGATGTCTCTCTCTTTCACACACACACACTCACACACACACACAGATGTCAGTAATCTTCTTTGGCGCTAACATATGCGAGCTCACATCTCCATGCACAGGGCCTCTCTCATTAGTATATGCGCTGTCACACAAACATGGGCACACAAGGAGGGCATGTGGTCGTAAACATCCACCCCGAAAATAGTTAGCATGCGCACACAAAGCCCATGTGTTCCTGTACACATAAAGTTTTGGTCAAATCTGACGTGGAGAATGGGTCAGTCGTTGTGGGACTGCAGCGCTGCTGCTGTTGTTGCACAGTCTGACAGATGGTGTTATGTGGGTGTGTGTTTTTGTGTGTTTTGGTGCACATCTAGAGCATAAGCAGGTATTTCTTTTGGGTGTGAACGTGTGCACAAGTTTGCAACAAGCAGGTGCAACCTGTATGGCTGTGGAGGACGCTTGTGAAGGTGCTTTTCTGTGTTGCGGGAATGACTCCCGATGTTGTGTTTATGGAGCAGGGCCCCCTGGGGTCTATGCAGACGAACAACGACAGGGATAAACAACCATACCCCACTGAAATGAATTATAGAAGAGCTGAAGAACTAGAAATATGAGAGCTTTTTTTTGCATGTGAGTGGAGTGCAGTGGAATTTTGTAACTTTTGTGGGAAAAGTGAATTTTTTCTTTTATGGTACAGCTGCTCTCAGTGCTTTATTTACTAATGTTATGTTTCCTGTAAGACAGTAAGGTAAATCAATAATGCAGAAGAGCTTTATGATTTATTTACCACGGTTAACTGAAATAAGTGGTGCAGAGACTTTCAGCTTTATCTATTTTCCCATCAACCTAAACCAGCCTTTGCTGTTCATTTTCCCCACAGCATGACGCTCCCACCACTTTGTTTTATAGGGGTATTCAGATTCAAAAGCAATTAGCACTAAATAGCTTTTTAGGAAGATCAGAAGAACCTTTTTCTACATGTTTGGCATGTCCTCCAGGTGGCTTGTGGCATAAAGAAGATTCAAACCTCTATACACAATATGTTAAGCAATATGTTAAATGCAAAAAAAAAAAACATAAGGAACCGGAGGTATATCTTTATGGAGATGATAAAGCTAATACGCAGCTTTTCTATTTGATATAGACTGATAGTAAGGACAGAAAAATGTAGTTTTGGTAATTATTTATGGCTAAAGTCAATTCAATATTTACCGACAGCATCAGAGTCAAATACCTCATTGTATCATTAATTTATATTTACTGACAATGGATTTCATTCCAGCCCAATTTAAAGTAGAGGAGTAAAAGAGCATTACTTAAGGTTGATCTGTGGGATTCTGAAGGGAATTTATTAAGGTGTTTTAAAATTAAAGGGGAGAAAAACCTTTCAGGATGATGTGAGCTGTTTTCTTATCTACACCTTTTGTTTTTGGAAGAGCAACCCAAAGCTCTGGATGTTGTTTTTGACAATATCAGCCTAACACTTCATGAAATCGCTTGTTGTTAACTACTTTTCTTGAAGAAACCTCTGAGGCCTTCACAAAGCAGCTGGATTAACACTAAGATTAGTTACAAACAGAAGGACTCTATTTACTGATTAGGTATTTCCAGCGTCATTTGTTGTTCTTGATTTTATTCTCTGCAAAAAATTGAAAACTAGGTAAGTCAATTTCTCTTTAAATGAGTGCATTTTTCTCTTGAATTGAGCAGGAATGTCAGACACATGCCAATTGAATAAGACAATTTACATTTAAAATTATTATTATTATTTTAATTGTATTTCAATGTTAAAATTACTAATTCCTTTGGCAGATCATCTTATTTACCTACTTGAATAAATATACTCATTTGAATGATTCTGTGCTCCTTTTTAGATTGTTTTCCCAGTCTTTAGTTCAGCATTCAGTTTCAGAACTGGAAAAACGATCTAGAAATAAGTAACAATTTCTTATATTAAGTGCATTTACCCTTAATTTAAGTACCGTAGGTAAATTAGATAGTTTGCCAATGGAATGAGTATTTTTACTCTTAAAATAAGATAATTAGATAAAATGCACTTAAAATAAGAAAATGTAATTGTGTTTTCTTATTTAAAGTGTAAATTGTCTTGTTCCATTGGCAAAATGTCTCTTTTACCCCCTCAATCCAAGAACAAATGCACTTACTTTAGGAAAAACTGACTTATCTAGATTTTGATTTTTTCCAGTGAGTTATTTCCTTTAACTTTGCGGATTCTGATTACTTTTTTCTATCCCATAAAATTCCAATAAAATATTTCGAAGTTTGTGGTTGTAACGATATAAAACGCTACCACTCTCTAACTTGTACAGGGTGGAGCGCCATATTTCTGTGTGAATATTTTCTAATTGTTGGACATTTCAGGGCATGCAGCCAGCAATGTGGTTGTGCTTAATAATGCAGTGGTTCTCACTGGTTTATTTATAAGGTTTAAGCTGGAATAAATGACACACGGTTTAGGTGGGGAGAGAAAGAACAGAGATGGATGAAGAGAGAAATATGGGTAACAACGGCGAAATGGAGTGAAACATAAGGGAAAGAAAAAGAGACAATGAGAAAGAGGAAGAGAGAAGAGAAACAGTGAACTGCAGAATAAATGAGCTGCTCTCTACATTACGTTCTGATTCCCCATGTGCATACAAGCATGGCTGTGCAAGTGTGCGTGTGTTTTTGCATGTGCACAACTTTGTTTGTGACTGCATCGAGGAGTACAACAGAGAAATAGTCGAAGGAAGGATGGAGAGGATGAAAAGCAGTTGAGTGGAAGAGTCGGCGGATCGAGGCACTCTTGGAAATCTATATCTGCTGAATATTTGATCATGTTTAAGCCCTCTGATTTAAGCCTCCTGCCAAGCTCTAAAGCAAGCTACGACACAAGGGAGAAAGTAGGAAAAGCTTCTAAGAGGGAGGGAAAGAGGAGGAGGAAGGAAACAACGAGTACGTCTGGTTCGTTCTCACCTGTCTGGTGGACAGTTACTGGATGAAAAACCCAACCTTTGTAGGGGCTTTGTGAGGTTTGGAAAGGATATATTTCTCACACAGTTTAAGGGGAACATTCCAGGTGGACCGAAGTATTGCCAGAAATTGGCTCACAAAAAAAGTACAGTGAGTTTGGATTAGCTACCTTTTATTAAATCATTAAATTAATCAAAAATACTTACAGTAGTTTTCAGTTTTACTTTCTCAACCACTGCCCTCACAGTGTGTCAACAGATCTATTTTAGGAAGCAGTACACAATTCCAAATTTAAAAACACAGCTGCTATCTGATCATAAATTAAGAATTAAGAACAATATTTTTGCCTTCCATGAAAGTGAATCAGTTTTATTCTACCTTAACTAAAGTAATCACATTTGATACAAGTAGACTAATAGGGGAGTGGTAGCGTAGTGGTTAGGGCATAGAGCTTGGAATCCTGAGGTTCTGAGTTTGAGCCCCACTCCCACAGACTCTGGGTCTCTGAGCAAGACCCTTAACCCTACACACTGTTGCCCGTGTGCCACACAATGGCAGCCCACTGCTCCCCAAGGGGATGGGTTAAATGCAGAGGTAAATTTCTCCAATGTTAGATCAATAAAGTTCAATTAATTAAAAAGTTAAATTAATTTCAAGAGACAGAAAGATACAATAGGTTACAATGTGATACAATCAGACTCACTGTCATACGATATAAAACACTACAATAAGATTATATTTGGTACATACACAATGAAACTCATCAAGATGCAATAAATTAAAATGAGATATGCAGATGACATTTTGATAAATATGACATAATGAAAGATGTACTTTGACTCTGGGAAAGTTTATTTTAGTATACGTTTTGCTGCAATTGCTGCTTTTAGGTCCATTTCACAATAAAAGCACAATCCACATGTTTGGATTAATTGGTTTGACTCTCAGACTATTAAAAATACATTAGAAAATGTTCTTTTTATCAAGTACACTCTTTTAAAATCTTTTTTTTAACCTTGATTTATTTTAGAAAGTTGCCTTCCTCAAGGGCACCTACAAATTTAAGGCTAGACTTTTTTTTTTAACTTTTGCTTTTCTATCAGCTTTTTTATTCTTCGAACCACAAAAACTTTTAGTTGTATGTGATACGGAGTGAGAAGCCAATTCTCACTGTATTTGACTTATTTTAAAGCTTAAGCTAATGAAAAAAGTTGACAAAACAAATGTTTGAAGAAAAAAAGCTTAAATTTGACACTAGTGAAGGTGTAAGAAACCGGACTCTATAATTCATGAAATGAACACCCCTATTCAGACCACCCTGAATCAAATTGCGCTAAACTGCGATACATTTTTCAACTTCAAAAGTGTTTATATTTGCGGGCCCAGAGGGACACGCCTGCAGTTTGCTTCTGGCCAAGACCCCTTTAGCAGCAGCTATTCTAAAAGGCGGACCTGAGGACTGCTTTTCCTTGCCTGAAACACATCTTTCACACTCCACCAAACACGTCGAATACTTGGGGCAAACTGCCTCAGTCAAACTCTCATGTGTGAAAATAGCCTCAAATAAAGTGCATAAGTGGAAAATGAAATAGAGGAGACCAGCAGGGATTTAGCAGACAGGATCCAGCTAATTTCCCCCCCCTAGAGATAAACTTTATCTGCATCTCTCTGTGGATAACAGAATAAGGATAGTGGAAAGGATGGCTTAATTTAAAATAACAGTAGTCAACTCAAGTGTTAAATGATTATGCCGGGTTTTTCCTTCAGGCCCCCTTCATGTCTCTTCATTATAAGCATGGGAATATGTGTACAAGGAGCATGCAGACCACAGTAGGCGTTCAGCACCATATGCCCGTATCCATATCTTCTTTATTAGTGGTACAAATAAGGCGGAGGCTTTTCTGGCGAAAAATAATAGAGGAGAGGGACGGGTATGAGCTGATTTAAAGTGACACAGAAAGAGAGAGCAAGGGATATTTGGGCAAGAAAAAAAGAAAAGGAAGGGGTGGAAAAAGATGGGAAAAAAAAGATGTGTGCTGAGTGTGAGTAAGAGAAAGTGACAGATCGCCTGGCCGATTTAGGTCAGCAATCAGAGCGCCGCTACTGTCTGTGAGATTTACTTTGGGTTTGTGTGTGCGGGGATGTTTTCCATGGGTGTTTGTGTGCTGTTTGCGTGACTGCCATGTTTGCGTGGTTTGCGTTGATGTTGTTTGGGAGAATTTGTGCGGCGAGCGGGGTTTGGGGTTGATTGCATGAGTGAGTGTGAATGCGTCTCTTTTGCTAAAGGTCAGACAAGAAGAATACCTCCCTAATTGGATTGGACCTGGTTAACAATGTATGATTCATTTAACCTTCCTGCACTGTCTTTGCGTCCACACTGGCATGGTTACGCAAACTTCTTTGGTTCTGGTATCAAGGCTCCACAACAACAAAGTCACCATTGTCCTGTAGTCGCCTGCTTGTTCCAGGACGACATGAGCGCCAGTAATCAGGCAAAAGGGGGTGTTTAAACCAAGCGCACCTTTTAGCTGACCTCTGCCATCAGCGGAGTGCATTACCCTGCTAATATAGCCTTGATTTAGTGCTCGGGGTTCATGCAAACATGACCCCTGATCAACATAATGAGCATGTTCACACAGACAGATGTTTGGACCTTGCATACAGACATGCAGACATGAGGTGTGTGTTTGCTTTCACACGCTGATGAACTTAATGATGAAAGTTTTCTCGCTTACCCATCTGTTCGCCATTTTGGGAAATATATATGCCACTTTTGTGAGATGGAGGGGAAAAAGCCTCAATTTAATTGGAGTTCGCCTTCCATAAAAATGTTAACAGCAATTACTATGGCTTTATCTAAAATTAAAATACTTTAAAAATACAAAACCCTTTTGTGAATTCCAGTACACTACAAACTAAGAAGTCTTTAGTTTGATTATAAAACAGATTTTTCCGTTTAACAATTTTATGGCCTAAGTGGTAGAAACCCAGATGGTTTAGATCACCTATCTTTGTAACATTACGTACTATTATAATTTCTGGTGTCTTGTCAGTGTTGCATTTTTCAGATAAGCAAAATGTTTTTAGCATCAAACAAATAAACAAAGAAAAACAGAGTAAATACAAATCATAGTGCTGAACTGATGATTTCATTTTCGGTGGAAAAAAACAACCTAAACCAACCCAGACATTTTAAAAGGTAATGGCTTCCTTAGTGCAAATTCTTGATGGACATTACTGCCAAAGGTAGCATTACCAGTTATTAAGCTGACTGGAAATGAGTAACTATGAAGGAAGTCTGACCCACTGATCTCTACTAATGAATCTGAATTGTTTAAAATTGGCCACATTGAAGGGTTCTAAAGATCAACAACGTATCAAAAATCACTAGTTTTAGTGAACTAGAATTGCAGTATCTATACATAGGCCAGATCTGCAAAGTCTTGATGTTTTTTATTGTATGTAACAACAAAACTAAATGTTTTTTTTCCACATGTTTAACAAGAATATGGACAAATTAGTTTGATACGTTAGTTGAAAACATCTTTAGGATGATTATAATTCACACTTAAAAGGTTATGAAAACAATTTGTCTTTCCCTAAGTTTCTTAGCGGCTCTCACATCCTCTAAATTAGATCTAGAGGTTTGACTAATGCTTTGACTTAAAGGAAAACCATTTACTGCTGATGGCTGCATTACCACGCTAATAGAGATGTCCTTTGATTCTGCATTCCACTTGCTTCTGAAAGTCAAGCATGCATCCATGAGAAAAACATCATGCCAGTTTTAACCATGTTCCGATAAATAAATGATGTCCAG
This sequence comes from Cyprinodon tularosa, assembly GCF_016077235.1. NCBI lineage: Eukaryota > Metazoa > Chordata > Actinopteri > Cyprinodontiformes > Cyprinodontidae > Cyprinodon > Cyprinodon tularosa. Next base: position 720,222 of record NW_024038309.1, read on the forward strand.
CACTTTGTGTTCACCAATAATCTAATCTGATCTGAAAAAAAAAGTTAGATGTTAGAGTATTAAGTTTATTTATGCAACTTTACTGTGTGTTTCTGACTTATAACTCATACACTCTACAACTAATTCTCTGAAGAATGCATTTGGGGCAATTTCCCTTATTGCCAATTTTACCCTGTTCTTCTTTCCCACACATTAGCTTATGTTACTTTTTTTAAACAATAAACTTAATTCCAACAAATGTAACCAGTGCATCTCAATATATTTCTTGGTAGTATTTTATGGGTTGTAGTTACAACAATAAAAATACTCAAACCTGACTTAAATGCTTGATCAACATACAACATTTTCCTGAAGAGTGTTTATTACACTAGTTCCACTGATTGTGGTTCAGATTCCTGTGTTCTTTAGTTGACTTTTATTAAATATGACATATTATGTCCTCTGATTAAACCAAAATAGCTTAAGGAAACATCCTACAAGTATATGATAGTTCCTAAAGCCATAAAATTAGTGTAAATGACTGTGAAAGATGAGGAAATAATGGAAAAGTATTTGAAAATAGCAGGATCAAAGCAAATACAAACCGTCCACCTGTTGGAAAAATTAAATATACAACACATTTTTGACTGTTCATCCTGAGCTGCATGAAACCACTAATTAAAAAAGTGACACCATCAAAAAGTTATGATTGTCATGAATATACTTTAGATTGTGATTTTGTTAACCTCCGACTATGCTACTTTCTATTTTTTTTTTACTTTTATGGGAAGCAAGACTAGGCAGGAGCTAACTTCATAGTTTCTGTGTAAATCTTTTAAATTTCAGCTAAAATCCGCCGAAGAATTAAATATCTATTTAAGCTTCCTTTAACTGTGAGCGCTTCCTTTAAGAGAAAAAGGATACAAAAGCTCTGCTGATGTTCTGGAGTCCTTTTTATATTTTTAACCCCAGAAGTAGGCATGATCTTTGGCATGTGGGTGACAGATTGCGGTTCTCTTGCCACACAATTGGAGCCAGCAGCTGTTCAGCAGCAGAAGATGAGGAAGGATGAGTACCGGCAAGAGAAAGAATAGTGAGCCAGTGTAAACAGTAGGGGAAACTGACAAGCTCGAATAATTTGAACATGCAGGAAAACGAAGGCCGGGTAGAATGGAGCGAGGCAGGGGAAAGACTTGTCTGTTGGATGGAATAAAAAAGAAAAAGGATTTTTCTTTGTGTGCTGTGAGGAGACAGTATAGGAGACAGTGTTGACACTCAGTAGAGCAAGAGGGCCCACGGCTCAAAGACACAAGGACAAACAATCAGCTGCAAATCCTTTTCACCCACCATTTAAGCAGCCCTAATTACCCCCAAAACACCACAAAGAACGTCATTATCGCTTTTTGCTCGTGCACGTGGGCTTTATGTGTGTGCGTGCATGTGTGCTCCACTTGTTTATTGAAGAGTGATTCATTAGCGGTCCTCTCTGTTTGTTTGTTCTCGACTAATCGCCATTGTTGGGAGATACTTTAGGTACATTTCACAAATACAACAAGGCAGTTTCTGCAGTTCCACAAAAGGATCTCCGCCCCACACTTACACCTTACTCTTTTGCACACCCACTTTTTTGTTTCACTCTCCAATAGCTGTCTATCGGTTAGGGTTAGGGCATTCACATACTTAAATAACCAAAAGACAATTTACCAAGGTTTTATTGTTACATGTTTTTCATAGAAAAAGTTATTCATATAGCTACAGTTATATAAGTTCTATAATGTTATTAATTCTGTATATTCATTATTTTCTGACAAACAAAAAACTTGAAATAAACATATATATTTCAGTTTGTCAAGTAAGCTACTTTTACAATGCTATGTTCATCATAGTTTAAGGCAATTCTAAAAATCTTCTGTATTGGTTGGTGATCTGCACTGATAGTCATAGTCAGCATAGCTGACTGATTGTGCAAGACTCCTAAGTCGAGTCTGGAGAACTCATAAAATTTGTTTGTACCTAAGAGAAGATTAGAAATAGGAGAAAAATGTTGAATGCAGCATTTTTCCTAATTCACTCTTAAGAAAGATTTAAGATTGAATTTTTAAGCAGAAGTCCTCCTTGCATGAGACCCAACATTTAGTGTGCAGCAATAGGTGGAGGAGGCACTTTCCCATACAGTTTGGGAAAACCCTATTTACTCCAAATCAGGACCTTAAATCTTTATCTTAATGGTATGATGGAAGATTTCTTCTGTTTTGTTCAACCAACAATAATTTCCAGGAATTCCCAAAAGTCTGACTTTGTTGGTAAAGAGATGCAGTGCAGAGATGGAACACTGCACCGCTCCTATTTGTTTAGTCTGAGAAAACTATGGTCATTGCAAGAAAACAAAACAAAACATAGAGTAGCTTTCAAACTGTAACTTTGCAAAACCTTGGCGTACCATGATACCTGTAAAGAGGCCAAACATATTTCCATACTATGACTATCCTCTTTGTTTGCTAAAATAAATATTTTCGAAATAGTCAAATTTTACATGTAAGTAAACAAAATAAAAGTATTTTATCTCCCTTTCAGCCAGCTGCCTACCAGGACGCACCAAAAACTGGGCAAAGCTCCAGGCTGACCTTAGTGTTTCCTCTGGGATACCATTATAAGAACTTTAAACCTTTTAAGGAACTGTGTGGCAAAAAACTGTAACCTTATTAAAATTATATCTTTTGAAATACTTGTTATAGCACGACACACATAAAAAATTAATAATTTTTTTTTGTCTGTTTTACATAAAAAAATATTTCCTGGCAACCAAATTTGCCTGTGTTGTTGGTGAAATGGAAAGCAGTAACTTTCCTTCACCTAGCTTACCGTCAGTTAAGCGCAGAATGGGGGCATTGAATTCATCTCAATGGCCTAAGTATTTAGAGAAAACCTTAATCCAACTGGCTCTATCCAACTTATAAACTGTAGTGGTTATCAGGCATAGGTCTAGATAGAAAAACATCACCAATATTCATACTAATTAAGATTTAAAATATTTTATTTTTCTTATTTAAAGCCCATTGACCATAAAGTGCGGGGAATAGAAGCAGGTTAGTGGAGCTGATGTCCCAGACTCTGGTTATCCTCAATGTTGAACTCTTAGCGTCTGATATAGTGCCGGGTTTCAGAAGAAGATGACTTCAAGTCCTCCCTGTAGTTCTAATATTAATCCTCTTTTCTCCCACTGGAGTTCAAATGATGGCTGGGTGGGAGGGGGCTCATCGTCCATGTTGGTACCACACATCTGCTGCTGCAGTATGTGCTGATTATATATTGATGAGGGAGGCGGTTTGGATAATTGAACACCCTCATCATAGAGGCTTCTGGTGCTGTTTCTCCGCTTCAAACCAAGCCAAAGATGGTGTGTGTGCTTTAACATTCATGTTTGTGTGTAATAGCTTTTTGTCCGCCTGTAACCCCCCTCAGCTTCAGCTTTAAATCCAGGTCCCAACCACCGCCCCAGCCCCGCTAACCACTGGTTTAATATATGCAATTAAGGAGCTAATTAGAGTAATTAATTCAGCCGGGGCCGAGGCCCAGTCTGGCCCCTATTCACAGCGTTGGAACTGCCATAATCCTTCCCCTCTCTGCTCGCACACACACCAACCACACAAAGAATAACACACACTCAGACAACGCCATGCCCTAATTATGAGCGGACTCTTTGTTGGCCCTTTCTATGTGTGTGTGCGTGTTGCCAGAGAAGTCGAAGATGAAGAAAAGGTTGTAAATAAAGACAGGGAAAAAAGTAAGGCAGTCAGTTCGGCATAATGAGTGAAAACAGTGAACTAATTCATTGGCACCTTGGAGCCTCGCTCGCCCGCTCGGCTGCTCTCTTGGTGGCGCTGCGAAAGAAGAGGGCCCTGTTGTGGCAAATAGCTTCTTACTTCATCTGTAGCTACAGTTCTGCTCTGCAAACCAGCCGCCTGAGAGGAAAGGGAAAGTTTAATGGAGAGTTCTCGCTCCTCTTTATTGGCTTCAACTTTTTCTTTTTTTTGTGTGTGTTTTTATCCAGGTTTGTCCTTTTGAAGATTTAAGAACCGTTTTTACCATCATGACCTTGGCCAGAGAAGTCTTCTACATTACTGCAGCTCAATTTTAAATCGCAAAGAGGTTTAATTAAACCGCAGGCTTCATATTTCTTGTTTTATTTCAGTGTTACAAGACAAACAACACCGTTTTGTGAGTCCTCTGTGATTCATGCTTGCACCGTAAAACCTTTTTTGATTGCATTTGGCTGGCTGCACCGTATTTATACTTTTTTTTTTGTCAAAAAAAGGAAGAGACTTAAGTAATTCCAGGTTTGTTATTTCTGGACCGTGATTAGGAAATGTGTGATGAATTGAAGATTAGAGCAGCGGGACAGATTTACAGTATTTGGAGCGAGCGGGTTTTAAACGGATTACCGATAAAAGTAATCGAAGAAGTTTTGGCGAGGCCTGGGAGGGAAAAAAAACATGTAAAAAGGGGGTCGCTAGTGTGACACAGAGGGATGCATTAGTCAGAGATTATTTAAGGGTTTGGAGCTATGAGATGATTCAATCTGTTTTCTTGGATTTATTATTTTTTTTATTCTCTTCCTCACCAAAAACTACTACGGAGTATTTTTAGCCAGATACACCGGTGTGAAAACACACTGGGACTCTCAGGTTTGTTCTGAGTAAACAGTACATCCAACTTATTTGGGGCTTTTTTCACAGTATGAGCACATCTTGTTTTGTGAGATTTTCCCAGGCAGTTTGTGGGCAGAGATATCAACCATCTGCCAACTTTCTTTTTTTGGCATCAAAATGAAGAAGAACCCTTTAAAGAGATTCTGGAATTCCTGGGAGGTAAAACTAGTGGGCTTGCGATCCTACAGGAAGTCTGATGCCTCACATTACTACTGTCACTGCTGTGTACGTATGGCACTTTTAAAATATGAATTAGCGCCTGCTATTTCTGGTCTTTTCACATCAAAAGTGCACACTTGACCCTTTTAAAAGTTCCAATTCAACTGGAGGCAAACGTCTTTTCTCTCCGTCGCTGTTCTTTTTTTAAATTTTGCATGTCTATCATTCTCTGTCTGCACAGCTTAAGTAGCTCTTTCACCTTCTCTTTCCTTTTCCTTTAAGAATGTCAAAAGGAGTGTTAGAAAATAAGAATGCATCGGCTCTTATTGCTGCAAGGTAAACAGAAGCCCAACAGTTTTCACCAGGCGGGTCACAGGTTGGAGTCGTGAACTTGTATTAGTTAATGGACGGTTTTCTAAAGGTTATTTTTATCTATAGACATTCAGCAGACTTCTGGTAAAGATGACTAATCAGTATTCAGAAAGAAACATTTCTTTAACAATATAAACCTACAAAAAAAAAAACAGTTAAAAAATTAAACGTTTAATTTGAGTATGTTGCACAAAATCTTTATTGGAATCTCAAATGATATCGATAAAGCCATCTTTACTTTTTCTAACTTTCCCTGCCCCTCTTTGGGGGTGAATAATATCACAGGCTGAAATCTCTCCTCCTAACTGCTCTTAAAGTTTGTTAACAACAGAAGAATGCACCATTTAAGTAGATAAACTTGTGATCGCTTTTAAAGATTAGAAAACGGCTGTAAGTGAAACGCTGAACTTCCTTATATCTGTCATCAAAGCTGTGAAAAGTTATACAGCTGGAAGTGTGAGCAGGGAGGCTGATGATAGAGCGCCCACCACACACACACACACACACACACACACACACACACACACACACACACACACACACACACACACACACACACACACACACACACACACACACACACACACACACACACACACCCCTAAAAACCCTGAGCTTAGTTGTTTTTAAAAGTAATTTTGTTCCGTTTTTGCTTTAGGAACAAAAGTAAATCTGAAATGCAGTATGAATACACTAAAAGCTCAGTTGAAACCATTTATTAATGCTCAGTTTATAACCTTTCTTGATAAATTCTGTGATTATTTCAATAGTTTGTGATCCAGACTGAATAGTTTTTATAAAATCAACTAAATAAAAACAAAAAAGAAACAAGATAGAACTTCCTAAAATCAGTTAAGCAACAATTTAGAATAGGTGATTATCTTTTTAAAATGGTTTTGACATGTAACAATGCTCAACTGTTTTGTATCTGTGATACTTGCTGCGTCGGTTAATTTTGAGCTTCTCGTTTTCCCCCCAACCCGTCAGACTCGACTTTTCACGGCGTGAGAATTATCTTATCCGGCCGCTAAAGTTCACTAAACCCGAGGTGACACGTAGAGACAGTTATCTTTCAGCAGTCAGGCGAAATAAACTCCACATCAAACAGGGGAGAATGCAAACAAACGCTAATGAGAGCAGGTTTTTCCAGTCCCGTGTTAAACCAGACATCAGTAGGTGATTTAACTTAAGCAAACTGGAGGGAGATTAAATGTGAAAAAAAAAAACTCTGCACACATTTAAGAGAGGAAATGCAGACAGACTGCAACACAGATGTTACTCCCATGCTCCAAGCTCAAGACATGCTTCTGAGGTGCAAATTAGATTAAAAGACACAACTGTAAACACATTTATGCTAAAGGTAGACTGGGATATGCAGAGTGTAAACACGCCCACATGTCTGCAAGATGAGTGTGTGCACACCCGACCGGAGGAAGAGGCAGACCGGCAAACAGCTAAAGCGCATTGTTTTAGGCAGGCTGCTTTAATCACAGAAGAACTAAACAAACACCACCATCATGCGTCTCCACACACACACGCACACGCACCCATACCACAAGTGTACATTTACAACACATGCAAAAACAGTATATAACTACCCCCAATGCTTTCCCCTGTCCATCATTTTCCTCTTCATACTCAGCCTCTCTTCTTTCCACTTACTCTCTCCCTGATCTCTCCCTCGAGCAGTATGCAGGCACAGATGTCAAGATGTATTATTTCGGCTGGCTGGCTCCCATGTTTTGTATATGGGTGTGTGTGTGTGTGAGTGTTTCTCCTGCTTTCCTCTTTTGGAAGCAAGAACAATATTGAGGAGCGAAGCAGGCATGTAGGTGAGGAGGGTGAGAAAGAGGGACTGGGCTGGTAGAGATTAGTGAAACATTTCAGAACCTGTATTACATTACAAAGTCACCGGCACTCACGCACACACTCACGCCCAGATTGGGTTTTCTGGTGTTACTGACTCGGATCAAGGACATTTAAGGCAAACACGTCACATACACACAGTGGCATGTTGTGCTGAATCTGTGGTGATCCATTAGAAGGACCTCCGTGCTCGACAGCTTGCTGTTGGCTGGTACATTTAAACATTTAAGTGTTTGTGTTTGTGTGCGTCTGTGTGTGTGAGTGGATAGATGGATGACATAACAGAGTGGCATGCAACAATAGAAGAAGGCTTAGGAAGCTTTTCTCACCCCTAATATTATTATTTTTTTATTTTTCATCTTCGCAATTTTTACATCTTCACATCAGCACATTTAAAAAAAAAAAATTCACATGCACAACCCTGTACCCGCTCTAGAGAGGCAACGCTTAGTAAACGCATGCAAGAGTATGCACAAGCCCATTTCTCCTTTTGCATCGCTCATACAAGCTTACTTTCCAAAAGATTTGCAATTTTTCCACTACGTCAGACTCACCACCAGTATATGAAAATGGGGACGAGCACGTAGGTCGACTTTATGTAAACATATCACCAGAATGATTGACAATTAGGAGGACCACTTATTTTGATGATCCACCCCTTAAAAGGACATCCTCCGCTATACCTTTAAAAAGATCGAGATACCATTTTGACCTGTCAACAACCTATGGCACTTTTTTCTATGACAGTTTTTCCTTCCACTTAACTTTTTTTTTTATGCTTGATTACAGCGCTCTGCATTTTAATAATAAATTTTTTTTTTTAAAAGGTGATAGATTTTTTAAACAGAATTTAGGCTTAATAAAAGAACAGATATAGGGTACAGTATTATGCCCTTAATAAAGGAAAAGAAAAACAGAAAGAAAACCTTGAATGATTCTCTAAAAGACTGCTGTTATCACTGTTGCTTATGCAACCTTTTCATTCAACGACTTTATTCTCCCCCTTCACTTCCCATTATTATGCTTGAATAAAGCTGCACTCTTGTGGCCAATGATGAAAATGAAAGCATAAATGCTGTTAAGGTCATAACACACCACAGCAAGATCAGGCATAAACTCTTCTTATTTACTGTTCTGTTCAATAAATGGTATTTGAGTCCTTTACAAAGGAGAGAAAAAACACACAGGTGATTTCTAACATAACTGCTTCTAATTAAATTGCCTAAACATCTCTTTTTTTATTACCATTTTATTCAGATCAAGTGCGTGAGCTGTGCAGTAAGTTTGCTTGTTTTGCAGTCTGCAGACATTTCTCTTTTTAAAAAATCAAAAATTTACAGAAACATAATCATGAGGTATGCTAATCTATCATAAATTTAACTACCGGTAATATATGACTTAGGTGTTTTATGAAGAAATTCACTAAAATAACTTTTAATGATATTCTGATATATTCCAACTTTTCCATGTTTTGTATGGATTAAGATCCTGAAACAGACTGTGCATCCAGCCTATGAAATGGTAAAAAATAAGATTAAAGCAAAGAAAATTTGCTACAATACAATCAAACAGATTATATCACCAAAAAAGGTTTTAACTGCTCTGTTAACTGCACCAAAGCCATTCAGTATTAAAGTGATGATGGAGCTTTCTTTATTCAAAACAAAAAAAAAAAAGGAAAGAAAGTAGCTTACCAGGCTGCTGCTAGCGTTGACCCTGTGGCCAAGGGATTAACGCATCAATCATGAATCACAAAACCCCTGTTCTGGCTCAGAGACCTGCTATTTTATCCTCATCTAACCCTTTTTCTCCTGCGTGCATTGACTGTGTACCATCTAATATCAGCCTAAAATACCTGCAAAAGTCAAGCTTCACAACTCCAAGTTCATCAAATAACTATAGGGAGGAGACGGTCTCATAAGTCTTGAAAGGTCTGATATCTGATACCCTGATTTTGTACCCTGTGCAATAATGGTAAAGCTTTGATAATTCTACACGGTCCACTTTACTGGAAACATACTTAATAAAAATTAAAATTTCTAAAATATTCTGGTTACTTTGATTTAAAAAGTATTTTTTTCCCCATAAAGATTGTTAAGATGACAACATAAATAAAGGTAGGATTTAAGCAAAGACTAATATTAATACATTTCTGTGGAATAATCACCAATCTGGTACCAAGCTGACAAAGAGTCACACAATTTAGTAAGTAATCCTAACTAAGATTTATATCTGCTCATTCCTATGGCTTTCTTTCTTAATACACAAAGGTCCATATTTTGTAAAAACAATTATTAAAAGGGTCAAGACAGTAAAAGGCTGACATGGGCACTTCTTCTGAAATAGTCTAATAGCATCAGAAGCTCCCTAAAATACTTTTTTAAAGATCATTTGCTTTAATTAAGCCTTCCACATCTAAACATTAGATCTTTGTTCATTTTGTTGCTCCATATCTCGTCACAGATCCAAACCCAACATTTTTTGACCTATTTTCCCAGCACCAAGGAGGTGAAGGCAGCCAGGAGTCCCAGCAGCCAAGCCTAATGATGAATAATGCAGATAAAACCTCTCTTAGAGGAACATTTAAGCTAAATCTTAAATAAACTTTCCCTGATGAAAAATCCAATTGTCTTAAAGGTCTTGTGCGTGGGTCGGGTCCAACCTCTGCAGTGGGCAGAACTGGAACACTTGATCACCGCTCTTAGTGACAGGAATAATTAGTTTTCTGTTAGTGCGTGTTTTCACATAAGTCTGTGTCAACAGGAAATGGCTGACCCTTAAAGCTACACATGTTTATTAGGGTGGACCTCAAAGCTGCTTTGAGTCTCATTAAAGTGTTTGATTGTGCAGCACGTTCTTCTGTAAGCTCGTCATTTATCACACGTGCAAACAAACATGCTTGTGTTCCAGTGGCTGGCAGGTTTTTGTCCTTTCTGAGTTCTCTCAGTGTTCATTAAAAGCTTTAATTAGACTGATGGTTGTGTTTAATTACAGTCTTTAAGATGAACAGCTCCTCTGCAGGCCCACTTCCTCGCTGTCTCCTTTCAAAAGTCATTGGCTGAAGGGAGGAAATCATGCAAGCCTTTGTGTGTATTTAGGAACATTAACCTCCCGTAAGTTCGGTCTCTGACATTTGCCATTAATATCACCCGGAAAGGAGTGACATTCATGAGGCCCGTACCTCTTATAGCCTTTGCCTCCCTTGGATTTTTACCTTTTTTCCTGTCTCTCTGTCTCTCTTCCTCCTCCTTTACACGCTTCTGCATTCCTTTCTCTTAATTTAGAAACCTGTCCCCTGTCTGAGCCGCCATCTTGCTGCTCTCTCCAGATCACTTTCTCTCCCAGCTACGTGTTACAGATCACTGTCACGTCCCTCCCTTCAGACTCCTGACCCACTTCCCTCTTTTCCTGCATCGTTTTCAGCTTCCTGTTTTGCCAGACGATTGTCCTTCAACTATGCAACTCCTGTCCTCCTTCTTTTGACCTCCTTTCTTTTTCTCTTTTGGTTAAAAATGTCTTGTAATTTCACATAATGTTAGGATTAATACGTTTAAAGGAGTGCTTCAGATGTTTTTACTGCTTGAAGTCTTTACTCGCCTTTAACTTCCATCCATTCATCCATTTTCCATCACGCTTATCCCTGCTGAGGCTGCGAGGGGTGCTGGTGCTTATCTCCAGCTGTCAATGGGAAAGGGGCTGGCTATAACCTGGACAGGTCCAGTCTATCGCAGGGCACCCCTTGAACTTTAAATTTTTTTAATCAAGAAAATGAATTTTATTTCCTCATAACAAAAAAACTTAAATATTTCCTATAATTAATTTATCTGATCATCTTGTACAAAGATAAATTGTTGAATTGTAAAGGAAACCATAAATGGTATTTGTATCCAGGCCCTCTTACAGGCATTTAGGGTAAGTTTCTACCAGCTTTGCTCAACCAGAGACTTAACAGTTTTTCTCTGTCTTCTTGCAATTAGTTCTAGCTCAGTCAGACTGGACCCAGAGCTTCTGCTAACATCAGTCTTTATATCTTACCACAAACTCTTTGTTAGATTTAGGTCCACTCTGAGCCATTCAGATACATGAAAGAGTTAAAGATAGGCTCTGTGTGTACATTGAAGCTCTATCTCTCAGGTTCTTTTCCCTGAAAAGAAATCATTCGGTAAAAACTCTTTAAATAACACTTCATAACTTATATGTATTAAATAACCAGGAGACATTACAACAGATTTTGATATAAATTGTAATCTTACTCAGATCAGAGAAGTTGCTTAGTGGCCACGATCAAAAGTTAAAGAGGCATTTTATACATCTCCATTCTGTCACATCATCACATTATCACATCATACACGTTAGCAGATGAGTAGAACTCCATGGCTCCAGCCTTATCAAAACATTACACTTTGTTCTTAGCTGAAGGACATCACTCTCAACGTACAGAATGAAGATTATAACTGTATATCCGGACAGAGGAACTGTCTTAACTAGATAATCTATTGTGGAAAACATCAGTTCTGACACGCAACAGGCAGCTAATATTAAGGTGTAACAAACTCACACATCATCAATGATACTTATCCTTACAATACGCTTTGATCTATACCCCTGTGTTGTATCTCTTGCTGAATCTTTAAGGTCCTACTGGTAGCGCTAACACGTTTTCTTCCAGGATTGTCGGTTTTAAGCTCCTTCCATCTTCCTGTTAACTCCGAGCAGCTTCTATGCCCTTTGCTATCACTTTATGCTTTACCATGTTTCAGCCACACAATTTTTTGCACATAGGTGAATACATTTCAAGTAGGTTGCATCTAACCAAGGCCCCTAAATCCAATTGTTTGTTTTGTCCCTTCTTACATATCTAAAGAAAGATTGCAAATAGGCATTCTGCTTGTTAGCTTTGTTACTTCTTAGGAATGCTAACTATCATGCTTTATTTTGACTTTTAAAACAGGGGACACAAAACAGTGTGACTGAATAGCCCGTTCCAGCCTTTATGAAGCATTGACAAGCTGCATTCCCAGCATTCCTCATCTGGGTTTACAACGAAACGTCTTTTTGTAGACATCAACGTTGTTTGCAAAGCTGAGACTATTCCAAGTCACCTGGAAATAGGAAACCTCAGTGTCTTAATGAGAAGTTTTGGCTTTAGATGCATGTAACGTTTCATGGTTTGCTTTTATCATTGTCTACTGGTTTGCACCCTGCGGCAGAGAAGAACTAGCACGCCGCGAGGGTCGCCTCCTCCGTGTCTTCAGCGTGTTCGTGGCTAGACGCCAGTGCTGTAAGCCTGCATTGGCAAACAATGTCACAGTGAGGTTCTGCCTGCAAGGAAAGCCCTCAGTAAGTGTGGGAAACATTAGGGCAGTAATTGAAAAGTGAGGGAGAAGAGCTTCTACAGAATAAAGTGATTGCTGCAACAGACGCCTTATTGTTATTTTTTCCCCTTTTACGCTGTGATGAAAAGATGATGGGGTGACAGGAGACAAGGAGCTGTGACTTAAGGTGGAGTTGTCTCTTGTTTTCCTCCTCACTGCACTGAATTCACGCCTAAATTGAGCCAGTAAATCAGACTAATGTGAGGCAGAGGAGTTCTTATGTAGCGATCTTGTGCTCATACAGGTGTGTAAATTCACCTTCCTTTTTCTGAGTTGGGTGAATGTGGGAGTGTAAAATGTTTGGAGAAAGGGAAAGCGTGTGTAGGGTGAGACAGTTGCCCAAACAAAACCTGCAGGATGACTAATGAAGGTATTAATCAAAGGCAGATACTGGAATACTCCATTAGATAGCACTGTGTTACCCTGTTGTGTAAAATGGTTGAGTACAATTTGTACATTTTGTATAACAATTATGCACAGATAACTTATAGCTATCAGAATTAATATGTTGTAAAGATTTATTAAATTTACAATAAATATTAACTTACTGTACAAACACTAAAGGCAGTCACATTACTTTTATTTTTTAAAGCAAAATTGATTATTGTCAACACAATTAATGGTCTAATTAGTGGTCTCATTGATAAGGTTTTTTCACATTCTCACTATCTTATCTATGCTAAAAGAATGTCTTCTGCTTTGGGGAAAAATTACTTTTATATGTTAAATTTCATATTTCTTTTTTAAGAGATGCACTGATCCAATTCATGTATCACATATTGGCTTATTAACTAGTAAGCTGGATCCGATATCAGTGGTATGATATTGGATATCAGAGATCAAATCCAGTAGCCTGGGTGCCAGTCAGAACTTAGTCCCGCCCACAAGGTTTGAGTTCGGGGAAGTTCGGTCTGGCTCTGCTCCATAGTAGCGCGAGTATTAAAGCCCACTGTCAGGCGATCCAATCAAATTGTCAGGGCGGACTTTATACGATGATGGACAGATGATCAAGAGTAACGTAATCAACCACGTGACCAAAGCGCGCTTGGGTGACAACAATAATGGCTGCCGCTGGAGAGTTTAGGTGAGTAGATTCTGCTATTAGGTCTGTTCTAGAAGATATCGACAGCAAATTAATTTTAAAAGAGGAACAGAGAAACGCGATCAAGTCTCATCTTCTTATTCTAGGCGTGAAACTGCACGCTTTGATTTTTGTGGACAACAACTATGCCTGGCTTAACACACGTCACGCACTCCGTTGCTCTTATTGGTTGTAGGTCTATCCAATTGAGTGCAGAGGCATTTTTTTTCCTGGTTCGTTCGAAACACGCCCCATAATCACAGCTCTATGGAGCAGTATCAGACTCATATTCTGACTAGAATTGAGTCGGACTACGTCAGGCTACAAATCCAGTACACTGAAGTGGAACTGTTATTTCTTTCTCTTAGCAGCTTGTTAGTAAATAGTAGTATATTTATATCTGGGTCGATTTGTTACTTTTTTAGCAATGTTTATGTCAAAGAAAAGCTAAAGAGTTGCACAGATCCAGTTTTTTCCAATCCAATCCGATATTGGACTGAGCATATTGGCCGATATATTCGATTTCGATCTGAACCGTGTGAGTGAAGGCTAAAGCTTTTCTTCAAATATGGAAATGGTCATTATAGATCAGTAACCCACATAAGAGCCCATTAAAGGTTTTGGAGTTATCTTCTACATTCTAAAGGCTTTACAAGCTCAAAAAGGGTTTTTAATAAAGTAATTGGATGCTAACGATTCTAACATGTGGATGTACTCCATGGCAGAGTTTGAGGATCTTCCTGATATGCAATGATTTTAATTTGCTGAGTTGCCTATTGTGTTGTGTTCAAATATTGCAATTTTGACTTGTTTTTGTACTGCCCATTCAAAAAATGTATGTTTACCTGGTGACAGGATCATGCACAGGATTGTGAAAAAGCACTTGGCTGCAAAAAAAAAAAGCTGGTTACTACCACAAGCTAAAGATTAAGTTATTAAATAGTAGTAGAAAAGTAATGAAGCGGGAACCTTCTTGAATTTGATAAATAAATTGGTTAAAATCAACTGATTGACAAAGTTGGGAAAGATATAAAACACCCGGAATATATTCTATAGATGAGTAGTTGTGTTTTTTTGTAAAGAGTTTTATTAGTGTTTGGAGCTTCCATGCTACATTTTACCTTATGATTTTTTTATTTTTTTATATTCAGACCATAATCTTTCCTCTCAAAAGATTTTAGGAGATTTTAGCCATGGGCTGTTCTCGTTTAAGGAAAATATCATAATATATTTTGGCCTCTCAAATATATTGGGATAAATGAATCACTAAGGTGGGATTTTGATATGCAAAATGGACACGATTGACTTTTCAATGAATCTGAGCCATACCACACAGAAAGGTTATATTTTAAAATGTAAGAGCTTTATGGTGTTTTTGTCACCTGTAGTTACATAGGGTATAACATACAGGTGCTGGTCATAAAATTAGAATATCATGAAAAAATAGATTGATTTCAGTAATTCCATTTAAAAAGTGAAACTTGTATATTATATTCATACATTACATACAAACTCATATATTTCAGATGTTTATTTTGTTTAATTTTGATGATTACAAATGACAACAAATGAAAATCTCAAATTCATCATATCAGAAAATTAGAATATTACTGAAGACCAATAAAAACAAAGGATTTATAGAAATGTTGGCCAACTGAAAAGTATGAACATGAAAAGTATGAGCATGTACAGCACTCAGTATTTAGTTGGGCCTCCTTTGGCCTGTATTACTGCAGCAATGCGGCGTGGCATGGAGTCGATCAGTCTGTGGCACTGCTCAGGTGTTATGATAGCCCAGGTTGCTCTAATAGTGGCTTTTAGCTCTTCTGAATTGTTGGGTCTGGTGTATTGCATCTTCTTCTTCACAATACCCCATAGATTTTCTATGGGGTTAAGGTCAGGAGAGTTTGCTGGCCAATTAAGAACAGGGATACCATGGTCCTTCAACCAGGTACTGGTAGCTTTGGCACTGTGTGCAGGTGCCAAGTCCTGTTGGAAAATGAAATCTGCATCTCCAAAAAGTTGGTCAGCTGCAGGAAGCATGAAGTGCTCTAAAACTTCCTGGTATGTGGCTGCGTTGACCCTGGACCTCAGAAAACACAATGGACCAACACCAGCAGATGACATGGCACCCCAAACCATCACTGACTGTGGAAACTTTACACTGGACTTCAAGCAACGTGGATGAAGTGCCTCTCTTCTTTTCCTCCAGACTCTGGGACCTTGATTTCCAAAGGAAATGCAAAATTTACTTTCATCAGAGAACATGACTTTGGACCACTCACCAGCACTCCAGTCCTGTTTCTCTTTAGCCCAGGCAAGACGCTTCTGACGCTGTCTGTGGTTCAAGAGTGGCTTGACACAAGGAATGCGACAGCAGAAACCCATGTCTTTCATACGTCTGTGTGTGGTGGTTCTTGAAGCACTCACTCCAGCTGCAGTCCACTCTTTGTGAATCTCCCCCACATTTTTGAAGGGGTTTTGTTTCACAATCCTCTCCAGGGTGCGGTTATCTCTCTTGCTTGTACACTTTTTTCGACCACATCTTTTCCTTCCCTTCGCCTCTCTATTAATGTGCTTGGACACTGAGCTCTGTGAACAGCCAGCCTCTTTAGCGATGACCTTTTGTGTCTTGCCCTCCTTGTGCAAGGTGTCGATGGTCGTCTTTTGGACAACTGTCAAGTCAGCAGTCTTCCCCATGATTGTGTAGCCTATAGAACTAGACTGAAAGACCATTTAAAGGCTTTTGCAGGTGGTTTGAGTTAATTAGCTGATTAGAGTGTGGCACCAGGGGCCATCAATTTTGAACCTTTTCACAATATTCAAATTTTCTGATATGATGAATTTGAGATTTTCATTTGTTGTCATTTGTAATCATCAAAATTAAACAAAATAAACATCTGAAATATATGAGTTTGTATGTAATGTATGAATATAATATACAAGTTTCACTTTTTAAATGGAATTACTGAAATCAATCTACTTTTTCATGATATTCTAATTTTATGACCAGCACCTGTACAACCCAAAACATTCATGTTAGGTAAAACTCTTCCTTAGCCTGCTGAGGTTAAACAGCTCCCTTCTCTACCTTCTGCAACTCCATCTTAAGTCTGAACTTTATACCTGGCTTGAGAAAAGGCACAGATTTCCAGGCAGAGGACAGCTGCTCTGATAGAGGAGACCACAGAAGAGAGATGGACTTTGAGAGTTTAACCCACATCCAAGCGGCCGCGGGAGGAGCAGACATCCAGAGGTGTTTGGGTTTTATTCTGGGACCAGCTTGGGAATAGGAGAGGTGGCAGAAAAAAAAAAAAAAACTCAAGCTAGGAGCAGGGAGAGACAGTTAGAAGGAACCGATGACGCTGACACTGACCCATTTCTCCAGGCTTGACGTGTTGTTCCTGATATAATGGAGAACAGCTAACTGACTTGCAAGCTCGAGCCAGAGACGAAGACACGCCGCCAGCTAACACCAGCAGATGAAGATACCTATAGAAACGTTCTCTGAAGGTCTCCAGACGGATAGATTCCATGTGATTGCTTCAAGCCGTCCTTCTGATTCTGTGTGACTGCTGCAAATCTAGCATCACCTCCGCCAGCGCTGGAAAGCATCACATTTAGACGCTCGAGCTCGACCGTGAACTCGCTGGCCCGCTCCACAGGCTCTGCCAGCTCAACTCTGTCTCTTCTTCCCCCCTGCAGTGACGCTAGTGCGCCATGTCTAAAAAGAATTCCATGCCTTTTTAAGAAAAAAAAATCTCTGCTGTAGAAGTGACTCTGGGATTCACTGATAAGTATTCATTAAGTATTGATAAGTAGTCATTGAAGTAGTCATTCAGTATGCATGCAGGTCCATGCACAAGTGCACTTGACAGGGAGTTTCTAGTAGGTTTGGGGAAAGTTAACAGATAGATACTACACACACACTCGCTGACACACACAAAGGACGCCCTTGCTGCCCCGGGACGGGAGCATTGACCCAGTTGTAAGGAACATTGGTCTTGACTGTCCTACATGGCCGGCACTTTACGAATGTTACACAAGGCTTATCCACCCAGTCGCAGGGCCTCCTTTTAATGGTCCAGCTCCCTCTTTTCTATTGCATTCGCACTTTTAGTTTTCTTTTTTTTTCTCTCCTGGCTTTGTCCCTGCTGGTCTTTTCTTTTTGCTCCATTATGCACGTCTTTGCTCTGGCAGCCACATTAAGCAGGCATGCATTAAATTCCCAAAACAGCCAGTCAGACTTATTGCATTGATGTGGTTGCGATTTGTTTTCCCATCATTCCATTAAGCCAAGAATAGGCGAAGGTAAATCAGCCTCTGTTCTCAAGCCCACGGGTCACCTTCTTTACACCTTCTTCCTGTTTAGTCACTCTCTCTCTCTCTCTCTCTCTCTCTCTCTCTCTATATATATATATATATATATATATATATATATATATATATATATATATATATATATATATATATATATATATATATATATATATACACATACATACATGTATATGCATGTATACTTCTCTTTTTAAGGCTGTATAAGTATTTAAAGATGCAGCACAGCACAACATAACTTATGCATATGGCCATTGTGCTGCAAACCCGATTATGAACCAGTGGATTTGTTGCTCCTACAAATTCACTATGACATCTGTAAACATGTCTGACCTCTGCCTCCCTGAAACACGTTATGTCATGGGACAGGATGGATTATGGGGACGGTAGATGCAAGGCTGTGTGCATTTCTGCAATATGCAGCATACCAGCATGTTTTGCTCGTCCAAACCAAGCTATATGAACAGATTTTATCTCAAGCATACAGGCTATCAATTACAGGGCCATGTGTGCAAGTAAACGTGTTCCAGGTGTGAGGATCACACACAAAGTCCTATATGGTATCTTGGTACTTACACAAAAAGCAACAGCAGAATATTTTTTAAAAGTCTTACTTAAAGAGACAAAATTGACTACAGCTATAGTGTTAATGAATGCTTTCACAATATTGCTATAGATAGCCAGTGGTTAAAGTAAACACGTCCTGTCATTGAAATGGATGCTTTCATGTGCTCTTTTTATTATTAATTTAATAATGCTGATATAAAAAGTTGATCTTATTAGGTAGCCACTGTACCTCATCATCTGTAGTAGTTTTAATAACGTGGTTGGTACTGGTGGCTGGTTTCCCTATAGTTTTTTCAACCATCAGGACAGTTTTGGATTATCTTGATGGTAGACATTCTCAAATACAGTACACCCTGGGCTTCGTATGGTATGAAATCTAATATAAATGTTTTTCCAGGTTTGGTTCAGTTTGGAAAGACAAAAAAAAAGAGTAAGGACAATTTTTTTTTCCCCAGACATTTGCTACCGACCCATGTGTCCGTGGTTATCATCATGCTATTGATCCATTTGCTTGAATATACATTCAACCATCATTCTTTTTGCCCTTTTTCCATTCATTATGATTTTCTTTTATCCATCTCATCTGTTCACCTCCCTTCTGTCCTCCCTTTGTACCTCTTCATAGTTTGCAAACTCAAAGCCTCACCAATTCAAATTTCTTTAAAAGTTTTCCAGAGGGCTCATTGTTGGGGGATAAACTTCCTCTAAGTGGGCTGTTTATCAGTTTTGTTGTTTCTGTTTTGTCATATTATAATAACACCCACATTCATAAGCCAGATTGACACATCCTGGAATAAAAGGAAGTCTCTTGAAAAAAAAGAAACAAAAAAAATAAAGAAATAAACGGTAGATTAAAAACGCTAAGAAAGAACAATCATGCACATTTCATATATATATCCAAATGCATTTTAAGAGCTATTATACGATGGTGTAGAAAGCCTTTCTATGTTTTAAGCATCCAGAGAAAATTCCAGCACCTCATACTTTCTTTACCATCAAATTAAAATGATGTTAAACTGCAGGAACCTGTAAGTTTAATTGATTTTTAAATCTTAGTATAATTCCTTTGCCCTAATTAAACTATTCCTACTCTTGCGACTTTTTATTAAAACTATGAAGGGTAGGGCAGAAGTTTGTTGGAGGTTAATATGATGTGATTCTGACTTGGCTCAAAAGAGATGTAGAATGAGGGAGCAGACCCACAGTGGGGGGTGGGGCTGGATAGGTGGACGGTGGGCGGATGATTCTAATAGAACAGGATGGATGGAAGGAGAATAACTGCTGAGAATGAAAATGTCATCGAGCACAGAGGGAAAGATCGGCCGCACGCAAGCAAAGATACTGAGATCATTACCCTCCCTGCGTGGGTCGGTGGATTGTACAACCATTCGTGCATGCATGGGGGCCACATGTAGGAGGCTGTCCATGTGGTCTGTCTAAAATTGGACCCTTGTATGATTTTTTTTCTTTTCCCGAAGACTTTTGCATGTCTGTCTATTGGGTCAGCATGTGACAGATCATGTGAGTTTAGCCTGTGACTCTAACATTAGCCCTGTCAGGTCTTGTTGCCTCTGGCTCTCTGTTCATGTGCGGAAGCTTGCCAGATGCAGGTTTAAAATGGACAGAACGAACTGGAAAGCAACGATATATCTGCCAATCAAGTTATTGCTGCACCACTGAATGCAGGACAAGAAAAATATGATATATCTAAATCAATTGTTTTGTATGTTGTAATTCCAGTAAGAACTTTACACACATCATGGATAAAATGTAAATTTTTGGCTTTATCTGTTTGTTTTAACAGATGTTTGTCCAGGGTATTTAAGAATGTCTTTCTTGACCAGGCTAAGAAGTGATAACTTTAGTAGTTTTAGTTCAAGATGGGTTTGCTTCACGAGACTCGTTGGACTTACCAAAAAACAGGAACAATTGGAAAGTATGACACCTTGAAGACCAAATTCAGAGAGTTGTAAGCTGGAAACTGCTGGAATGCAAGAGTCGCTATCTACAGTAAACCTAGCACTACATTATAATCATTAAAAAGGGCCAAAAACAGTTCATACTCCAAAATGGACCATTTCAACCTTGCAGTTCTCCCCATGGACAAACTCCTTTTGGAAATGTTTCTTATATTCAGTACAGTCTCAACTCTAACTAAAATATTGATGCTTAGTCACGTCCCCTGCGAGTCAGATACTGACGCAACGTTGGTACCACTCTGGTCATTTATTGATGCAAAGGGTACATGGTAGGGTGTAGCAGGAACCTGCTAAAAGTTTCAATGAACAGTAAAGTAAAAACCTACCACTAACCCATCCCTTACCCTAACTCTGATCACTAAACCTAAAGAAACACTACAATGAATGTTACCATACATGCCATGTCATATGAATCAATGTCCACAAGTGGTTATTTACCCTGCATGTCAATATTTGAAAGAGGAGTTCCACCTGTGCATTAGTATGTGACACCCACAAGGCTTTGACCAAGTATTTAAGTCATTGGGAGTGAATTTGTTGTTACATTGGCTAGCGGCTGGCTAATTCAAGTCCTGCAAACAGGAAGCCTGGGTTCGTACCCCAGCTGGGGGGAATGGGCTGCAATTGCCTCAGGCAAGACCCTTCATGTTAATGCATACTTTGGGGAGTAGTGGCCTAGAGTTTGAGCCCAACTGCCACTGACTGCCACTCTGGCTGTCTGAGCAAAGACTCTTAACTCCCACACTAGGGGAGTTAAGGGTGGGCGCCGCACAATGACAGCCCATTGCTCCCCAAGGGGATGGGTTAAATGCAGAGAGTTCATTTCGTTGCTCTGTACTTGTGACAGTGTAAAGACAATAAAATGCTGGAACTCTGGAACTGGAATATTCTGATAACACAAACTTAGACAAAGTCAATGTGAGCCTCTCAAACCTAACAAACCAGGTAAAATAATTAAGATAATGATTTAGAGCTTTGTTTTCTTCAAATGGTACTGCTAGTGCCTAAAGTATAATAATGAAGGATAACCTTAAAATGTTCAACGTCACATTTATACATCAGCTGGAATGCTGAAACCTGGATACAACTGGAGATTTCATAGGGCAACAATAGCAGCCAAAGTTTTTTCAATATCATGTTTACCCCTCCCCCCACCCCCTCAAAACAATCTTTAAAAGGTTCAACAGACGATGACTTAACCAGGACTGTATTCTGAAACTTTACCTAAATGTGTCTGGGGGCTATATTAGGCTGCTTGGCTTCTTAACAGCAAATATTTCCCCAGTTCAAGTTTTTATCTGCACAAATATCTGAGGTCATGCACATATCAAACTTTTTTTTGTTTTCCAACCCTTAACATACCGTTACCTCACTGTGCAGCCGAGGCGCCGATCACTCAGACCTCTTTGTTTAGGCATGAACTTGTTTGTAGCTGGTCCGATCTCTGGAGTGTAAGCTACCACAAAACTGTTAGACAGTGGGTCTTTGTCTGCAACAATAGAATGTGAAAACTTGCCTGTTGTGCAGGAAAAAAAAAAACAAGTTTAAAAGGCTTCATGCTATATTGGAAGTAATGGTGTGTTTGGTGTATAATTGAAGGTGGAATGCAAGTAAAAAAAAAAACTAAAAGAAAAAACAATATACTAGGCTGGTGTGTCTGTGTGTTGGTTTAAAAAGGGGTAGCTGAAATAATGCCTGTTCTGTTCCAGCACACAACTTAATGTCTTTTGCCACCGTGGCGAGGTAATGGCTTGCGATAGCTTCGTTAGTGCATCATAGCCAGGTTATAAAAGTGTCATAAGAGATTTATGAAGACGGTTTTAGTTACAGGAAATTTCGACGGCAAGATCCAGGCTTGTTTTTAATAGAGGAAGAAGGGGACACAGTGAGAAGCAGGGAGTGAGATTGTATCCTTAAGCGACGCCTCAAGGGAGAGAAGATCAGGTTTTAATGCTCTCATCATCTAGCCTTTAATGGGAAGGATTCAGTAAAGCCCACCTTCAAGGACCTTTCTGCACTCACATAAAAATAACACACCATCTTTTTAGCCCACCCGTGTGGAAAACTTAATTTTGTGTTGTTTAGGAAACAAAGGCACACAATTTAAACATCTGGAACTCAAAAATCAGGGTTTTAGATACAAAGCTGCACATTTGGTGTTGATTTGCACAAACACACAACAGCCTAACTTACCTCAGCACACATATCTGCGACCCCCAGCTCATAAAAAAAAGGCTGCTTTTATATTTTGTATCTTCCTTTTAGTGCTATTGTTAACCTGACACACCGGTGATGCAGCTTTCACCCCATCATGCATCATTATCAGAGAGACCGGCGAAACACCAGTGTCCTGGCTCTGGCTCGGCTAGTTATTCATTCTGTTTGTTGTGTAATCTGCCTATTTAATGCAGGCCATTTTGCTCACTTTAATCTTACTGCCATTAGAAAAAAAAATCCCCTAATCTTTAAACTCAAAGCGTGTGTGGAAAGTGAGAGGGAGGAACAGCAGTTTTTTTGGATGCGTATTTTGCAATTATACTTGATCATATAAAGCTCCTTCTTTGTGTATTCAATTAAGAGATGTGAAAACAACAATGCTGAGCTTAAATAAGCAGGAACACATTTCTATCATAATAAGCAGGTCTAAAGTTAGGTCTACCAGTGTAAAGATAGCCACGCTACCTTTATTTAATGCATAATGCTTGATTTTGCAGCTGTATATTTCCCTCAGGAATGTTTGTGCAATAAAGCAACGATCATTCAGGCAAAAAATAGAGCAGTAAGAGATATTTTTGATTGCTTTATTTCTGTTCTAATACAGCATTAAGCTTTCAGATATTTCTGTAAGCCTTAGGTTTTTTCCTTTTTTTCTTTTCAGGCTTTAAAGCCTCTGCTCTAAACTCTAAAGTAGGTGCACCAATCAAGCCTTTTTTTTATTATTTTTTAGGGCAATATGGATTTCGGTTTTCTTTCAGGTGTTTTTGTTTTTCTCTGAAGACCCCAAAATTATTGGGTGGCTAATAAAGGATAATGGGCGTGATTTAATATCAAAAGACGTGATTCTTTATATATTCTGTTTTTTTTTATTTTGTATTTGTTGCAGTTATTTTAGTTTTTTTTTTTATCCTATACATTTGGAGTAAATTTATTTAACTAGGATATATTCACTTGGGGAACTGAGGGTAGGGTACACCTCAACTTTTTATTTTCCTGGTGAAAATTGACTAAAATACAACATTTGTTATATAGTTTTAATTTTACACAATTGGACTAGATGTTTTGTGTTTGACCTTTTATATTTCTTTTATTTCTCTAAAATTACGCTTTGACCTTGAATTTAATAAGTAATTTTCCAGTTAAATGTCAAACTTTTATTCACTGTTTTTATCAGCAGAAAAGCCCATCCAGATTCTGCTTCATTTGTTGTAGCTCAGACTGATTTTGTGTTTCTCTGAGTCACCAACCGGTCGTGTCCAACTGTCCTCAATGGAATGCCAGCTACTTGGAAGTCACATAATGACAGAGACAGAAGAAAGAAACAATTACAAGACATAATTTTCAATGTTAGTATATTGTGTTTGTTTGGGAAAGACAAAACTCTAACATTTAATAGTTAAAAATACATTTTTGTCAGTATCTTACTAACCGATTAACTGGCTTATAGAAGTAAAACTACCCAGTTTTCATCCGTTTTGGATATTTGTTAGGAAAAGCTAGTACTATCAGCCTTCACACCTCTTTAAATTTTGGGTTTTATTTTGTAGTGTTTAGCCTTTTTGATTAATCTTAAAGCCCATTTAAAGGATGTGCTTTGCTTAAGGAAAAGCCTCTGTTTTTGCATTAAGTGTGTCTGCTGGGCTAATGAGTATACAACGTCAACGACTGACTGCATTAGTGCAAAGTAAATTTTCAAGATGATGACCCATGCTTGTTTTATTCCCTTACTATATTTAATGATCCAATAACCATTTGAGGATGACAGTTCATTTCATTGTCATTCAGTCAATAACAGATGCATCAATAGAAGGCAGTTGAACTTCCCATCTTCCTTCAAGACATTTAACCAAAAGACTTTAGAATTCAAAATGACCGGGATTAACAGGCTCAGAAGATTAACTCAGAATAAATTATCTTCAAGTGAACAATTACAAAATCCTCTTCTTCTTTAAGCGTGCAGCATGAAGAGGTGAGTGGATATCTGTTCAGCTAAAGTGTGCTATTGTACAGATTTTAATGTGTAATTTGTAAAGGCTTTATCTGCTTACATTTTTGTTTTTATAGATTGACACAGAAGACAAAGTTTTATCACTACAGACCCCACACTGAAATCCTTTTAGTGTCCTTGCTTGGCAACCTGTTACCAAGATAAAATCAACAATCAGAGCTGTAAAATAAGTAGAAAATAATAAGAAACTGCATGCTGTTCTTGCAGTTGCTCGGGTTAGTTTATATTACACTAATTAGAAATCAGTGTTCTGGTCCATTTCTGAAATATCAAGGTCTCTAAACTGGAACCCTTATGCTGTGGACTTGGGATCAAAATATTAGTGTGACACCATCGTAGGCAATCTTGTAATTATGGTATGAGATTAAAGGCACTTTGAACCCATTTCATTGACTTTTTAGGACCTTATGTTTTTAGGACATGCAACAGTAAGCAATAAAAAGAGCACTTCTCATGTGTTCTGAGCAGAGTAGATATGCCTCAACCTTGTTTGGATTACAAGGGAGAAAAGATGACATCAGCAAGTATTGAGATGGAGAGAAGGACAGCAGGACAGCCAGTTGTACCAAACACCCTGTCCAGAAAGTACATTTTAAATCAAATGGCTTAAGTTATCGTGTGCCACAGAAGCAATTGACTGTCATTAAAAGACTGAGCACAGGTTAGATTTGAGATTTACATTGCTGAATAAGTGAAAAATGCACTTCAAGTGTTTTTTTCTTATAAGACTTGGCAAGCTTGCACAGTGGTAGAGGAGGCGGTG
Organism: Cyprinodon tularosa; assembly: GCF_016077235.1. Taxonomy (NCBI): domain Eukaryota; kingdom Metazoa; phylum Chordata; class Actinopteri; order Cyprinodontiformes; family Cyprinodontidae; genus Cyprinodon; species Cyprinodon tularosa. Next base: position 745,635 of record NW_024038309.1, read on the forward strand.
AGGAAGCTTGGCCCAGCCTGACCTTGGTAATAACAACAGAGTCTCAGAGAGATTCTCCTCCGCTGTGGATGAAGTGTACACAAAACCCCGCCTCTGCCTGGCCGCTGATTCCTTGTGTGCTTGCGTTTGATTGGGGTTGACTGCAGTATTATTTCATTAATTAAGTTTTTCCACTTTCCCTGCTTCTCCCTCCTGTCTTCCTGTCGGGCGAGGGCGGTGGAACGACGCCCTTCCTCTACCCCGTCCTCCGCTGCTTCTCATCTCCCCCATCACTGCTGATCATTGTCTCAATTACTCATCCTTGCTCTCCCTCCCTGCTTCTCTGCGTCTCTTTTTCCTCCTCCTTATCTAATCCCAGATTGCTGCATTCACTCCTTTCCACTCCATTTTTTATCCTGTCCTCCCAGAATAAGGTGGGAGAGATTGGAAGCAACTTCTCCATCTCCCTTCCATCTCTTCCTCTCATCAGGATTTCACAGATGTGCCGTGATTATCTCTGCCTTGATTCGCCGATATCTTTACCCCCTCGAGTGGTTGGAAATTTGAAACATTTGTGCTCATCAGCTCAGATTTTTTTTTTTTTTTGGATGAGCGGCCTCTCAATCCAAGGGCAAGGCAGCTGGGATCTTTGTGTTCACTTTGTTCTTTCGAAAACGAGATATGCGGAAATAGTGACTCCTCTAATGGATCAAAGAGGATTTGTCACCCTTTTAACAGAAATGACCTTAGTGATATTTTTAACCTGATTGTGATGTTTGAAAAGAAAAAAAAAATTGCTTGCATTTGCAAAATTTGCGGAGGCTCTTTTGGTCCAATTTGCCTCTCTGGTCTCCGTCCCGCTCTTTTGTATCCATTATGCCGCCACACTTTTCCATAATGGACACATTAAAGTCTTTTACCTCATTGCTTTCTATCATGTCATTTAAAGTCTTTGCTTGCTGTCTTTTTTTAACTTTCCAACTTTTTCCTCCTCCTCCCACAGCTCTCCGTCCCCCCGTGGTCACACATAGTCTCCAGTGTCCATCATATCACCAACAGCTTGTCGCAGGCAATCAGTCTCTGTGCCTCACTTCGCTGCACGACCTCCTCCACCTCTTCCTTTCTTCTCCCTTGTCTCCCACACCTCCCTCGTCTCCCATCACCTTGTTGTCCTCCTTCATGTGTCAGTGGTTATTATTCTCAGGAATCTTCAGGCCTCTTATTCCTCTATTTTTTTTTGTTGCTGCACACCAGTCCTGTTATTTCTCCCAGTGGCCCCTCCATGCTTGGGTTAAACTGGAGGGTAAGATCCTGTAATCACTCTCACGTCGAGCCCTTATTGAAAGTTTCCAGATTTAGTCTGCCGTTCTAGAGACTAGACAGAGAGGAATTCTTTTTTTCATAATGAGTAAAAAGGATTATGGGAATATTATTTCAAATCAACTTTCTTTTCAAACATTCTATGCTGATGACGTTATTGTTTTTACATGTCTATTTGAACACAAACAGTACAGACCTACAGTAGTATCCAATTGCAGTCTGTCATACCGCATAGAAATAGTTAGAAAGTTTCCTTATTTGATCGTTCATTTGTAATTTTCTTTAAACTGGTACTTTTAAATCCCATTTACATCATTATTTAGTAGACTCTTTTGTTTGGTTTTTAAAACGAATATTATTCATAACCCTGGCAGCTTCAATTTGTTCTCAGTCAACCAAAAGGAATGGTAATACAAGAAAATAAATACATTAATGTAAAAGGAGTATTAATAAATGAATAATGAAATAAATGCTTAACATTTAAAAAATAATAACATAGGGAAAATGTATGATTCATTTAAAGAATAGTATAAAAATAGAAGGTACAGAGTGGAGCTGTTATGACAGCTGTTATATATATATTTTTTTCCTAATAATTAATTTTAAGAAGGGATTTGATCTTTAAAAAAATGTTAAAAAGCAAAGGAATTGCTTTGCAAACCCTTTTTTAAATTTTATTTTACCTAACCAAAAAACATTTGCTGCTCTGTAAAGGTTTTGTACCTGCGTCACGGAGGCTCGGATGGTTGGTTTTGTGATTTTTAATATCGGTCTTGTGCATATTTACTATCCTAATACTGGTCCTGAAATATCTGATTTAAAGGTTACGTTTTTACTTTACCATTTTAATTTCTTTAGAATTCTATTTTATTCTCAGTATTCATATTTAATTTTTTTTCACTCTTAAGTAACTACGTTCGATCCTTATTTTGATTTCTACCTCTCACCACAGTTGCATAATTATTTGCTATTGTCACAAAACATTTTCCATGAAGAGATCTATGACGGATCACTTTAGTTGATGGTGTCAAAAAGTTGATGGAAACAATATTAATTTCTTTCTTTAATCAATCCGGTTCACAGTATAATGCTGTGACACAGTTCAGTCTATTCTATCACTCAATATGTGCCATCAGAAAATTACCTAGTAAAACTTATATGACCAGTACAGCCAAAACCACTATTTTATTATTATTTTTCAATTTTTCATATTGCCTGTATTGCACAGTAATCTCTTTTATACCTTTAATAGTAACCCCCCGCCCACAAAATTAAAAACATTTTAGCTTCTTTATTAACTTTAATTCAAAAATAATTCCAAAGCCAAACGCTTTTTTTTATTAAATATTATTTTGCTTCTCTGAATAACTATTTGTCTTCCTCCTTATGAAGTTCAGTTTTATCAGAGGGTTTAGTTTAGCTCATGCTAAAAAGAGGCTCTGTTGATTAACAAGGTTTCATAAACTTCTCTTTGGCCAGAGGTAGATAATTTAGATGGAAAGTTTTTTGTTGTTTTTCTTTCTTTTTGACTATGTGTGTTTATTATGGAAAAGATCACATGAATAGTTTCTAAAATCCCCTTCATCTCTTCAAAAAATGACATGTTGATAAAGTTAATATTTTACTGGTTGGAGGGTTTATTGTCTGTCCTGCTTGGTGGTTAACGGCGTTTGTACTGCAGCCATGTGGTTATAGACTCATAACTTGAATGTTTTTTTTTTTCTTTTGAGAAAAACAAACAAATTTCTTATATTTCTTGACTTAACTTCTTCTAAATTCAGTTTGAATAAACAGAAGGTTTTTCTGAGTCCACTGCTACTCAGTGAATCCGGCTGTTTCTCTTTTTTGGTCAGTGGTCCATCATTTCTTTGGGGTGTTTTTTTTTTTTTTTCTCTCTTTATTTATTTTATTTTTTGTGTAAAATAGTTTAAATCAAGGGGATATATTTTTTTTTATTTCTTCACATCACAAATGTCTTTAATTAATAACATCTTAATAAACTGTATATAATGTTGTAATTTAGGAGGGTTCAAGCTCGAGCTGATAATTAGCACTCCTGACTCAACTATTCATATTTCAAATGCCTTATTTCTGCCTTATTTCTGATTATTCTTAATGGGCTAAAATCACATAAACCAGGCTTTTAGGCCAATTAAAGGCATGAAATCAAACTTAGGCGCAGGTGTGCAGAGTTGTTGGAGGGACTGGTGGATGAACCTTTGCTATTAGAGGCTGAGACAGATAAAACATTTTTTATTGGAGCAAAAACTGTTGGCTAGCTTGGCATTTATATATAAAGACTCATCATAAATATGTATATATATATATATATATATATATATATATATATATATATATATATATATATATATATATATATATATATATATATATATATATATATATATATATAAATTGTACCATTTTTTGTTGAATTCACATCTATATGTCAGGGCTTTAACTTGAATATATAACAGATGAGATACTGAGAATATAAGAAAAAAAACAAAGAATACCTTTCTTATTAGATTTAGTTAATCTCTATGTTGGTTTAGTGCAAAGAAAATGCTAAAAATGACCCTCATGTTCAATAACTAGAAAGAGTTTTAAAAACTTTTGGATATCAAAAAAAACAAGACGCTTTAATGATTCTTTTTTAGTATTTCTGTATCACTTGTTGCTGCTACATAAACCGACATCTTAGCTTTGGGCACTTGGAACAAATTTCACTGACAGTCCAGATGAAAAACTTAAATACTCTGGATCCTTTTTTTCAATTAAAGTTAATAAGAAATAATAATAAAAAAATCTTAAAGTAAAAAAACAAAACACTGGTCTTTGGCAGGAAAAAAAAAGAGTTATAATGATTTTATGCCACAACAAATATTGTCATTTGAGTAATGTGCAAACTTTTTAAGGCAATTTATTTAACTGTCTCATATATATTTCAGTTGTTGCTTCTTTTTTTATCCCAGTTTTTCCACCACACTGATGTTTGCTTTGACCTCCGCCCGCTTCTCTCCTTCGCTCGCTTTCACACGTTGCATCCTGTAAGGATTGAGAAGAAAGGTGTTAGAAGTAAAGCTGCCTCTTTTTCACACCTTTACTTCTCTCACTCTCAAATGCCATCTTCCATTTGCCATTTCTCTCTTTCCTTTGCTTCAGAGAGGTTAATTTATATTTAAGAGAGAAAACAAGGATGCGTGTATAGGGGTGGTGTGTGCAGCCTGCTGGAGGGAGAAAGGGTATGATTACCGTACAGTTTATGAGCTACTGCAGCCTGCATTAGCCTGTCTGTCAGCCTAGACCTTAAAGACAATTATAGAGGTTTGAGCCCAGTATTTGGTCTGGTGATTGAAACCCAAACCAGGCAGAGGGAGAAGTTTCTCAAGTATTAAGACCAGCTGCAAAAGCAAAGCCTGCATCAACTGAAAGAGGTGTGATTATCGCAATAATTTCCCCGCATCTCCTTACTTCTCATATTTCTCTGTTTTTGTCCATTTTCGCACATTTTCTTGAGCTTATGAGTCCACATCCCCTCTTTTCCTCCGATCCTCAATATTACTCTCACTGCTTCTTTAGCTCTCTCCTCTCCCCTTCCCATGCATACTGTAGCCTGTAGGTTGGGCATCTTTAATGGAATAGCTGACGATCTGTACGCAACGGTGAATGTTTGTGCTGAAATCTCGCTGATATATGCCCCGGGTCACTTAGTAACTATCTGCAGTGAGGGGTTTCCGTTTATCCATCCGCCTGCACGTCTGTCCATCCATCTATTCATCCGTTCATCCATCCATCAATGATCCCTCAAACATGGACATGACAAAAATATTTTGTGTACCTCATTTTATTACCAAAATACAGGCTTTAAACTGAGGCAACCAGATTTTTTCTCAGGTTTTCTAAAAACAGATGTTCAATTTCCTCCAATTTAAAATGATTTTGTGTTTACCATGAGAATGCACAGATAAACTCATTTGATTGTAACTCAGAACTCTATATCGGGAATATCTGTTCTTGTTAAATAAAAAAATACTATTTGCTTTATCTTGTATGGGTAAAGGCATGAACATCTAAATCCTTACACAGTATTAGATTGTATTTTTAGAAAATGGGTAATAATACTGTAACCATAAAAGCAAACCATGATTTTATTGAAGCTTCGTCAGTTATTTGAGGAATATTATCCAACTTTTATTTACATTTATGCTGATGATGCTGTGTTTAGCATATTTGGGGTCTGTTCATTTTTGTGTGATTTTTCAATAATAAAGGAGCTTTTAAAACCTAAAATATACAATATATTTAGTAATTATCTTCCTTTAAAAAGCAGTCTTTGAATCCCTTAATTTAGGCATAAGCAGTGACAGTAAAAGAGAATTACCCTTTTCTTCTGTTACTCATCCATCACAGTCTAAATTCTAATAAATCAAGACCAGTTTTCCTCCCCAATCAAGCACTGATTTGCATCTCAGGGGCTCCATTTTCTTTCATAAACACTTTTGATTGGATTATAGAGCCCCCAGCCAGTCCCTGCTTTTCTAGATTAAAAACATCTAACAAAACCTTACCCTCACCCCTGCTTTAGTTATTCCTGCAGCCCAGGCAGCAATTGTAGTTGATATCAAGCGGGTTAGTCCATACCGTGCTGGAGGGGGGCGTTAATGAACTCCAACAAGTAAACAAGGATTTATTAAACTGCTGCTGCCTGTTTTTTGTTGTTGTTTTTTTTGTCATTTTCTGAGCTTCTGGGGAAGTTTGAAATACTTCCTCTGCAAAAGTTACTCCAGCAAGGCTGCCTTTGTGAGAGGAATCCAATATTTGCTTCTTCTGCAGAACCAGAGAGCTATTTCAAAAGAAAAACTTTTTTTCCTTCCCAACTAATTGTCTAACATTCTTTTTCCTTTCTTGCAGCTACATCAGATGGGACGCGCCAAGGCCTGGACAGCATGAGAGGGGGCGTATGTGCTACAAAAGGCATGAAGGTGGTCCTGAAAGTGGGACAGAGTAAGTCCTCTCTACTCCCTATTTGTTTTATTTCAGAAACAGCTCTGCCTCACACAGATTACACCCAACGGATGGAATAAATGCCTATTTTTGTCCATCGGACATAATCGAATCACTTAACAACATGGCGTGATCGGCTAGCCTGGGTCACATCCGTGCAGAGACGGAGCAGCTCACTTTCATTAGTGCACCTCATCTCCTCCACTTTTAAACCATCCGTCTAATCTTGCTGTCTCTCAGACTTGCACGTTCAATGAACACAGTGGAGGGTGCGCAAACCCTTATTTCTTTCTTTCTGGGCTACATGTGTGCCCTCACTGAACATATTAGGCCTCGTTAAGTGGTGAGAACAGCGCAGAAGTGTGGGATCAGTCAGCTCTAATGAGGCCTGTTGACTCCCTTCTCACTCTGCCTTTTAACTGCTACCGACTCATACTGGCCCCACTCTCACTTTATATATATATATATACATATATATACATATATATATATATATATATATATATATATATATATATATATATACACAGCCCTGTTGGTGCACGGATACAGAGGTGTCCAAGCAGGCGTCCGAACACACACGTTTCGCCACGCAGCTGAGGCTGCGATAACAAAATGACTCCATTTGGTCTTAAAGCGCAGTCAGTGATTTTTAATGACTCGTGGCTGAGCACACCTCTAATTTGTTTGGAAAATATTCACGGGTAATGACCCCTCGCACACCAGTTTTCAAGAAAGCAGCACATAAAGAAAGGAAAACCGGGGGAAAAAAAAAACAGCCAATTTAAGCATTTTCACTGGCCCGCTCGTTCCAGCACATAATAGAGACCTGTCCTTCATATGACCGCCCACACACACACACACACAGGCAAACACACACAAGTACACAAATACAAGATGCCTTTTTCTATTTCTTAGATCTGGGCTGTGTTATCGGACCCAGTGTATTGGAGGTTCTCTTCAGCAAAGAGCCAAGTGGCGCTGTTATGGCTCTATCAGCCTGTAACATCAGCACAGTCAGCTCAGCTCAATAGAAATACCACACACTTTATTTCCCCTGGCTCACATAGGCAATGGAAAAAGCAACCTTCTCTCACTTTTTCTTCATCCTTCCCTTTCCCTCTTCATCGAACTTGCACCACTCACTCTTAGATCTCCTTTTTCCTCTCCCTTTCTGCTTTGCATGACGTCTATCTCTCCTCACACCTCTTGCCCCCTCTTTTTACTGTCACTGTTTTCCCCCTCTGTCTTTCCATCTTATCTGTCATGTGGCTGAAAGGTCACGTCTGTGTTGTTTGTCGTCTAAATAAGCTGCCTCCCGCCTCTCGCTGCTCTCCGAAGCGAAGCGGGGAATACACACGCAAACACATAGATCGACCTGTCTGCTCTTATTTTTTTTTTTTTATATCTCTCTCTCTGGAGCTGCCACATACATACATGCACACACTTTCTCCTGCGCCCACCCTCGACGTCCTCCACTTGCCCCCGCTGACCACACAGCAGTTCCTATTGATCACCGCCTCCAACTTCTCTTTGGTTTACTGTCAAAAGGGAGCTGCTGGCCAATAGGCCTACACTGTTCTAAATGTCAGTACATATAGTTGGAGCACTCTGCACAATACACACAAAGAGGAACCTTAACTCACCCCTGGTTTCTCCATAATTTACCTCCAAGCAGCCAGACTTTTAAATTAGTCTTGGTCAATAGTTCTTCAGGTTTTCCAAAGGTCTTCTAAACTTCTTTAGACTTTGGTGGCTTCTTACCTCACGTTCAACTCTATAGCTAATCATTTTCAGATTAAAGTTTTGTTAAGTTGTTAAACCACTGAATTAGACCCCACTTATCATTTGTTGCTAAAGCATGCACACCCCCTGGAACTTTTTTAATTAATCAGTCTGCTTAGAGGATCATAGTAACTCTGGAGGACCTGTACAGATCTACAGCTCAGGTGGGAGATTACATGCAACTTATTCTTATCCTGTTCTGTTGACATGAAAAATGTCATATTTCCAGATAAAGTTAAAAACAAACCATTGGACTTTGTTTCCAAGTTTGAAGGATCGCATATTAGGCATAATCTCCACAAATCCAGCATTGAAAAAAAGGCAAGAAGAAAGTTCTTGCCGAAAATAGTCATAAGAGGTCCAGTTTGTCAAAACAAAAACAGCAGTATTGGGCTGGATGAATTTAATTTGTTTAATAAATTGAATCTGGTCATAATGGATATAAAGATGGATGAGCACCAGTTCATGGAGTTCAATTCTTAAAGAAAAAGCCTCTGTTAGAGGCAGCAGAAGGTTGAGATTGGGGCAGAGGTTCAGCTACAACAGAACAATGGCACCAAATGTACAGCAAGAGCTACAGTACAATAGAACGGCAAGGATGGTCTATTCAAAGTCCAGACAAAGATCTTTGGGTTAATGTATCCCTTAAAACAATACAAAGACTTTAAAGAAAGTGGTAACAAGATGAAATACTAAAAGGCTTAAGGGGCATAAATACTCTAGCAAGTCACTATATAGCAGAGGTGGCACTAGAACCAGTTCTAAAATGGTTCTATGAAAACTATTGAAAGAACAGGTTTAGTTTTCCACATCCAGATACCACATGATTTTGCACTTGAAAATAGATTAATGGAAAGTTTTATAAGCAAAGATTACTTTTTAATTTGTATGTGCCTACTAACATATCACATGTTTAACTAAGAAATGAAGTATTTACCATTCTGGTTTCCTGTCGCCCAAAGTTACCAATGTAAAAAAAAAATAATAATAATAAAACATGAAAGAGTTCATAACCAGTGACAACTATTGATCGAGACCATTTCTAAGGCTGAAAGAAAGTCTGAAGACAGTGTTTCTGTCTATTATCACTATCTATAACTACCTTCTTTACTTTAAACATTGTAACGACCAAAAGTACTCCGGGATAATACGATTCCTACGGTTGACCAGATGGCTCAAAAAGGAGAATATAAATAAGTTTCATCTGACCATCTAATTCAGCTTTTGATAAGAAGTACTTATGCAACACAAGTATGTGTGTGTGTGTGTGTGTGTGTGTTTGCCTTGTAAATGCTGTTTAATGCCATCACCATCACAGAGGGCTTGCTAGACAGATGGCCTGATTTAGAGACTACAGATTACAAGCCGTTATGGCCTTGTGAAAAATCAATTGGTCAAAAAAAAACAAAAAAACAACCAACAACAAAAAGAAAAACAACGGCCACTTCTGGTTTCCTATTTAAACAAACATACATAGCTCTGTCAATGTGAGCTTTGTTATAAGAAGAGGAGCAGAGAGAGAAGTTTTATTAAAGCTCTTTACTGGTTTTATTTTTTTCGTAGGATTGGTTTAATGTTGTGTATATGTTTAACTTCTGAAAGATAAGAGAAACAGGCCTTTCGCTGTTTAAAAAAGTCTGTAATTTGATTTAAATATCTCCAGATGTGTATTAATTTGAATTGTAAATTGTACAGTGCAAGAAAAATGTTAGTAGTTTAGCAGTCATACACTGTCTTAAATTAACTGATATGTTTTAAAATATTTGTCTGAAAAACAGGATTTTTTTGGGGGGTTTGATGAAAATAAAATTAAAACAGTGCATCTTTGACCCTTGTTTCTTTTTCAAACACAGGCCAGTACGGACTGCCCCCGAAAAAGGACCAACCCGCGGGACGCACCACCAGCAGAATCCCAGGTATGGAAGCAAAAATCCCACAAATATACAGAACCACAAAGTGGATAGAGAAAAGGCAAAGACTAGGATACAGAGAAAGCAGCCGTGGAAAGAGGGGAGGGAGGGAGGCAGGAGGTGACAGATGGAGACTATGCAGCAGTGACATCTGCAGATCTCTCTGTTTAATTCCATATTTCTATCCCTCTCTTTCCTTCAAGCTAAGTACCGCGGTTGGGAGAGGGATGGCTAATAGCTACCCTGGGAGAAGGAAGAGAAAAATAGAGGGAGGGCATGACGAAGCTAGTGAAAGAAAGAAAAGGGCAGGGAGTCATTGTGGCCTGGATTCTGTAGTTCTGTCGAGGGACGTAAACGATTGGAAGAAATATGGAAAGATGAGGGGAGAAGATGCATAAAGGGAATAATGGAACAGACCGAAGAGAAGTGAAACGGAAAAAGGAGAGGAGGGGAAGCAATGTGCAGATTCAGGCTCCAAGTCAAAGTCATTCACTGAAGGGAAAAAAGACATGATTCACACTCAGCTGCGTCCATGTCTATTTTTTCTTTTTTTTCTGACAGTGTATTTGTTTGGCAGAATGTGTAAATTGATGCATTCACACTTTCTCACATCACTTGTCCATAAATCTTATATGAGAGGAGTGTTTTATGTGTGAGGTAGACAACAACTGTATGTATATTTGCCAACATAAATGATTTAACTTCACATAATGGTGTTATACCTTTTGGATTTTTAGATGAGGGTGTTTTGACTCAGTCTCAATTAATCTAAGAGGATATAGTTTCAACACTATTATATTGAAATTATTTCCCTCCATCCAGTTCCATTTTATATTGAAAGAAAGGAGACTTATTTAGGAATTTGCTTTCCGTGTCACCTAATTTACACCAACCTCCACTTATCCGGATCAGAACACACTGATAATTATTCACTCAGCACTAACCCACTCTTAACAGTCCACTGAGAGTGAGAATCCGTGGGTTTGCTTCATATTAGGGACTCAGGCGCTCCTGATGATCATTGTCTCTTGTGTGTGTGAGGAAGAGCACCTCAATTCTTCCTTTCAATAAATACACACATAATTATTTTATCAGTTCAGTTATACAGCCCTTTAAAACAGCCAGACAGATGGCTGAAGCAGTTAAAGGAATCATAACCTGGTATTTTACTTAAACAATCCCTCTGAAACTGACTTTAAATTCATGTTTAATCAATTTTAGGTGAATCAAAATTTAAATAGAGTTCATTCAGACCTCTTTGTTTGTTGACTGTTCCTGAGCCTCTAAGACAACAGTTAAAATGTTACATTTACTGACTGCACACAGGGAATTGTTGGAATCACCGACTTTTGGTGGAATATAAATGTTTCAGTATGGTGAGGTCAGATTGAGATTGTATATTTTCTTTGTACTTGGCTCCAGACTTTAAGCCATTTAGTCTTTCTGTTTGGTTTTGGGAAAAAAGTGTTAGTTGCTGATGGTGTGCTTAAAAGGATTTACATTAGGGAGAGAGGGGATGCATCCTAAACAGAGTCCACTGCAAAGTCAGATATTAAAGCTGCAGTCTGTAACATTGAGAAGAGAGCAGACTTCGACTGAAAATTTGAAGAAAAACAGGTTTCACGCCACTCCCCCACCCTCTCTGCTTCACTCATGCCCCACCTCCAAGCTCCACCCCTCTCACAGCATCTGCGCGGCTACCGCATGCGACCAGAAGGGGGGGGGGGATTCAGCGTGTGTGAGCTGTGATTGACACTCCATCAGACGCTCCTCTGGCTGTGATTGGTTGTTTTGACTCGTCCCGAATTATTCTTTCCAGAGTGAAATACAGGCAGTAGGCGGTACCAATTGAAGCAGTTTTTTTCACAGGTTACATATCACATGTACTGCTGTCTGGGCATAGGGACAGTTTTAGCCAATATGACAAAAAAGTGATTTTTAAAAACTTACAGACTTCAGCTTTAAATGATGCATATGGTGATATCCATCCAGACTATCCTGGTTTTCCTTAGTTTAAGCATAGGCAAGATACTGCTTTAATATAGTTGAATTTCTTTCAACTAACAGTTGGATGGAGAGAAACCCCTCCCCTTATGTTGCTGTGCGCTGTCAGTCTGCTCGCTAAAAGAATGCTCCTTCACCCTCGCCATGCATAGGTGAAAACCTACTTTGGCTGTTGTGATATATTTCCAAATATAAACTTATCATCTGTAAAATATAAGGTTCCTGTGAGTGACAGAGCATGACCCAACCAGTAAACACAATGTATACTCACAATTGCTCGATTTCATCAAGTGCTTTTAGTCACAGAATGCCTTATTTTTGTAGCTTGAGCAGAAACTTGTCTTAAGAGGTGCAAATGCATTGCCCGATGCTGTGTTGCCAGGATGCACAGCGCTCACCAATGGTAAACAAGCTGTATGTAGGGCCTCTTCTTTCTCTCATAAACCCAAATGCACACTTACATCTCAATGCATACAATATATCAGTCAACCCAAATCTCTTTTAAAACAACTATTCAATGTTAGAGTGATGCAACAAAGATGATAAAGCAAAGTTTACTTTGGGCTTTGGAAATACCTTAGATCTCATTAACTGATGCCGATACCCCTGTTTATTTTATAACCGCTGTCAGCCATGTTTAAAGTCGGCAAGCACATCAAGTGATTTTTGCATGATCTTCCCACCAGAGCAACAACTGAAAATTGACTTTTCAGGTCGCCTTATTGCACGTTTAAAAAATAGACCTTATTTGGTCATGCTTAATGAATTCGCTCATTAACATGTGCAGATAAGTAAGGGATAACAGCCAACGTTCATTATCATGAAACAAATGGACAAAGGGAAGTCCGTAACTCTCCACTGCAAGTATAGATTATGGTAAATAAATGATCAAATATAAAATGCTTTAATTCTTTTCAAGGTATCTATTTGTTTTTTGTATATCTATACCTTTGACCATACCTTTTAAATAGCATGGTTGTATTTCCTACCTATAGCTGCACATTGCTGAAAGAATAGGAGTACAACCTTCAAGTCAAAACTGTTCTACCCTTGACTTTTTATCCTGTGGGGTCTTTAAGTTTTGAAAAATCACCCAACAAAGTTAAAAATCTTACTGTGTAAACCAGCCTTAAGGCAAAACACTCTTAGTTTTACTAAAATACTTTTTCTCTGCCTTTCCTTTCATTATTTTATATTTCTAACCACCAAGTGCAGAGTCTATGTTTGATTGTCTAGTTTGCATGGCTGTCATTCTTTTTTTATTTTTTTGAAAAATGTATAAATGTAACCTTTAAATATTTACTATTGTGGAAGAAGAGGTAACTTGAAAAGGTCTTACTCAGTTCCACTGTTGAAATAACCAAGGCTTTATTTTATGTAAGTGTACTTTTAAAATTTATGCTATAAAAAGGAAAATTTTAAAGTTTAAGATTTTTTCTGTCGCTATAATCGGCATTAAAAAATTTATCGTCTCCTATTACTTTTTGTTGATGGTTATCTATCCTTGTCCTCACAGCCGACTGTTCTGCAGGTTTAAGGTTTCTAGACATTGCAACACACAACTAAATTGATAAACATTATTTGCAGCATTTGATGGGATGTCATAAGGTATTTCAATCATTTAAGTGAGGTGTGCTGGAGCAAAAAAACATCTAAAACATGAAGGATTAAGTTCCATTGGTTTAAGCAATTGTAATCTCAGGAATTTCAGTAAGTTATTATAAATATGGCATTAAGACCTGTGCTTGGAAATCAGGACAATAAAAGATATAAAGAAAACTTTAGAATTGCTTGAATTATAAAGTCAATAATAGTCAATCACAAGAACCCTCTTAACAGCAATAGTTCCCAGGTTAGAAGCAACATATTGACTCTCAGCAGGTTCAGAGTCTACCTCAGGGCTTCTACCCAGTGGGATGTGTCTGAAAAGACTTCAAAGGCCCACCTAGGAGGCACCTGGTAGCCTTATCTCACCTTATCTCTAAGTCTAAGTCCAGTCACACTATGGAGACTATTAATATTATTTAAGCCACTTGTTTTCAACATCCTTGCCATTCAGTCTTGATGTATATCTCATTTATTATACCAGAGGGACAGATTTGTATTCAGGGGTCTCCAACATCAGCCATATTAATATGCTGCGTCTTGTCGATGCATCCCTGCTTCAGCACATCTGATTCCAATAAATGTATGTCATTTGGCTCTGAGGAGGCCAGGCAACAAGGGATTCTTTTGATTCAGGTGTGCTGGAGTCATGATGCACCCAAAAGTTGCCGGATAATAGCTCTTATTAGAGATGAAGACCTCTCTGGTAGAGAAACTGGTAATAGGGGTGATTTATTTTTTTTTGCTCAGCTCTTTATTTACCACAATAGACTACAGCAGAACCCACATTAGTGAAGATTAGGCTTGGATCCATCTCTGGCTCCCTCCTACAGTAAAGCTACATTCACACAGCAGGTATTGGGGCTCAATTACGATTATTATTATTATTATTATTTTTTTTTGCATTGTCATTTTTGCTTATTTTTATATGCGACTATCATTAGACATTAGTCTAATTAGTTCACAATCCTAAAGTGACCAACAGATGGACTGTAGATAGTAAAACACTTCAGAGGTTACACAGCAGCACCTTCTAGAGGTAATAATGGATGCCAGTATCTCTGCATTATTGTTAAGTTGACAAGTAATGGAAGCTGACAACATGATGACTGCATCATAACAGTATGAGGAGTCTGTGTGCATGTGTAGTCAGAGCCTGAGCAATTACGTAAAAGTGGGATTAAATGTAACATAACCACCCAGACTGACAGACTCTTGAAACTTTTGGATACATCTCAAGTTTTGAAAGCATATAGGAAAGCTGCTCAATCTTTTTGGGGGGGATAAAAGATAATAATTAGGCATATGAACATAGAATATGCATGTATGGATGGATTACTAACTTGAAGAAAGCAGTCCACCATTTGCCGTTGAAAACAATTGCCTCAGACTTATAGAGGTTGAGTCTCCCAGGCGTTTTGTTTTGCTTGTTTCAGCCTTGAGTTGAATCGATAATTGTCTTAAAAAGTCAATATCCCATATGGCAAAAAATATATAAAAATAAATAAAATATATACATTTATCTTTCATAAGTATGTTTTTTTTTATTTTTTATTCCAAGTTGATGTAACTGTGAAGGAGTAGGGTAACGACAGCTAGTGTTTCTGCTTATTTTATTTTTATTTTTACCTGTTGCGTGTTTGTCTCTAAGGTGAATTCATTATTGATATAAGATGGCTAATGGGATCAGATGGAAAGTAAAGCCTCAGAGTCTAAAATGTGGTGATAAAAACAGGAAGGGGAGTAGGAAAATGGAGGGGGTGGGGTAATAAAGGTAAAAGAGAAGAGAATACAATAAAGAGCCTGGGTGAAAAGCGGCATCTGTAATGGAGATGGGGAGTGAGGGATATTGGGTTAATGGACGGAGGATGAGAGCGGGAGTAGGGACCATAATCGACGTCCGGCATCAGGGTTTTGCTCCTGGTCGGTCCAGCGCAACGGGGTGCTGAGTGCCAAAGGGAAGGGGTTGGTGAGGTGAGCCAGTGTCTATATTCCGGTTATGACTGTGTGTGTGTGTGTTTGTGTCAGTATCTGAGTGTACGAGTGTGTCTTTGTTGCCAGGCAGTGAGCTCAGAGCAAGGTAGGTCATTACGGCTACAATAACCCAAAGACAGCGAGGACCACGGAGTGAGGAGGGAGGGGAGGAGGACACAGAGGGAGACGCAGGAGCGAGGCAGAAAGGGATATGTGCCAAGAATAATGATGAACAAATACAAGCGACTCTATCTCAGCCTTAACCAGTTTGAAACTCCTGCTAACACGCTCCCTGCCTCTGTACACACACACACACACACCCACATACAAAAACACACCAACCAACCCCAAGACCATCATTCACCTGCTGAGTTCTGACCCAGCCCCCTGCGGGGACAGCTGCCAAGTCAGAGGCTGTAAAAATCTCAACTTTCATGCAAACAAAGACACACAAAACAGAAAGACAGAGTGAGGACAGCTTGTAAGACCGACAGATAAATAGAAAGACGTTTAGGCAAGAGGGTGAGTGGGCCAGTGTGTGGTCCGGTGATGGGAGTGGACCCAGGAGGCGAACTTCTTGTGGCTGCCGGTAATACTAAGCAAATACTATCCTAAGGGTTAGGGAAATACAGTTTGTTACCTTGATATACACTGTGGCTCAGCCTGGCTCTCCACAAAGCATACACTGTGCACAGCTCTCGCTCACTGCGGACATTCTTCGCTGTTTTTATATGCGCTGCTGTCCACTTCATCACATCAATAAAGAGACCACAAATAAGCTTCTATGAGATCTGCTGCATACTTACTGCATTCCGCTGGGTTGGAGCTGACGCAGCCTCATTGAGCTAAACCATCACCATTACTCATGTTATTGTGGTGTAGGGCCATAAAGATCGGTATGTTTTCTCCAAAGCATGAATTGTGAAAGCGTCCAGTGTTATTGTATTGTTGGGTTTAATGTAGAAGCACTGGGAAGCTTCTCTGGGACCAATGGAGCCTTCAGATAGTTTTTGAAGAGGTTGCCAGATAGGGTACTTACTGATAATCTTCGCACAACACATCAACGCTAATGTACCGAAAGGATATCTGTGACCAACTTTAATCTTCACTTTGACCAGCATGTACGGCTTTTTATGGACTCAGACTTCTTTTCAAGAATCATGCATATATGCCAGTCACCAGGATTAAAGTATTGTTTAAGAACTGTTGGCTTAACTGAAAGTCCTGAGTTCAAATCCAGGGTCTTTAAGGTACTTTGCTTCCCCCCATTGTCCATTAATATTATTTTATTGGCCTCCAAAAAACCACCTGTAGATGTTAGTGTGAACATGCTTGCTTATGTTTCCTGTCTATCCTTGTGCGATAGACTGGGATTATGTCAAGTCATGTCTCTCTTCCATTGACATTTGGAGATAGGCACAAGCTGTAAATCCCCCCAAAGTGCAGGATGTATTTAATGCAGCCAACTGCAGATAGCCCATCTCTTAACCAACTATTATCAGCTTGTACACTCCCAGCGTTACCTTGTTTATAACAGAATGGCAGAAACAACAGGAATACAATCCTGTACATTTTAGTACTTTTCTCAACTGTAAGGTGTAACAAATTATATTATTTACAAATACTGCAGTTAGGAAGCATTTGGAATGACCTCTATCTTGTGACTGCAGTACATTTTTTAAGACAAATATCTGCTTTATTGTGAATGCATTAAAAAATAACTACTACTTTGTTGTAGAGTAAAACATCACAGTGAATCCTATATTTCCAGTATCCTGTATAACAGGCATCCCCAACCTCTGTCCTCAAGGGCAGCTGTCCTGCAGGTTTTAGAGGTTTCCCTGCTTTAGCGCAGCTGATTATAATTATTGCAGTAGACCAAAAGCCTTTTAATCAGTTTTTAATTAAAATCTGCTGTGCTGGAGCAAGGACACCTCTAAAACCTGCAGGACAGTGGGCCTCGAGGACCGAGGTTGGAGATGCCTGCTCTATAAGACTTTACTAGTTCTATTTGGATGCTTAACTCTTTTTAGGTGCTCATAACCCTAAAATTATTGTATTCTCGTTTATTTCAGGGGGAAACTCAACCCACACTCGAGGGCCGTTTGGAGATGGCGGCGAAGGTGAAAATGGACCTCTAGCGCCACCCAACATCGCCCTTATCGCCGGTGCAGCTGGAGGCTCCGCCTTTCTCTTACTGGTCACTGCTGTGATCTGCATTGTGTGCTACCGCCGGAGGCATGCCAAGCACTCTGACACCCACCACCCACCGCTGTCGCTCTCGTCCCTCACCAGCCCTAAGCGCGGCGGTGGTGGTGGGATATCCAGTTCCAACAACAATGGCTCAGAGCCTAGCGACATCATCATCCCCCTGCGGACGTCAGACTCGGCTTACTGCCCGCACTACGAGAAGGTGAGCGGGGACTATGGGCACCCCGTCTACATCGTCCAGGAGATGCCGCCTCAGAGCCCCGCCAACATTTACTACAAAGTATGAGACAGCCGTCTGGACACTCCCGCCTTCCTTCAACCACAACCAGCCAATCACGGCCAACATCTCCCAAATGAAGCCACTGAAAAGTTTGCCATCATAGCTCCAAGCTGGAATGTCTCAGTAGTACCAGTTTTGTCCTTTGAAACCCCTCACCCCACTTGCCCCGGCCACTGTTGTGTTTCTAGCTGAATAAACCCTCCTCCCCGCTTAACCCCTATTTCACACAACTGGGCCATTAGGTGTGTTTAAGGGGTGATATTGTAACCGCACATAGCCCTTCCTAACAAGGCCCTTAAAATTGGGCAAGAGGCTCTGAATTCCCCCGTCTTTTTAACTCAGAGCCAAATGAGCCCCCCCACCCTTTAATGTGGCACACACCCTTTTTCTAAGAGTGTGAACCTGGTGTTGGGATGTTTTAAAAAAAAACGACTGAAAGGACTTTTTAAAAAGGACTATGCTCCTGGACCCACTTGGCAACGATGAACTCTGAGTCTCAGAGACCAACGCCCGCCTTGCCCACCACCCCACCTCTCTTTTAGATCTCTATCATCCAATCTGAGACGAGCCCCCTGCCGCTAACTCGACAATAGCCTCCTAGTTTGTTCGTGTTTGTTTAAATCAAGAAAAAAGGCTATGGGGCCTCGGACTCACACCCCGAGCCCAGACCAGATTCCCGGACGGCGTCTGGTCAATCGGTGACTCGCAGAATCGTGTATATTTTAATAAAATGTGTGTTTGTGTGACTGTGTGCAACGGAGCAGAACAGTTGGGTAATAATTATGGCGCTGCTGCTGCTGCTCCAAATTAGAGTGAAGTTAGTGTTCTTCAGCAAGTTTGCATACACTTCAGTGTGTGCGTGCTTTTCTGTGTGTGTGTGTGTGTGTGTGTGTGTGAGCGTGCGTGCTCTTTAGACTCGTCTCAAATACCAAAACACAAAATAGTGAGCGAATATCAAAAAACTGAGATTTTTTATGGCTATCAACACTTATAGATTATATATATGAATATCCAGTAAATAATTTGTAGATGGTTTTTTTATTGGTTTATTATTTTTACCCACTCTATTAAACTACTCTTATGTTTCTAAATGTTTTCATTAGCTTTTTCGTTTTTTTTGACTATTTTCCACACTTTTACCTCTATATTTTAGTGCCTTACGAAAGTATTCACACCTCTTAGACTTTTTGGAGATTTTGTTACACTATAAACATAAACTCCCGATTTTTTTATATGTTTGTGTAGAGCTTTTATCGAGGTAGGTCAACACAAATGTGTGCATAATTGGGAATTTGTAGGCCTATTTACTCGAACACTACTTAACTAAATCTAGTGCATTGCTATAGAGGCCTTGTCACTCCAAGACCGTTAGAGAAAAAACAAATACATTTGGGCCCTGTCTTTATGCTAAGGCACACTTTGTATTGATCTATAAAATAAAATTTTATTTAATGTTATATTATGACAAAATCTGAAGAGTTTAAGGGGTACAAAAACTTTTGTAGAGCACTGTGCATCCTCTGTTTAACGAAGTTGTTTCTCTGTTTTCATTCTCTCCCTCCTCCTCCCCGAGGTCGACTGTATATTTTTATAGCTCATCGTACTATGCTGTAGTTTTGAGGTCTAGACCTCATTTTCGTGGAAGTGTTGAGGTAGAACCATCAATGGAAGTTTTTTTTTCAGTTATTTTTTTATTTTATTTTTAAAAGGCAGATGTAAAAGAAGCTGTGGTGGGGGGGTGGCAGTGGAGGACGGGGAAGGGGGAAGGTTTAAGAGAGAGGATGAAGTGAAAAAAAAGAAGTACAGAGGAGAGAGAAAGAGCGCCGTCTCGGGAGGAGGAATGAAGCAGCTTCTGAATGCAAAACTTTAAGGAAAAGAGAAAAATGAGCAGGAGGGTGATGAGGATTGACAAGACTGTGAAGCAAACAGGCAAAAAAAAAAAAAAAGGAGCAGCTGGACTAATAGATGAAGGATCCAGTGGAAGGAAGGAAAGACGGACAGAAAGCACATGAAAGAGTGGCTGGCACAAGAGGAGAAACCTCTGAGGTGCTGGACTGTCAGCCAAAAGAAAAAGAGCAAAAAACGGATTTCGGAGGAGTTGAACTCTACATGCCACAGACATCCACACCCACACATCCACTGTGACTCCGGCACGTTTCGGATTCGTTCCTCTCTTTCTCCCGCCAACATTTGTGTTGAAACGCACACAACACACTCTCTCGGATTTCACGCGTTTCTTGACGACCGTCGGATGACATCCTCCAAACACGTTCACCCACATTCAACATGAAAATGTTACTTTCATCCGATTTCTGTTCTCCTGAATCACGTGACGGACGTGAAAGGGATTTAAAAAAATGATTGATTGTGTTTTGTTTCCTCTCTTTCGCACACACAGATACTTACATAAATACACACCAGTGCCCTGCACCTCAACCTCAGAGAGCAGCAGCCCTTCGCTGTGTGGGGAGGTGCATAATGTTCACCTTGTGCATACTAATAAAGCTGTTTTGTGTTGCTCAGACATGTTTTTTGGCTTATGTGTAAACCGCGGAAAGCTTATGCTTTTTCTTTTTTTCTTTTCAACTTTGTCCAGACACAAGAAGATTCCAGTGTTATTGCCATGTTTCCTGTGTGAAGCCAGTGTTAAAAATCTGAACCTTTTCACATTTCTCAGACGTGTTTTTGTACCAGTATCATATAATCTTTCATACCTAAGTGTCGCATTCGTCTAAAATGACTTTGTTCCACACATGATGTTTTATTTTTGGATTGTTTTCAATACCACGGAGGAGTTTAGATTGTATTTTGACTGTATTAAAAATGATTTTGGAAAAAAAGACAGAGAGAGGGGGAAAAAGCACCTCAAATTCTCCTTTTTTTTTGTAAAACTACCACCTTTTTTTTTTTAATGTATAATGTTTATTTAAGTACTTAAACAAACTTCAAGCCAAATGAAGTGTCTGTTATTCTCTGAAAGTCCAAAATGAAAATATTTGACTAAAAAGGGGGAAAAAGTGAATAATTGTGGGCAAAAATTAAACAAAACGAAATCCACTTTCTAGTCCATTTTCCTCCTTTTTTCCACTCAGCAGAATGTCAGCTACACTCTGCTTAGAGGTTAACATGCAGCCATCATCAGAATGAACGTCATCTCCATTTAAGATTTTTAATGGTTATAATTTGAACCATACTTTTTCCGCATTGAAATGATGATTAAAGAGTATAACTTAAAATCTAAATGCAAAAACAATAAGTGTAGAGCTTATATGTATACACCTACTAATATTTTGGGTCTTAAGTTTTGGGGTAGAAACAACTCTTTTGCTGCTTCTGGTGTAGTTGTGTTGGTCATTTGTCCAGTTTCCTTAATTGATAATTGAAACCAGTTTGTTTCCTGATAGGCTTTGGATCTGGTTCATGTTAATAAACTCGATCCATTCTGTAAGCTGTGTTCACATGTATTTGGGATTACTTACCTGTTAAATAGCCAATAATTTAGGCAACACCTTAATGCTTTATGGTAAAATTAAAGTCCACTTTCTTTATGCATATGCCCGTACTACTAGTAGTCAGGCAGGCTACCACAACGAGTGGTATAACATCCTTAGCAGAAACAACCTCACTTTTATTCCTCTAAAAAGATGTTGTCACTATTGCCTATAATCTTAAAGTTGGTCTCATTTAAAACAACAAATACTTCCCACATTAGGCAATAAAGACATGATTCACATAAAAACTTAACAAATTTAAAACCCTCCTAATACATGTTGATGTAAAACCAAACATTTATTTGCCAAAATCAACAGGTTTTTAGCAAAATTCTTGTTTGATCTCTGCCCACTCTTTTTGTCAAAGTTGTCCTTGATGTTAGCCCTATTTTCGAACTGTGTTTGAGGTTTAATGTCCAGCAGAAATAAGAAACTTTGGCTTTATTTCAACCCACTAAGGGCTGATTTAAGGTGAAGTTGAAGAATTTGGAGGTACTACTTATCTTCCTATATTCCAACTGCAAAGCATCATTGCAACTAATAGATAAATGTTCCCTCATTATGATACTACCACCAGTTTTATATATATATATATATATATATATATATATGTAACTTATATATAGCTTTAATTATTCGAGGTAACAACATAGGAGGTAACATAGTTATAAGAACATAAACTATAAAGAAATATAGAAACATTCCTTTAAGAACTTTTATTTATGAATAGATAGAGTCCATGCTGATGTTAAACTGCCTTGGAAGGATGCTGTTATTCATTGTTCCTCTAGTTTATAATCAGCTTGAGTATGGGGGATTTCTACATTATTCTTGAACATAATCGCCTTCACTCAGGACCAGGGGACAGCTTTGGTCAGATCAAACTTGACACAGTTGGGTGTTCTAACAGGGAGGTGATCCTTAACATGCCAAAAGTGGATTTTAAAAGGCTTATATAAAGCTTCCTGAATGGCCTCCCGAAAGCCTCTGACCTCTCTTTTCCTTTATTGGACATTCTGACAATGTTTTGAACCAGCTTAAAATAAGCTCTTCAGATTTTTGATAAAAGGAGCTGTCAAATATCCAATCAGGATTTTCCCAGAAGCAAAAGAAGAATTTACAAAAGGGCAACTTAACCATAACCAAATAATAATAAGGGAAATGTATATATAAGCTACATCTTCCATAATAAACCCAAATTGGTGCATCCAGTTATATTTTTAAGCAGTTTATTCTTTATTGAACATATTGAATTTGCACCGATGAAGACTTTATGTGAACTTTTAAGCAGAGCTGTATCGCTTGGACTCAGTTCAATCCTCATGTAGATGTTATAATTTGAAGTTGTGTCTTTAGCTCTCACAGTTTTTCAAGTTTTCTAAGAAAAAGGAAAATATCAGACCAAGTCCACTTTTTTGAAGCGGGATGTGAAATGCTGTTTCTGTGGTATAGAAGAAATAGAAAGACGGAGACAAAAAGAGAACTGCTGCCTCACCTCCCCGTTGGTTAAAACTGTGTGTATGTGCATAAAACGTGCGTGAGCTTCTTTGTGCCAATAG
Organism: Cyprinodon tularosa; assembly: GCF_016077235.1. NCBI lineage: Eukaryota > Metazoa > Chordata > Actinopteri > Cyprinodontiformes > Cyprinodontidae > Cyprinodon > Cyprinodon tularosa. The sequence goes on from NW_024038309.1 coordinate 768,760, forward strand.
CCGGCTAGCGGAGGCCGATGGTCGACGCAGCGCTCCTATGTGATGTGTTGCGACTTTGTATTTTGGGGACACCTCTGTGTGAAAAGGGTTGTTTTTTTCTGTTTGTCCTCTCCTCTCTTCCTTCTCCTCTTTCCTTGTTACCTCCTTTCCTACTCACCACCACATCCCCTACCCTTTTTCTCTTTTCTCCTCACCCACCCTTTCCTCTACCAACACACCTCTAATGAGAGGAAAAATTAGTACATTCCTGGTTTGGAAAAAAAAAGTTGAATAAAAAAAACAAACAAAAATGTTTAAGCACCACTCCTTTGGTTCCTCTGTGTGAGTCATTATGAAGAAAGATCTTTTGTTCTGCCTTTAGAGGAAGAGAAAGAAAGTTCTTGAGGCCCTCTAACCCAGCCTTTAATAGCAGGTCTCTCTCCCCTTATCTCTCCTTTGGGTTGGTCTCTGCAGGGGCTCTTTCACTGCCTCTGCTAATAACATGTCCATCTCAGACATATGCACACACACACACAGACTCTCCCACCGGTGTTATCAAGAAGTTATCAAACCCAGCCTGGTTAGAGTTGAAAGTTGCCTGGCAACGTATTGACAGAGCACCACCTCGAAGCCCCTCTTCTTCCTCCATTTGCCCCTTCAGCTTTGTGGCGCATTTCTATAGCAACTATTGGCGTCCATTCCAAAATGTGCTCCATCCGGTTGTAGATCTATTATGTGGGTGTCTGTGTATAAATGGTGTTCTTCACCATTCGAAGCATGCCATGCCATCAGGGTGGCCGTGGGTAAAATGACCAGGCGGCTGCCTTTACCCTTTGATCTGTGATGCATGAGAGTAGATTACTTGCTGTCACACACATTCTCATACGGTGGTCCCACCTACACAAACACAACCACATGTCTCCACGCAATCTTTTGGAATACCCCACACGGCTGTTGATCCTAGAGGATGCTCGCCGTTGCCTCTGCCATGACTACCAGTCATTCTGGGAGGGATTTTGTTTTCTGTTTCCTACCAAACTGGTTCCACTTCTAAACCGGCTATTTTCTCTTTCCATCGCTGAATCACTAAACTGCCACTGAGAAAAAAATAAATAAATAACTCAAACTCCTTACTGATCCAGTGAGAAGAACCTCCCTCAACAGATGGTGAGTTTTCTTACTTTAGGAAACATGTTTTCACCATTTTCTCACACTCTTTTACATAAAAAGTAATTATATTTAATATTAGTAATAGGTGTCGACCCATACGTATAGGCCCATTTACCATTTCACGAAAAATGAATAATAAATCTCTTGAATAGAAGCTGTCAGAAAACATGAAGTAGTTGAAAAAGCGCATTATATATTGGTAAAAGAAAACGAAAAACCAAGCCATTGACTATCATGCAGCTGGACTGAGTTGCAGAAACCATGTTTGTAAGGTTTTGGTCCTCCAGATAAACACACTGACAGCTATTAGGTACAAATGGAGAAAACATGGAAGTGTGGCGAACCATCCAATAACCTGGTTACCCAGGTTATTGTCACCCTGAAACAAACTCTGTTCAAGCATGTTGGGCTCAGCTTTAGCACTTTTTTCTAGTTTTACACCTTTTATTAGTTCAAGTGAATCTAGTAAAGCTCATTTAGTATACATAGTTGCTCACTTGCATCTTTAACCTACTGTACATTCATATTTTGTAGAGAGCTTAGAAATGATTGAAATAAATGTCAACAATCAAAAGACTTAATGCAACAACAGCTGCATTATTGGACATTTCTTTAAAAGTGATGAGAAGTCAAATTCACTGGTTGCGTTCTACGTATGACACAAATCTGTGTTATTCAACTGATTCTAATAAGAAACAGAGGTGGAAGATGTTCTTTTTTTTATTTTCTAAACAAAAAAACTAAACATCACGAAAAAGAAAGTGCTTTTCTTTGGATGGAGCCCAGGTGTGTGTCAAGGTAGGAGAACATCTGATATCAATTGTTCAAACTAGTTGTTATTTTTACAAATAAAACTTCCAGACTCCTCTTAGAAAACCGAAGAGGAAGAGTGGTTTAATTTTCAGGGATTAGAGTACATCCAAGCAATCATTTAAACTTACTGAAAAAATAATGATTCCAGAGTTAAAATAAAGTCTTAAAATGTTAATGAATAGATTCCAAAGCAACAGCTGGGGAAACATGGAGTCACTGGAAGAAAGTTGGGACAGATGGCCTCACAATCAGAAAGGAGTGAAGATGTTTTACAAGTTAGTGGGGGCAAACAATAATAAATCACTGTTTGGGGTCTGATAAGAGTCCAAAAAAAAAAAAAAAAAAACTGAATAGAGAAATTAAGGCAAGGCATGACAATTTTATCTGTATAGCACAATTCAGTACATTTACAATTCAAACTGCTTAACATAAATTAGATAATAAAAGAATAAATGCAATCAAATAAATAAAAAATAATTGGCTTTTAGCACTTTCACAGTCTTCTGGAAGTTTGTTCCAGATAATTGGTACATAGGAACTAAATGCTGATTCTCCATGTTTGGTTCTAGTTCTGGGTGAACAGAGTAGGCTGGAACTAGAAGACCTGAGTGGTCTGGCAGGTTCATAAAATGACAAGAAATCTGTTATGTATTGAGGTGCTGAACCATTCAGTTATTTATAGACTAACAGAAGGATATCAAAGTCTATTCTCTGAGCTGCAAATTAGTTAAACATGCCAGCTGAAATACTGCACATAGTTTTCAGGTAGTTGTGCTATATCCTAGATTTCACTGCATGCTTGTTTAGTTTTTTTTTTTTAATTCAGTTCCACAGGATATATTAAGATTCAAATGTTTTAATTTTGTCTTCATATCGCTGCAAGTGCTGCCCAGTGGAAACTGTCAAAAACAAAGAGCTTCCCCACACCATGCTGAACATCAGAAGAACATGCCCTATTGGGGCATGGTTTCATGTTTTTTTATGTTCTCTAGTGCAGGTAAGAAATGAGGGGGAAAAAATCAAACAGTTATTACTCAATATTTACAGGATGGTATGAAGCTAAAACAACCCGATATAAAGTTCAGACATTGCAAAAAACATTTCCAACACCAAATATAGATGATTATTGGCACCATTTGGGTCTTTAACTTGTTTAAAACATTTGTAAACTGCTGCTGGTTTTTACCTTACTGGTTGATTTTTATACATTTTGTTTGAGATTAATTTTTTCTGCTTTGTTCAAAGGTCAGAAATGCCATTTACCTTTAAAAGATGGCTCAACAGACAGCTTTGCACATACCCATTGTTTATGGGTATAATGACACAAATTCTGTAATCTGTTATATTTCTATGGACTGCGATACTTGACAAGTCGGAAATACAGCATTCACCAAAGGAGACAAAAATACAGTATAATAAAGATGTTCTAAAATTACTGCATTTTTCTTTTTTGTCATAAAACCTGCTAGGAACTAGTTCTGGCTCAAGCCCTGATTTAGCACTGGTGGAAAAATGAAATCTACTTGGGGGCCAACACAATGGATGCTGGAAAACACTGAGCATCCCTCCACCAGCAACCTGCTGAGGCTGCTAATCTAGCAAACACCTTCCCTGTGGAGCAATTTTCCCATTTTCATCTGCTTTCCTTCCATTTGTACATACAGTCCAGGAGGAAGAACTCAGCTCTAATCTTATAAACCACAATCATAAACAGCTTGTAATGCAAAAAGCCTATTTTTCTCTGTTGACTAAGAACTGTGAACTGGATTCTAATTAAAACTGGCTCAGCAGTCTTCTTATCTCAAGTGATTTCTCATATCAAATACTTTTTTTTTTTTTTCATAACAGACATTTTAAAATTAAAACCATTACAGCGTGGCAGTGCCTAAACAAACACCAGGAGCAACCCAGAAATCTTCATGGAGAATATTCCACATATCTTTATTTCTACATTTTTTAAATAAAGGAATTGTATTCATCAACCTTTTGATACCACAAATTCTACAAATAGTTCAATTCAAAAGTAAGCTAAGGAATCTTGTTCTTGTTTGCGGTTGAAGGAGGATGCTTCACCTATTTTGGATTTTGCAGTAATAATCCTATCTGCATAAACAACCAGCAGTAAATACGGATTACATGTTGTGGCTTAATTTTCTCACCTTTGCTGCTGAATCATTTGCAGTCAGATTGTTATCCGAAGATCTGTAAATATTCACATATTGCTGCCGTTAGTAAAACAAATGTGTTCAAATATTTAGTGTGCGTTGTTTAGTCTGAAATGACAACGCTATATTCATATTTACAGATCAGCTGTATAGGTGAGTAATATGAAAGAGTAATAACTAAATAAATAAACAGAAAGACAGTTTTGATCTCCTTCTGGAAAGAATGATAGCTTGCTATATTTTTATTTTAGATTGCATTTCATATTTATGGCTTATTAATACCTGCCAATATGCAACCACCTAGGGCTCCAAAATATCTGTTTAAACATCCACTGGGTGGACAATTATGTCCAAAGCAGGGCTAGCACTCCTTTACGTTCTTATTTAATCTTTATCATTTGTATTAGATGCATTATAAGTAAATTTCATTCAAGTAGCTACCTTGCCCGGCAAAAATATTCATACGTCATGACCTGTCTCACCTTGTGTTGCTGTACAGAACACTTTCAGTATTTCGATTGCCTGTGGCATAATTGTGAAGTTGTGTTAGGGTCTTTGAGTTTTGCTGTTTTTCTAGTGTGAGTGAGCCTCCTGTCACAGAGAGGATCTTTGCAGGTGGCTAGGCAGACCCATGTTAATGCACACCTGAGAACATTTCTTAATTAAGATGACTAGCATATATATAAGGAGTTAAGGGATCATCTCTCTTAGCCGGATAATTATTATTCCAGCCATAGACTTAAACCAGAAATATCTTTTTTGTTGAAATTTGCCTTTTTGTGAATCTCCTTTAATGTGGACGCTGTTATTGTTCCAGAAAACCAGTGAACCACAGTTTGTTTCAGATCTTCGTGCAAAAGGTCTTACCTGTGTTAGGCAGTTCTCCCTCTTCTTGACCTGCCAATTACCAACGCTCTCGGATTTCACTCGCAGTCTTTTGGACCTCTGGGGTACAGTCTGCAGAGGCCGCTGAATCAAACCCCTACAGATCCATGCTAATTTGACTTCATCCCTCAAATAAACAAATCACTCAATCATCCGTTGTCATCAACCAACTCCTCCCTGATCAGTTTTCTTTTTCCCATCAGACCAACCAGAAGGTTCAACTCACATCCTGCAGCTCTCCGCTTCCGGATTGTTGTTGCTTTTGTAGATAAAACTTTAAACTCCACTCGTTCTCAGCGTGTTTTTGGAGAAACAGTTGGAGCAAAAGAATGAATGGTTGAAACAAATTAGAAGAGTTATAATCTAAGTTTTGAGTATCCATTTATATTCAGCTTACCCTTTAGTGTAATTATGGTCACAATCCCTCAGGGTATGTCTATACCAGCCTTCATTTATTGTCTAGAGACAGAAACTCCGCTATTCATGAAAATAGCTCAGAAAGTAGAGTGTCTTGGAACATCACAGATTACTCAGTTACAGTAGATTTAGGTTTGACTGTTCCAACTACATAATATATTAGTATGATTTTATCATCCCTATTCCACTCTTTCCGCTTTCTAATAATTTTCATCATTATCCTCCTGGAATGTGAAAACTCTGACCTCTAACATTTTGCCCTCCAAGATTTTTCTGGAATTATCTCCTTTGTCTTTACATTAACTCTTACCAACCTCTGTGCTCATGCTGAAGACAAAGAATCCCCAACGTATGATGGTTCCACCACCATGCTTCACAGTGGGGTCAACTGGGGTTTTGTTCAATTCTGGAATATAGTTCAATTCTATTTTTATATACAGCTATATAAACCAGCTTTGCTATAGGCCATAGAATACATTTTTAAACATTATCATCCCAGCTTTCCTGTTTTCCTTACATTATTCTTTATTGACTGATCGAGTTATTTGTGGCTTTCTTCACCCCCACCCCCCCACCCGACAATTACCATTGATCATTAGCCTGATATGAAGAGAGCTCTGCCCAATGTTTAAAATGTCCTTCAATGTTTTGAAAAAACCATTGAAACACTATGCATAACAGCTGGATTTATTATCAGGCTACATTGAAAATACATGGATTCTATTTGAAATTTAGGGGCTGAAAAAAATGCACACCGAAGTGTAAACCTCTCTGTCAACAAAATAAACTATGTATCGGTGATGTCCATGCATTGCAATATCTTGTAGAAATATTTGTTGGTCTATGACATTAACTAAAATTTAAAAAACTTCAAATAAGTAGTTCTCTCATTTAGGGTTCAGACCTAATTGTGCCTTAATTTAACAATAGAATACATATATTGTCAGAAAAGATTAAAAGCCAAATATGCAAGGTTGTTTAATGTCTTATCAACAACACTTATCTACAACCTGAGGTGTAATTTTTGCAGGGAAAAACTGCTCTAAAGTGTGCCTAAGAGTCGTTACAGATGAGTGACGTACAGTCACTATTAAACCATTAAGTAAAGACTGCTGCTAATTGTTCTGCACCAACAGTACATTCCAGACTGGAAACGTCATTCCCCAATGCTTCTTCATAAACAAGGAACAAAGGTCCTGTAAAGAGGTCAGAGAGGAGGGGTCAATTACCACCCAGTTAACTCTGTGATGGGCTGATTTTTTTCCTTTTGTTTTCAGAGGACTGTAGGAGACCTCAATGTTATCTCTTTTGCCTAACTCTGTATTTTGACCTTCTTTCATTACTACCCACTAAACATTTTCTAAACATGATGTTAGGAAAACATTTAGACTTAGACTAAATGTATTGTCATTTGTATACACACAGTGGAAATGTCACAAGAGCTGTACATATTGAAATATCATTTTCTACAGCTTTCTTGACATTTCCATTTCTTAATGTGCAGCAGTGATCAAACGTAAACATTGGGAGAAAAAAAAAAACATGGTGCAAAAAAAAAACCATTGATGGTACTGGGAAAGAAGCTGTTTCAGAATCTGCTGGATCTGCATTGAATGCTGCAAAGCCTTTTCCCAGAGGGCAGCAGGGAGAACAGTCCATGGTGGGGGTGTGAGGGGTCATTGATAATATAAGGGGCTTGGGACACCGAGCACTGGAATGAAACGTCTTTTATGGAGGGAAGACAATTCATAGAGTAGTTTGCAAAAAAAAAAAAAGTCATCTTGGGTGTATTTTATTGGAATTGCATTTGACTACCTAACAAAGAATTGTGCCAGCTCCCAATCAGGAATCGTACGGTTGGGAGACAATCAAACGGCTTTGAAATTCAGTTGGCTGTCGTGAGGTGTTCGTGATCAAATCCTGTTGTTAGAGCAGAGCAGTGAGCCGATTTACCTGAACCTTAGGCACTGCAAATGTGCAAGAGAATTCTTCTTCTTCTTCTAGATTGACGAGTCCGACCAACACCATCTCTCGGCGCTGAATCCGATACGTGGTTTTTGGACGTACAGTGTAAGCAGTTAGATTGCATCAGAGCATTGGGCGGTTCAGTGTAAGATCATGCATCTAATTCTAGCAACACAGACAAACCCGAACCCAAAAATTTCACATTTATTGTAATAACAAAGCCAATGAGCTGCGATAGAGTGAAATCAATACAAATCTTTCCATGTTCCAGATATTATTTCAATAATAGCTTGATCTCACTGCCTGGTCTTGTCAGCAAACTGATCACCCAAAACTTCCACGTCCAGTCTGGACAACTCGTACAATATTTTCGTACCTGAGAACTGAGTAGAAATAGGAATAGTTACAGTATTGAAATAGTAATGAATACAAATTGTGAATGCAGCATTTTCTCAATCACTGGTATAAATGATTTAAGAATGAATTTGTCCAGACAAATGCTTCTTGCTTGAGGCCCAGTGACCGTAAAAATATACGGTTATTGCTACACCTGAATTGATTAGATCTAATCCAAGTCATGTGTTTAATGACTCATTCAAAGTCAAGGCCTAAACTCAATTGGGACTGTTTTCAGAGATATATTTTGTGCATATAAATCCTAATGTGCAGGTGTGAATAAAACCAAAATTTCTGAGAAATGTATCTTTGTACATTTTTAAATAAGAACATATTTGTATTAGTAAGTAATTATTACATACATGTAAGTTAGATGTATCTTTTCGTGCAAACTGGCAAAAGCCACACTCTCACACTGTAACAGCATTAAAGGATGCTCTATTAAATACCCATTACACATATTCTTTTTTAAGAACTAAGCAAACGTTTTCTTCGCACTCACTTGCTCAACCTAGTATTGGAAAAAGGCCAAAGGGGTGTGAATATTTTTGCAAGGCAATGAAAATGAACTGGTCTTCATCAGGCTATGACATCATTTTAAAACCTCACCTCAACACATTCAGTTCTTCTTCAAGAAGAAATCAAGATAAATCTCTGAGATCCTGGATATGGCCAGGTATGCAAAACCTTCAAATTCCAAGGGGTGCACTTTCTTTTAGCTATGATCGCATTCCTTTTATAACTCAGTGGATTTCTTACCACATGCAAGCTTGTCAACCCGATGGAGTGTGAGCAAGCATCCATATGCTGGAAGGGAATCCACTTAGGGGAGAAAATAAGTCTTTTCCATTTTAATAAATGATATTCAGAGACAGAGAAGAAGCGGCTAATATCCTGTGGTGTCTGGCTCCTCATCGTAGAGCAGCTCAGCATTCGGCCTGTTTTTGTCATTTGATATCAAATCCCCCAAAACATGCCAGCGGCTTTAGCGGTTGATTAGTTCTATTAAGACAAGTCTAACAATAAAGAAGATAGAAGCTGACAACAGATCGCTAACTCTAATAGCAAACCAGTGGTGATAATGTTCTGTGAACGGCTCTCCACAGCTGCAGACTCATGGAAACCAGCAGCAATATTCCCTTCAAAGAGGAACTAATGCTCATCTAATGGCTGTTAAGCATTAATGAGTTCGCTTGCTTCTTTCCAGTTGGGTTTAAAGGAGGCCTGTTCAGACTATCGGGACTGCTGCGGTCCCCTTATCATTACATGCTCATCATTACTCCTGCTAATCTGTTCTGCTCACTGCTCATACAGATGAATATTAATGCCACGGAGGATGATAGCCGTGCACGGGTGCTGCATGAGCACACACAGACAGATGCAGATAGGCAGAGAAAAAAAAAATTTGAGAGAAAAACTTGGACGCGCAAAGACGAACACGCTTTCCGTGTGTCGCCAAGTGAAACGGTGGAGCTAGGAAGCGCACGTGCCTTCTTTATCACGGCGGCTGAAGGAAGGATGGGGAAAAGAGACAGTTTTAAGTGAAATCAATAGAGATAATCCCCTAAATTAGATTTTGAAAAGCTTTGCTGCCGATGCACAACTTGAAACCAAAGCAGAGGCCTACTTGACTTACCGAGGAGTAAAACGCGTTTATCCAGGGGGGGTGTGAGCAAAGGTCAAGGATGAAGGGAAGAGCTGGGTAGAGAGAAATGCTTCAAATCAAAGTACAATTCCCAGGAATGTGCATACTGAATCAGGAAAACATAGCAGGGATTATAGCACAGCTCAGCGCCTTTACACCCGGAGGAAGGAAGCCTGGCGGAGATCCGGGAAAACTTGCACCTGACAGACCTGATTGGTCCTGTCACAACTGGAGGGAGAGGAGTGAAGGGTTACAAGTTCAAGTTGCTTGGTTGTATGCAGAGGGCTTTATCTGAGTGGAGGAACACAGAGAGCTCAGAGGGAGAGTAATTAAATCTCAGCAGATCAGGAATTATCAGAAAGAAATCCTGATGTCACAGGGCCGATGCCTGTGGCTATGTCTCTGTGTCTCCATTGTTCCCAGTTCTGTAGAGCTGTGGTAAATTGGTTGTTAGTGATTTAGATGTATTTGTCAATAGGGATTTGAAAAGTAGGTATGGAAACATGAGAACACAGGGAAATTTATTTTATTTTATGAATATGAACAAATCTCTAATATATGGATAGATCTATGGATGGATGGATGTGGATTTGACGATATGCAGAACATGCAATACATAAACTATATTTACATTTTATATACTTTAGTCTTGAATATCTTGAGGGGTCAATACATTAGTAATTTTTCCAAAGGTACTTAGACACTCATTTTATGTTTAGAATGCTGACACACCAGTTTTGCAGATCAGGACGCTCTTTAATGTTCGCATCATCATACGTGGCAGAGGGACGCTGGTGACAAGTACGGCAGTGACAGGAGAGTTTACAGCGAGAGAGAAAGAGAGGGATGGTTAAGAGCTGGTGTAGCTGCAAAGTGAGGATGGAGGGAATGAAGTAGCAGGTTGTAGCTTCATCGTTTGTTTAGCCAGAGGATATAGGAGCGTTCATTTCAGATGATTAACTTGTAAATGTTCCCGCGTGGATAAAGTCACAATGGCCCTTGCTGCTGCAGACGAGCCAAAGTTTTGTTGCTCCGCTGTCATGCAAATAGCTCCCCTGACATCCCCCCCACCTTCTCCTGCACAGATGTACCATATGCAAACATACAACTGGAGCCCAGAGGAAAACACATAGTAGGTTGTGTTCAATTAAAAAAGATTTGTCACCAAATTTAAAACCCAGCAGCCATAATAAGATCTCATTTCCCTGGTTAATTTTAAGTGTTGTTTTTCAGCTCTTGGAAAAACAGCTCAAACTATCAAGAAAAGCATATTGTTTGAGTGTAAAATGCAATGGTATCGAACTGACAGTTTGGGAAAATCCTTGCATGAGCAGTAATTGTCCAATCATAATTTACAGTAAGTAAGCATGGCAGACTTGTCAAGCTTTGGATCACTCTGGTGTGCATAGAGGCGTACGCAGAAAACAACTCAATCAAAAAATATTTAACAGTGTTTTTTTTTTTATCTGTCTTTGAACGTCAAAAGAAATGACAGTTTGATTTTATACAAGTTGCATAACAGCACCTCATACTTTAAATCCTTTCACAATATTAAGGGCTTCAGCATTCTGTTCTGTTGGTAGAAACACTATGATTGCTGTTTCTTTGACAGCTCTTATATCAGCTGCAAAACTTTACAATTGCTATCTCCTTATGTTCGATTTTTGGGCACTGCTTCTTTCAAGGGAAAATTGTTTTTTTTTTTTAGGCTATTTCAAAACCCTTTATACAGACAGTTTCTGGAAAAACAGTGATTTACCCCTCTGGAATGTTTAGTATGTTTTATGTTTAAATGTTTCAGGTCAAACTAATTTTGAAATCAGTCTAAATTGACCTAATATATTTCTTATTAGCTGTCATTAGATAAAAAACGCTTTAACCAGAACTAGGTAGTTACTAGTTTCTTTTCTCATTAACATTTACTTGAGTTACAATTTGTAAAAAAAAAAAAAAACTTTTAGGAGTAGGTTAACTGTGCTGAATAGTAGATATTAACAGTGGAAGTTCATTACCTTAACCTAATATATTATTATATATTCTCATCAGTTCTCATTTTAAGGATATGTTTTCTAAGTTTTATCCTAAAAAGACAATGGTAAAAGTATTTATTCTGCACAAATGTTTTTCTTTTTTATATTCATGACATTTATTTGTAATCTTTGGGTATTTGGGTCTTTAAAATACCAAAACTTGCACATAAAATGTGTTTGCCAGCATAATTTCTAAACATTACATCTGATGGTAGTATCCAACAATTACTCAGTACTAAAATAGCATTTTAAAGAATACCTTTGTACTTTTACTTTAGTAATTTCTTGGATGACTACTTATTACTCTTGAGTAAAATTTTTTGGGTACTATACCCACCCCTGGCTTTAACAAATCTAAACTACCCCTTTAACTTTATTCAACTGTCTGTTTTTTACCCTGTCATTAAGAACCTTTCTTCAGTAAAGAAACAGAATTGATATTTAAAAAGCATTAATCCAGCCTCTGAGCATGCTCTACTTGTCTTGTTTGAGCACGGTTTTCCATAGCGAGCTCATCATACAAAAACGGGATTAAGAGAAAACAGAATATCCAGTCTGGTCAGTAATTTTCCTGACTTTCTCGGTTATAATAGAAGTCAATAATAGGAGAGTGTGACTGATAATTATTTCCACATCTTGTGTGAATCATAAGCTGAACAATGAGCTACTGACTCAAGAATATCAGTCAGTTGCAATCAGTTTCGAGACTCTGTGTGAAACATCTTTTCTAATTCCAGTTTGCAAAATTAAGTTTTACCAGCACTAGGAATAAGAGGCTTATTGTGTTTTGTTAAATAAATTACACCCTTTCATTTAGCCACATTTGATCATGTTGGAGCCACTATGTTTAGGGAATTATAGTAGCACATAATTGTGAGGTCAACAAAAAGAGATTAAGGGTTTTCTGAATATCATCAAAATTAATACATGAAAGTGTGGCCTGCCTCTGTTTTCACCACTGCTGTACTCCAATGCCTCTAAATAAAATCTGGAGCAATACTTCAGGTCTGTACTATAAAATAATAAATCAAGCTTCAAAAATCTAACAGTGAAATGAGGTGTTTAACTATTTTTTTAATTATTATTTTCCACTATTGATTCAGATATAAATGATCATAAACCAAAGCTAAATTCCACACAATGATGGTTAATTAAGTTGATTCTGATTCTGATAAAGGAAAACTGCAAACTTACAAATATTAAAACTATCCTGACACTGCATAGATCCTGAAGTAGTTGGATAGTTGGATAGTTGGTGGCATATAGTGCCGTAAAATAGCAAAGAGCCCATTGCTGTCTCTGGACGATCTATAGGAAGAATCTGTGAAAAGGACAAACATTGGTTCTGAATTTCTCAAAACTGGACCTTAGGGGTGATGAGAAGAAAGCGAGTCCCAGCCATGGAGAGGTGGTTTGAAACCATAATCTGAACTGTTTGTCTGATATATCTGATGTCTGATATATGATAAGATATGTGTCATAGATTCAGAACAGAGGACCCAGTATTCAAGGCAAGAACGACAGTGGGGTTACTTCAAAAAGTGTTTATTAAATCAAACAGATCTGCAGTATCAGCGGCTAGGGCATCTAGGCAGGAACCTCTGCAGGATAAAAACAAAGGTTAGTGACCATGTAAATCTGACGGAGGATGATTATTAACACACAAGTCACTAACTCGGTTTTATAGTTCAGTCCATGCCAGACGCTGAAGCCTTGAAGACTATAGAATAGACAGGAGATCAGATCCAAGCAGATAAAAGGAAAGCAGGACAATCCGGAGAGCTAAGCTAAAGCCGGGGACAAGGACGTGCTCAGGATTACGAACCAGATCAGTACTCTAAAGAGGCTCCAGAGGGAAATCCAGGTAGATGACAGGAATGCGCTCCAAGTTCATAAAAAAACAAAAAACAAAAACAGAAGCCAGCAGGAGTCCAAAGACAGGTCAGACAAACAGATCAGACGGGAACGAGTAGGCTCAGTGGTTGAGAGGCAGAACAGGTTCAGGAAATCAGAAACACCAAGGCAACGATCAACAACCCTCTCTCCACTGACTCATGAACGATCTCAACCGAAGACTAGAAACAGGCAGGCCAAACCAGACCAGATGGAAACAGGAAGGTTAGAAACCGTCAGACTCAGTGGTGGGGCGGCAGAACAGGATCTAGTAATCAGAAACACTAAGATAACGCTGGCACATTCTCCCCGCAGGCTCCAGAGAAGTAATCTGGCATGATGACTAGTAGCAGGCAGCTTAAAGAAAGGCAGGAACAGGTGGAACAGATGAGTAGTAGTAAAAAAACAAGCAGAGTTAGAAAGGTGAATATATGAGTAATTAAGCCAGTCATCAGCACCAAGATCATACTGTAACAATATGGTAAGAAAAATAAGAAATAGTTGTTGCAGAATAATCATCTAAATGATAACAGGACATGGCTATATCACCATTGCCAGATGCTGAACAACAATAACATGTTTAATTTTAAAAAGGTATTTACCATTGCTGATGTAGTCTAAAAACTTCTCCATGATGTGTCACCCAAACCAGGAAAATGATTCATTTTCAGAACTCCTCACCAGGTGAGCAGAGTAACAAGGTCTCCCCCAGATTGGAAGGTCCAGTAGCATTCCTCAATACAAAACTGCATTTGGACAAAAAAGAATTATTCTTACTCACTTAAAAATTACAACAGAAATATTTCCTTTTATTATGGAAAAATAAAAATCAGAAGTTTAAAAAAATGCAACAGACAACAGAACCTTTCCAAGTGAAACCAAAAAAGGTGTTTTTAAGTAACCAATCATGTGATCATTACTTACCCTGAATGGGTGTTTATATATTTCATAATAAACAGTGGATGTTTTTTTTTTTGGGAACGTTGTTCTCTACTGATGTCTTATTTATCTACATTTTTCCTTTTCCACTTACCTGCCATAGGAACTGCAGATAGAAATCAGCAAAGAAGCTAGAATCTGGTAAAGAGCATCTTCACTCTATTAGCGTTGTATGTTTTCTGTGTATTGTGTCTGATATAATAAAGGGATAAAATGGAACACGCCTATGTGGATGCTTTTCACTAGCATAGATGGGGAAGCTGGTCATTGTCGATGTGAAAACGGATCATTGTTGCTCTGCAGTGCAGAAATAGACTCGTTCAAAAAACTGCTGCTGTAATTCCCTAAAATTACTGTCCTACATGATGTTTATTTGAAAAAAAAGGAAAACCATACCCCATCATTCTTTCCCTTCGCAATGTGTCGTAATTTGTGTTGCTCTATAACAGAAATATAAATAAAAGACACTGAAGTTCATGGTTGCAACAAGACAAAGCGTCGAAAAACTTTCAAGTACCATAAATCTGGAGTGAAAAAATAATAACCTTGTGATATGGTTTCATATCATCAAAATCACATTGCTGCTTTTTTGATTTACTGCTGTGATATGAACATTCTCCTTAAGGTGTCATTAAAACGCTCTTACACACACACACACACAGGCTCACACAAGACAAATAAACAGCTGTATCATGACAGAATAATGTACACAAATTCATCCCTCACTCACACACACACAGACACTCGGGACTCATAAACAAACCCGATCAGACGTTAAATAAACCGCACTCTCCCAGAAATTCCTGTCCAACCCAGAAAAACAAATCTCCGGCAGTGCAAACCACTTTATCATGATTAAAGTTTATTTCCAAAACACCCTTCTATTGTTTTCATCTGCCCGTTCATCAGGAGTCCTCATTCATGTGCTTGGATTTCCAGCTCATTGTTAAAGCAAAAGAATGCCCTCGACCTGACAAAAGAAGCGGCTTTCATGGTGTTTGGAGGTGGTTTTGCGGTTTGAGAAACCCAAAGTTGAAGGAGTTCAGTTTCCTTTTTCTCCAGCATCTTTCCTGTTTAAGTTTAACCTTGTGGGCCTCTTTGGGACATGAACGGAAAATGGAGTAACAGAGTTTTTAGGGTAAAGAGTTGAAGGTTAATTTCTTTCACAGAGTTACGTGACTGTTGCAGGAGCATGTAAGAGGTTGTTCGACTTCATCTCAGAGCTTTGCTCTGTTTTCAGAGAAGGAGGAGATTCATATGGAGGGGTGTGCTGCCCACAGGCACTGTCAGTCATGTTATGATGAAACTATTGCTTTGGACTGAGCGCAGTAATAGATTTAATGGACCAAAATAAACATTTGTTTTACCACAAGCTCATTACCATAAAGAGGCTAATGAAAAAAATCACTCTAATAAAAAAGGCCTGAAAAGCTGTCATAAATCTGACTGACATACTGCTGTAACCGTTTTTGTCTGCAAAAGCCCCTCTGTCGGTGGTTTATTTATCAAAGCATTCTTCCATCTATTGCATACAATAATGCAAAATCATAACAGTATCAGGACTTAAATTATGATTCTAGATTCGATATTTCTTTCCTAAATGGCAACTGTAATCACAAAGAACTGTTCTTATCGCCGTTAAAACCTCCATCAGCGACAGGCGGGAAGCAGGACGAAAAAGGGTTTTTTCATTGTGGAATCTCAAATCTGATCAGGAAAAAAGCCGCAGCTATACGAAAAAGGCTTTAGGGTGTATACGGGTGCCAGGCTCGCAGGATTAATCTTAACAGCTAAAGCAAGCAATTTGGTTCTGCAGTTAGTGATGAAGGGAGGGGGGTGGAGGTGGGGAGAGCTGGTGGGGGTAGTTTGGATCAGTAGTGTTCATCTTTAATACGGCTGTCTGTGTCCAACTGTTTCTGGCTTGTATTTTAAGGAATAAAATAGAAAATAAAAAAAGAAATTAACACTTAGTCGAATCTAGTCTTGTAAAAGTGTTTTTTCTTTCCACCATGTTCTCAGTTTATAAGCACAAACTTTGGTGAATTTTAGTTGGATTTTTAATTTAGGTTTAAAACCCATTTAAAGTGGCACATAGTTGTCTGGTAAAACAGATTCAACAAGTTCTACATGCAGCTGCAACAGTTTTGCTGAGTCAGTAGTTTTTAGTTCCACCCTTACCATCAGTCATAGCTGCTTTTAACGTTATTTAGCGTGTGTCTCTGCCTGCCTCTACCTTCTAGAGACTTTTTGTCCATTCTTTGCACAAGCTCAGACTATATGGGGATTGTTCATGAGTATTAATTTCATTTTTTATCAAAATGTAGGTCCTGAGTTCGACTGGGCCATTTTACCAAATAAATTTGATTCAAACCCTTTAGCTGTAGTTCTACCTAAATGGTTACAGCTCATAGTTAAACCTCCACCCAGATCCTACAGTAAGTCTCTTGCTGTCTCTTACTAGTCTACAGAGTTCATCTTGGAGTGATGCATCATAAAGTCCCACCTCCATCAATGGGATTGGTCCTGCGAGATCTGGCCAGAGTCAACGGCTGTGCAGCAGCCTGCACTGCTTGCCAGGCTGAGCTCCTACAGGTTTCCTTTCAGGAGCACCCGTATATACATCCATTCATGTTCCTGTCATATAAGACCAGCTTCATTGCAAGATACTGCCATCACTATGTTTTATCAAAGTAGATGATGTGTTCAGGGTGCAGGATTTCTTGATGCAGGTGAAGCAAGTAAACCAAGCTTGTTCTTATCTGAGTACCTTCTTCCTTTGTTTCCAAGTTTGAAGATGTTTCGTTTCCCATCTAGGAAGCTTTTTTAATTCAAAATGTCAGAAATAGTGTTGAAATAGAGGCTTTATACAGTAGCCCAACAAAGCCTTGTTTTTGTTTAGAAAACATGCAAATTGAACTAGACAAAGGGGTCCACCCCTTTGTAATGGGGGTTAGTTGGCTTCTTTCGTCAGCCTGCAATGCCCCATACCTGTCTATGTCTTCTTTCACATGTTTCCTGTGCCGCTTTTATTGCTGTTGGAGACATTAACATTACTACTTCTTTAAATGAAACAATAACTGTTTTTCCTACTATTCCATAAATGCCAGATGTGCATGGTTTTCTTGTCAGCAGATTAGATCATCTGGCCTGTGGAGCTCTTTCTAGAGATACCAGGTCTGCTTGTGAATGTTTTCCTTCAAAGAATCTGTATAGGTGTGAGTGAATGGCAGTGTGTTGTCTGTTTTTGTGGGCTGGGTAGATTTCTATAAAAAAAAAAAAAACATAAAAAGGAAACCCTTTTCAATTATGCTCCACTGTTTTTTAAATCCTAAGAGTTTTTTTTGGTAGCAGTGCATCAAAATACAACAAGCTAAAAAAGATTTAATGCTTTAAAACCTGCTTCTAACTCCATACTGTTGTGTTTTTAACAGAAGCGGGTTACTGCCTTTCCAGCATCTAGAGGAAGAAAGACAACCTTCAACTTTATTTCGGTGAAAGCATCCCTGGAATTTAATAGGAATGTCCAGGAATTTTATGCACTGCACAGCCCCACTAATTAACAATGAGGAACATGTTCTGTTTTTGCAAAGAAGGGTGCAACAGGCAAGGCACAGCAGGTATTTCATCACACCAATTTGTGCATGTCACACCTTTTCCAAAAATTTTATGCATCACCATCGCCAGGAGGGAGTGTGTGCATAACAAAACACACGCATGAAGAAAGCTGGGAAGTTTCTAATGTCAAGTTCAAAGTTTAGGAAATACGAAAGGGAGGTGGATTACCACCTGCACATATTTCCACAATCAAATTGTGTCATGAGACCCCCTTTTTTTTCTTATAAACGATGCCCAGGCAAAGTTCAAAGTGATTCTCGTTCAAAGGGGAATCTGATTTAAATTTCTCTCAGCCGAGTCTAAGTGTGATCATGCCAAAGTCATACTGGTAAGGGCTACACCGTCTGACATTCATGAGAAGGAGAGCTTTTGGCATCCTTTAAGACACTTTTCAGCCCATCAAGAAGGATTTCACACCAGTCCCTCTCTGGTAGCTTTTGGAGATGGAAGCTGGTGTGAGTGAGAGCTCTACTTCATGCAGTTTGTTGGTTTCCTGTCTGATTCTAGGCCTTCAAGAGGACAGGTGTTATTGCAGGATATTAAATCTAACATCTTTTACCTTCAGTACCATCCCAGTGTGTTGTGATATTAAAGTGATAAATCATTTTGTGACAGTTTGTGGCACTTTTACAGAGGTTAATGCATCCTTAAGATGACCTAAGGCACTCTCTGTTCCTTGTACAAATGGTGCAGCACTTTTAGGTGAATAAAAATTATCAGTGCAAGATTTGGGAAATAATTAAAACGATTTGAAATGATATTCAAGGTATCGGTGAGAAGGAATATTTCCCTGTTTTTATTTTATCAAAAGAGCACTGAACAAATTCAGGGGATTTAAAGAAATAATAAAATTCTTCCTCTGTTTGAGGAAACCTACAACTGTTCCTGAGGACAAAGAATAATTCACACGAGAAGAGCCTGAGTTTCAATTCGTCTGCAAAAAAAGCTTAAAGGCAGCTATAACCAGAAGGCACAGAAAGTGGAGAAGAGATGTTTAAACTCAACCCAAGTGTAATAAAATAGAATTTTTTGGTTCTTTTGCAAAATGAAATATTTTTTTTCCAACCTTTAAGAGGGTTTGTGGTACATTTGTTATGTTTCTTAATATGAACCCACATAATTTATAGACCTAACAATGAGGGTTGAATTTACTGTATACCTTGAGCCAAATACCAAAAATCAATAGACCCCCCCAAATAGCAGGCATCATTTATTCGTTGGTTTTTAGGCTAAATCTGATCGGTCCATCACAGTCTTAATTTAGTCCAGAAATAATTGTGGAAAATTTGGCTGTCTATGATCAGTCTGATTTTGTCCCAGTTTTGTCCAATTATAGACGTTGAAAGGATGCTGCAAACCCTGAAAATTAGGACTTTTTACCTTTCACATTTCAACAAATGTAGACGTAGACCAATTTTTGCTGGGTGGAAACTGTTAGAACGAGTGTAGAGGTTTCAGGTTTATGATCACAAGTTCAACTGAGATGGAAATTTCATACATATGTAATCATCATTAGTTATGAAGTTGCACCTTAGTCCTTCGCTTTTTATTCTATCGAAAAACTCTTGTCTAGACATTTCATAACACTCCCTATGTAAGTTTTATCTAAACTAGATGGACCAAAAATGGACCTGGCTGTTGAATATTGGGGGAGTGTTTCCCTAGTGGTTAGAGCAGTGTGTTTGTGTTCTGAGAAGGTTGCAAGTACCCAGTTCGTTCCCCAAAGCCTCCAGTCTGGGTTCCTGAGCAAGACCCTTAACCCCACATGACTCTCCGGATGCCGCGCAATGGCAGCCCACTGCTATCCAAGGGAATGGGTTAAAATGCAGAGAGGAAATTTCGTCGCTTTGTACTTCTGACAACGTAATGACAGTAAAGTTGAATTCCATTCTTCTATTCTATTCTGTTAAATATAACCACATACCTTTCAATATGCTTTGGATTGAGATTTTGGGAAGGCCACTATTAAAAAAAATAGGTTGCTTTATCACTTTCAAATCAGGGTC
Source organism: Cyprinodon tularosa (assembly GCF_016077235.1). Lineage (NCBI taxonomy): Eukaryota > Metazoa > Chordata > Actinopteri > Cyprinodontiformes > Cyprinodontidae > Cyprinodon > Cyprinodon tularosa. Next base: position 788,678 of record NW_024038309.1, read on the forward strand.
AATGTGAAGGTTAATTTTGCCTTTGGAAAACACTGTTGTTTTATAGAATTAAATGACAGAATTTAGAGAGAATCTTCTTTCTTTATGAGTTCAGTCAGTTTTTATTTTTATGAATCAGTACCACTGGCATTGAGAGAGACCCACAGCATAATGCTGCCACCAAAGTTCTTGATAAATGGCACCGTTTTTTGAACCTTGAAAGCTAAGCCTTGATCGTATTAGAAAAAACACACTGTCACATTTTGGTTGTGGTTAGAGGACCCAAATGCAGAGGCATAGAGGCTGAGGTGATTTCTTATAGTTTTAATGCAAACAATAATAACAGAGGCAAAATCCAAAAAATCTAACTAAAAAGTAACAGACCAGAACCATGGAGACATCAGGGGAAAACACGCCCAAGGAGCCAGGGAGAGACGAGGTGAGCAGAGAACAGCGACGACAGGACCAGCAACAACAAGGAACCAACAAGGAGGGACTGCAGAGGGAGAGTATATGTAGCCGACTGAGACAATAGCAGGGCTAACGAGCTGACAAGGAGCAGGTGTGAGGAGACAACGAGGGAGCCAAGGGGAAAGGAACACACACACGAGGGCAACAGAGGAAAACAGAAAAACCTGAGAACTAACATAAATCTAGAAACTACAACAAAATAGGAATTAAACCAATAATACTAGGAAAAATGGAGCAAAGTAAAGGATACCAGAACCAAAACATTGACACTCACTTGTTCCTTTACTTATCAGTAGAGGAAAAAAAGCTCCTGCTTTGTTTTTTTTGATTGTTTGACACATCCAGAGGAACACCGGTCGTAAATTTCAGGAAAACACATTTGGACAAGCAGGTCTGTCTTATCAGTGGCAAAGTTAAACTGGCATTCATGTGTATGGTGACGCTTCAAGAGATCCTTTCCTAGTTCTTTGGACCTACTGCTCTCAATATTGCTCTATCCATTGAGTGCTGCCATGCAAATATTTTTTAAACTGCTGGAGAAAATTAACCAAAGGAGATCAACCGTAATCACAATTGGCTTTGCCAAATAAAACCAATGTACTGTAAGTGCGCCTACTACCATTTTTAAAGGATTTTAGTCAGTGTATACCTGTGTAAGGACATTTCTGAGCAGAATCTTAAACTATAGCCTGGTGCAGTTCATCCTGTTTAGGTAACTAGTCAACAAAAATAGGCCTAATAAGATCAAATCAGCAGTGGACAGCTTTCTTTGTTAGCAAACAGAAGATCCAGCTTGTTGGTGATCATAAGCTCAAAGTAGCTAACAGTGCCGAGGATCCTCTCTAGTAAATAGCAATAACCAACTGTTTCTGTTTACATCAGCTGCAGCCAAAAGGAGAGAAAACAGGGTTGGAAAAAAGAGGTAAACCCCCCAAGCTTCCAAACAGCATCTTGACAAAACCATCAAAATAGCCAACCGCTAATGTTCGAAGTTTTTATTCTGCCTGACGCAGGAAAGAGAAGAAAGTGAATGAGTCACCCGCCTCCTCTCCTTCCCCCATCTCTTTATTGAGGCAGCTGCACCCTTTGACCTTTACGAAGGTGGAATGTGCATGTGCCTGTTGGTGTGTACGTGGACCGCTGGTCATGTGGGCTGATGGTAAGGGGGAGTACAAGTGCGAAGGCAGGGAGGAGAGGATGGGGGAGTTGGTGAATTTTGGAGGGATGGAGGGAGGAAGGAGGGAGAGGTTGCTTTTTCTCCCTTAGTACAAAAGCTGTCAGGGTGAACAATAAAGCATGGAGAATGGTGTGTGTTCAGGGAGGCACTGAGCCGTGTTAGTGTGCGAACCGGGCACTGAGTAGGCATACGGAAGGGGGAGAGGTAACCAACAAAAAGAAGAAAAGAAATAAGAGAAAGACAAATGACTGAGATTGAAATTTGATGAGAGAACCAAGGAGGTTGATGGGAAAGAGAGATATACCAGAGAGAATGTTTGAGAATAAAAGAGCAAATCAAGGGAGGCAGAGGAGTTAGGATGGATATTTGTTTTGTCCAGTAGCTCTCTTAAATACTGAACTTCCGTTGCCAAAGGAAACAGAACACAAGGCCCAGAACCGGGACATGCATGTCTGTGTGGTCAGCATACCAAAGGGGGAGGGTCTCCTCACTGTACCAATCAGTATGTTTAGGCCTTCACATTTACCAAGCCTTCGTTAAGTTTATCCGTGTGACCGTGTCACCATGAATGCACGGCCCGCATTCTCTCTGCAGCTGGCTGCAGACAAAGGTGCATGCCGGGCTTTGTTTCAAACCTGCTGGTTTGAGAAGCTGCAGGACGGCGATGCGGGTTCATGAGTGGAAAGCAGGGAGTGGGGAGCTTTGCTTTGAAGGCTAAGAGCAAGGGCCCCAGCACATATATACACACTCTACACACACACATACACAGATAGTAAATGTATTGATTTTCTAACTGGTGTGTGAGGTGTGGTAAGTGCTTGGTAATAGCGGGAGGAGAGTGTTGTGAAGTGGTGCAGGTTAAGAAGTTTGGCTGCTGGATAGACTTTTTATCTCTGGTTTGGGGTTAGGTTTGATGGGATGAGATGGATGGAGGTCAAAAAACACTCCAGTGGCTCTAATGGGAAAGAGAGGTGTAAAAATGACTAAAACTGTGAACAAAAACCGTCTACAAAAGGCCCATTTTCTTACACAAACAAACAAATTACTTTTATGTGGGATATTTTTTTGGCACTAAAATCTAAAATGCTAGACATGTAGGGATAAATACAGTACTTCAGACCATTTTGTCATTAAATAACCTCTTATTCCTTTGTTTTCAAAAGGTATTTTGTGTGATAGATGAGAAAAAAGTAGTGTATGATTATAAAGTGGAAGAATTAAAATCTGCTATTATGACTGCAAGCCACTTTAAGTGCAGGAGGTCACCACTATCTGTGCAGAATCAGAGGCTGATTTTTGCTTTCATTCAACAAAACAAAGTCATATCATTATTATAAAGAGAATACTAAGATTAAAGCAAGGTGTAACCGAGTAGGTGGTTTTAAAATGTGCAAAACTGTACATTGAGGCATAAAAGATGACAAGGAATAATAATAAAAACACTTTCAAATACACGTAAGATCCAAACTGTGATGCAGTAATAATTATGAGGTCAAATAAAGATATTTATATGCTTTACAATCCACAGCTATTTTAATGACAATGCGTACTATATACATTGTAAAACAGATAAAGCTGCTTTTACTTAAAGAAAGGTATGCAAATGTATTGCCTTAAAAAAACAAATAAACTTAAAAAGACTTTGTATGCAAACTGCAGACATTAACTGTCCTCAACTTAACTAACTTCATAATGTTGGGTAGGCATAACTTAATAAAGATGTTTAGCTCTTTTATGAGAACAATCCTCTAGAGCTCATCTGCTTTCAAGGAGCAACGTTCTTGGGTCCCAAACTCCTCTGCATATTTCTTTAAGGCATATTCATTGTCTTTGTCTCAGCAGGGCACTGATGTTTGAATCATTAATTAAACAGCAGATGACAAATCTCTAGTACTTTCAAGTACTTTATTGAAGAGAATTGATAGTAATACAAGAGTACCTTCACTTGTAGTGCTGTTGGCCACATTAATAAAAACAGCAGCCGACTTTGCACAAGTCTCCACCTCTTCTAAATACATATTTTTTGTATTTGTTGACTCAACTTAAATAATTTAGGTCTTCAGAATTTTTTCCGAACACTTACAGCATAAACAATATTTTGATCAGAATTGAGTCTTACTCATTTGATAATTTTTACTATACAAAATGTTGCATTTAGCAGCGTACTGTGTCACCATACTCTTACTGAAGTTTATGCTTTTTTTTTCACCAACACACAACAAATGCATTAATCATCAAAGTGCAATTTCATGAACCGGACATTTAAAGGTGAAAATCCACACATGCACTGTTTTCTAAATAGTTAACAGAGCATTATACATGAATAATGAAGAACCTGTAGAATATAACAGGGTTTCCAAAAAAGCTATAGGTGCACCTAATTAGCTCTAATTAGGTCTTTTAATCTATTATTTTGCATTTTTCTGTTTTAAATTAATATAATATACATATATAGTTTTGAAAACAACTCAATCTTTGTCAAAACATTTGCTTGAAAGCAAGCCAAATCAGATTTCTCCTGATACTGTAAACCTCAAATTTCAACATGGCAAGTATGAGCAAAAACACTCCTTTAGCCACATTTAGAAGCAGATATGTTGCTACAATTTTTTTAAGGTATGGGATAAGTAGTGCTTTATCATTACCAGTTTGTATAGCCAGTAAAAGCTAGCCAGATCACTTAATGACAAAACGTAAAGCTTATCTGGTTATCTGATTGAATTCCTTTTTTTTTACTTTCTTAACTAGAACATTCAACTTCAATTAGATCTTTTTAACTTGAACTACGATCTTTTGCAGCATGTCTTCCCATTTTCTCTTATTTCCTGCCTGTCTGCCTTAAAAAATTTCAACTGGTCACACAAAATACAAAAATGTAAACACATTGTCATGTTTATTCTTGGTCTAGTTACCTACTCTAGAAATCTCTTCATTTTGTGTATTCTGTGTGTAAAATACCTGGTAATCTACGTAAATTCATGCAACTTTAGCAATCAGATGACAAAATCTTCTGAGAAATCTTTGAGATGCAAAAAGATGCTGCAAAAGTATTCTATTTCCTGTCAAGGTACTATTTGTTTTTCTCTTTATCTTTCTGCAGATGATTCCACCTACGCTTGTTCACATAAACAAGTGAGCTGTACCTTTCTTGTTGTATGTTTTGAAGACTTCCTGCTGGTGGCTTCCATGTTCTTGCATAGAAACCTTGTGATTGCCTTTCTGGCTACTCAAAATCAGCAATCACAGAGACAATCGGAGCAGACAGACACCTTAACACAGCTGCTATACAGAAGTACCTAATCAGTGTCAGGAAAAGGCTTTGTTTTCATCACCCACACGGCACTGTAAACCATTCCCATATGAAGATTATTCTGCTGAAGAGCAGCTTTAGAAGCTGGAGGATGCCAAATGAGTGCATATGGAAGGCTTTGTGGAGCAGACCTGCTGTCAGCATGCTGCCTAGAAGTACACAGAGGGGAAACATCCTTAAGACCATCAAAATCCTCTGCTTCTTCTGTCTTTGTTTATCGACACGTTTCAGATATTTTTTTTGCCTGTTTTACCTATGATGAAACAGGTGGTCTATGTGCAGGTAAACAACCAAACAAATATCTGCTCCAGTTTTTTAGTTTTTTATTTTTGGAAGCATTTGCTTCCAACTACTTCAGTGGAATTTCTTTCTACCTCATTTCTCCTTTCCTCCCCTAACTCAGACACACACACACACACCCCCACCCACCCACCTACCGCAGAACCTAATTACACACACCAGCTGCCAGTCTCTTTTAGAAGAAAAATGATGCACTTCCACAACAACAGATCTCTCCAACTCTCTAGTTCTGTCTGGTTTTTACCACTTTGCTGCCTTCTGTCCCCTTCCAAACCTCCTTTAGCAGACAGTTAACACCCCCCCCCCCCCCCCCCCCCCCATTCTTGCTGACTCCTCTTTTCTGCTACTGAAATGTGCAGCACACTTCACTCAGCCAGGGAAGCAGACAACAGCAGATATGGTAGATTCCTTGTTTGCCAGCCATGCAAATCTGAACTTATGGCGTTGCTTTCATCGACTCTTCTGACAGATACATGCATCCCACCATGATATGTAAAACTGGGTATCACTCTAATGTGCAACTAAATAGCTAACTGACATAATTGTGTTGCTTAAAATAGGGATCTCTGGCTAGTTAACAGCAGGGCTTCTGAATATTTTCCATACCTAACAACATGTTGCTAAGAAACATATGAAGCACACTTGAATTATTTTCATTAATTGAGTTTAGTTTTGTTGAGCAGTAAATTAGGATTCCTTTACAGGATAATTCCCTTAGTCACTTAGTGGGCTAGCAGTGGAGCAGTTTGTAGCACTGTTGCCTTGCAGCAAGAACGTTCAGAGTTCCATTCTTTCTGCATGGAGTTTGCATCTTCTCCCTGTGCATGCATGGGTTCTCTCCGGGTACTCTGGGTTCCTCCCACTGTCCTAAAACATGACTGTTAGGTTAACTGGAATATCTAACTTGTCCTTGGTTGAGAGTGTGTCCATGGTTGTTTGTCTCTGTGTTGCCCTGCGACAGACTGGCGACTTGTCCAGGGTGTACCCCCACCTCTCGCCCATAGACTGCTGGAGATGAGCACTGGCCCCACTGGGAGCATGGCGGTATAAGTGTCAAAAGATGGATGCTACCTCTTATCAAACGTCTAATAAAAAGTTGCAAAGAAGAAACTGTTCAGCAAAGTAAAGAAGAATTGTAACCCACTTTATTTGCCACTGCTGCTGTTTAAGATGATAAATGGCCTACAGAGCTAACAAACTGAATGTTAAGTTGAGCATTTCTTAAACTTTGCTAAATTTAGAGAGAATTATACATTAAATTTTAATTATTTACAACTTCTCAAACCGTATCAGTAAATATAAACAGGCGCACTCAGTAAATGGTTTTACTTTATTTCAAACTTTTTAGTTCTCATAGTACTTTGAAGTAGAGCCAAATTCAGAAAACCAAACATGTATGACTTCATTCACTGGTCGGTAGGCTACTTGGGATTTAAAGCCTTTACTAGATGCACCGACATTTGACAGAAAAAAAAAAAAACTTGGAATCAAAACCACAGCTTTCGGATTAATACATGGAATCTACCACAGATGCAAAACATTTAGATTGCACAACTACTCCATCAAGTAAAGCTTTTGCCCAAAACTCTGTAAACCTTTCAATATGGTTATGAAAATATGCATAAGATTGTATTTTTACTGCTATTTATAAATAATAACCCCATTTGATGAGCTTATCCCCCCAAAATTGGCACAAGGAGAAAAAAGTAAAAACTTCACAGAGCTGCACTCTACTGTTCAAATATGCTTGAAAGAGCATCATGTAATCTGTAAACTTGTTACTGTCTTTGTGAAAACCAAAAACATAATTTCTCAGTTGTCTTGAAAGTGGCATCAAAACATTTTTTTTTTCTCAAGGGGAAGTCAGTCTCACCAAATGAAATAATCATGACTTTGTCAGCATGATAAAGAAAAGGCAACACCCCCCTCTTTTTTTTTTAACATTTTAACATCATTATAGTCAGTAGACAAAAAACAGTCATAGCTAGGGTTTTTAAGCAGAAACATAAAAAAAATGGTATTTAAAATATAGGAAAATACTTAAATAAACAAATTCAGTCCTGCACTCAGTATAGATTCATTCAAAGCACATTTTATTATTTGCTGAACCTTAATTCTGTTAAATGTTTTAGGGCTCTTTAGTCATACTGTATGGACTGTTTCACAGCCTTTGATTCAGACAGAATTTGATCCTCTGAAGTTAAAGAGAACTCACAAAGCTATAATGATAAGCAAAGATTTATTATTAAAGCTTAAAAATAACTATACAAATTCATTATTATTTTTAAATTCAGACTTTACAAATAAAAACCAGGTGAGTAACATTGTGTAAAAATTCTAATAAAGTATGGCCATACAGTTTGGCTTGTAAACAATTCTACAGCAAACATTTCATTTAAAGTGTCTAAAAAATGGTTCAGAATTTAACATACTATCGTTGCTAAAACCTTAAGTAAGTTATAGTAAAATTACAGCAGCTTTTAAAAACACTCAGTTATAATAAACCTCATTAACATTTATGAAGACACTAAAAGGCAATGAGAAGCCACCGTAACTCTGAAGACATCATACTTTAAAACTTAGCAAAACTATTTGGTTTTTAAACAATTTTCTTAAATCCTTGCTTATAATTGAAAGTATTTATACTAATAGTACTAATAGACTGATGGGTTTTTGGTGAAATTTGATATTAAAACAGGCTTTAAAGTGATTTTTAAATTTCAATTCAATTTCCTTTTATTTATATAGCCCCAAAATTTCAAAAAACACATGTCATTAAAGGGGCACTTTACAGTTTAACCAGGCCCATACAGTCAAATTGATACAAATTTTTCCTATCAAAGGGAAAAAACCAGTTGATTGCATTGACCCATCGATTTCAAATACAATCCCCACAAAAGCATCCCTTGTAAGCGCAGTGGAGAGGAAAAATCCTTTTTAACGGGAAGAAAACCTCCCAGAACCAGGCCCCGTGTGAGCGGCCATCGGCCAGGCCGATTTGGGGTTCAAGGGAGACAGAAGAAAGAGATACAAAAAGCAGCTTTTAAAAAGGGGGGCCCCCCCCGGGGGAAACACACACCGGAAGGGACTAGCCCCAAAGGAAACCCCCATGCCAGGGGGAACCGAAAGAGCCCCCCAAGCCAGTACGGTCCCAAAGAAACGGCCCACACGGGAAAACGGGCCGAATCCAACTCAAATAAACAAGGGTTGTTTGATGGAAGCAGCACAGCTATTTTTCTTTCCAGGATGACTTTCAAAAACCCAAACAGGAACAGACAAAGGCAAAGCTCCCTCTGGGGAAAACCCCGGGGGGGGGGGGGAGAGAGACAAAAGGTTAGAGATTGAACAAAACAGATTCTGCATTTTGGAAAAACAGAGGGGAAAATTTGAAGCAGAATGATGAAGGGGGGCCCCCTATGCCCTCCAAAAAAGTCTAACCCTATACAAATAACTATTAAATAGCTCAGGATAACCTGACCCAAACTTAACAAAAGGGGTTTTTATAAAAAAAGGAAATTTTTTAAAGTCTACCTTTGGAAAGTGGGAAGGGTGTCCTCCCTCAGGGATTTAAAACTGGTAGTTGGTTCCAAAGGGGAGGCCCCCTGATAAAAAAAAAACCTGCCTCCCTTTTCTACTTTTAAAAAAATTCTGGGGAACCACTAGTAAACCTGCAGATTGAGAGCAAAGGGGCTCTTTTAAGGGGAAACATAAAAAACCAATCAGTTTCCTGTTTAAAAGATGGACCCTTGGGGCCTTTTAAGGCTCTATATGTAAAAGAAGGGGTTTTTTTAAATTCTATTCTTGATTTAACAGGAAGCCAATGAAGAAAAGGGCCAGATGGCGAATATGATCTCTTTTTTTTAATTTTCATTAGAATTTCTGGCTGCAGCCTTTTGGATCATTTTGGAAGGTTTTTTTAATCTACAGTTTGGGGGATTTTCCTGATGGGTAAAGAATTACAAAAAGTCCGGGTTTTTTGAAGTAAAAAAATTGCATGGACTAGTTTCTCAGCACACCCCTGGACAGGATTTTTCCCAAATTTTTTGCAATTTTCCCTTTCAGTTTGAAAAAAGGGAAAAATTCTAAAACCCTTTGATTTTGGGATTTAAAGGGGGAAAAAATTTCCTGTCAAAAATAACACCAAAGTTTTTTTTATTTTTATTATCTAAAATCAGTTTTAATCCCATCCAAATAAAGGGGGGACGGGGTTTAATAATTTTTTCTTTTTCAGAAAATTTGGGGCCCAAAGACTATAACTTCTTTTTTATCTGCTTTAAAGGGAACAAAAAGGGGTTAAGAGCCCTTTCCGGGTTTTTTATTTCTTCAAAGCCCATCCCTGTAATCTATGAAAATGGGTTAGCTTCATTTTGGATTTTAGCCAGATATAGCTGGGTATCATAAGAATAACAGTAAAAAAATTTAATTTCCCATCCCTGTCTAAAAACTCTCCCAAAATTTTGGGAGAATGTAAAAAGGGAAAGAGAATTTGGCCCTAGCACTGATCCTGGGGTTTACTCCACAGGAAACCTTTGAGCGGTTAAAGGGATCTGCCCATTAACTTGAAAAAACTGAATTCGATAAAGATGGGATAAGTTTTAAACCAGTCAAGTGTTTTCCCTTTTAAATTTCCCAACAAAATATTAAGTTTTAAAAAAAGAATTTTTGATGGTCAACTGTATCAAATGCACCTAAATCCAACGGGAACAACACAGATACAAGTCCATTATCTGAGGCCATGAGAATATCATTAGGGGACTTTCACCAGAGCTGTTTCAGGCTATGATGAGCTCAAAAACCCAGCCCCTAAAAAATTTTTCTTCAAAAAGTTCTTTAAAGGTTGTAAGTATCGAAAATTTGGGTTTGGCAACTATTTTCTCAAAAAATTTTGGGTAAAAAAAGGAAGATTGGATTTTGGTTTTTTAAAAATTGACCAACCCATCGGGGGCCCAAGAGATTTTTTCCCAAAGCAGGGGTTTTAATTTCCCAGAAACCCCTTAAAAAGCTTTGGGTTTTCATACCCCTGTAACAAAAGTAGATTAACCCAATCAAAAAAATGGAGGAGGGCCCAAAGGGGAAATTTTCCCCCTTTTAAAAAAACCTGGTTGGAATTTGGATCTAAATACAATTTAAAGGGCTTAGATAAGAAAAATTTAATTTTTTGAAAAAACAGAAAGTTCAACGGGATAAAAGCATTCAAAAACCCGGTTCGGCTTCCATAAATACCTCAGGGTTACAATCGGGGAAAAGGGGAAAAGGGGTTAAATGATTTTTTTTTTGAATAAAAAATTCAATCTTTTTTTATAAAAAACCCCCCCCCCCCCCCCCCCCCCCCCCATAAAAAATCATTGCTGCTAAGAGCAGGTGGAAGGGACGGTTAAAACAGGCTATGGTTGGGTGAGTTTGGCAACTGTATTAAAAAAAAATCAAAGGATTTATTTTTATTTTTCTCTTTTAAATGAGGAGAAGTATGTCCCTTTTGTTTTACAAAGGGTCCCCCTTTAAAAGCATTTAAACCCAAATTTTTTCCAGACTGGGAAAGGGAACCCCCAGGCCTGTGGAGCGATATTTTTCCCCCAAATTTCCTAGAAATTTTGCTTAAAAGTACTCAGCTCTGCTTTAAAACCCAAAAGGAAACCCAAGCTTTTCTATTTTTAAGGGTTTTCTTTTTCCCAAAAAGGACGGGCCGGTTGCCCTAAGGCAATACGCAGAGAACTAGCAACCCCATCAACAAACCCATCAACCTGGAAGGGGAAATAAGCCAAGCTTTTGCACTCGCAGCCCCTGCTCAGCGACCAGAGGAAGAGAAATTTGAACAGATTTTTTTAAAATTTATAACTGCACTTTTTTGAAAAGATCTAAAAAATTAAACCCTTCTTTTGGGGGGGGAAACTCTTTTAAAGGGTAACCCTTAAAGGGTTTAAATTATAAAGTGGCAGAGGGACGGGGTTTGTGGGGAAAAAATTAAGGGTTTTTTTTCTTCACTTTCCTATCCCCGTTTTTTGGTCACACAAGATCCAAAGTATGAAAATGAGAATTTTGGGGGAAACCAATTCACATTTTAAAAAAAAAAGCCAATGTGCAAAAGATACTTTAAAAGGCTCCCTTTTAAGCTATCCCCTTTCAATGTCAGCAGGGGGGTTTGTTTTAAAATCTCCCACTAGGGATGCCCCCTGTCGGGAATTTAATACCAAATCAAAAAGGGAAAAAACTCGGGAAAAACTCATCAAAAAATTCAGATTAAGGACCTGGGGGACGATCCCAAGGGTTACAAAAAAGAAGGGGTTTTTTTTCCTTGCCTTGAAATTTTTGGATCAGGGAAATTTTAAGGTTTAAATTTTTTTTCAAAAGTTTTTTGAAGGTAAAACTTTTTTTGGGGAAAGGTTAATCATTTAAGTCAAACGGGAAGGGTTTGTTGCTACTCCTCCTCCCGCCGAACTTTGGGTTTTAAAAAATTTAAAAATTTAGCTTAAAGGAGTTCCCTTTAATTTATGTTTCACATAACCCTCTTGCTGCGGGCCAGGTTTCTGTAAGGCAAAAAAAAGTAAATGGGGATTATCAAAAAAATCAAGCCCATTAACTATAGACTTTTAGGGGGAAAGCGATTTTTATTTTTAAACAACCGCATTTAATTGTTTTAAATTTTTTCCCCCCAATTTGGGAGTTATTTTGTTTTTAAATTTAAAGATTATCATGATTTTACTTTCCTTTTGGGGAAAAAAATTTTCTAATTTTTTAGATTTTGGTCGTGGACAAGACCCCTGTCCCGGGTGGGGTAAAAAGTGGGTAACAGTTTGAGAAGCTGCAGAGATTTTGTTAAACTACAACTCTTTCTTCCCGGTCGCACCCCGGGCCCAAACCCCGTTTTCATGGGGAAAAATTTTACCCCCCTACGTTGGGTCCACACTGGGAAAACTAGTGGAGGTAATTTTAAAGGGCCCTTTTTTTGTTTCTGGTTTTTGTTTCTTCTGCCTATAAATTTTTTTTTATTTTTTTACGTCCTAGTCCCCTTTTCTTTCAAAGTTTTCCCCTTTGGGGGGAAAAAAAATATATATTAGATGGCCGACATTCGCTCATTTTTTTTTGGAAAATTAATTAAATTAGTTTGTTTTTGCAATTTTTAAAAAGAAAATTTTTAAAAAAAATTTTTCTAGTGAGAAAAAGTATATTTTTTTTGCCAGAAATTTTTTACTTTAGGGGGAAAGTACATTTTTCACTTGTTGGGTTTGTTTTTTTTGCAAAGATTTTTCAAAATTTAAAGTGAAACTTAAAAAATTTTTTGGTAATTAAAAAATGGCAAGATTTTTCTCTAACCTTTTTAGTGGGGGGAAAAAAATTTTTTTTCAATCGTTTTTTGCATTTAAATGGGTTTTTTATTAATTTATTTGCGAGAAGTGTACGGGGTTTTTTTACCTTTAAAATTTTCTTAGTGAAAAAAACTAATCACCCCCTTTTAGTTTTTGCTACGGGATTTTCGGATCCTTTGTCAGGGTTAAAGTGAAATTGCAACGTTTTGGCTGCTACCCTTTTGCCCTTGCATTTTTTTCTGCCCACCCCGTTTCCATTAACATTGGAAAAATTTTTTTGTGTTTTTAAATTTCCCTCTGACCCGGGTCAAACCCTTTGCCTAACTGGGGGCGTTTTCGTCCCGGTTTATTTTCAGATTTAAAGCATTACCGTGGCTTTCGGGAGAAAAAATTAAACTAGTTTTAAAAAAGGAAAAAACCCCTGGGTTTTAAAATCGGATGTGTTTTAAATTTTGGGAAAACTACCGGAAACCTTTTGAATTTAAATTCCCCGTTTGGTGCGAAAAACATTGATGGGAAAATTTTTCCCTTTTTGACCAAAGAGGAACTAAAAAAAAACAAAAAAAAAATTTTTAAAAACAAAAACCGCATATCGGAATCAGTGACAGAGAGCGGGCTGGGACCAAAAGTTTTTTAATTTTCTCCCCACTGAATTTTTCCCTTTTAAAAAAGTTTTTTTTGATTCCCCCCCCCTGCTCTTTGGGGGGGGCGGGGGATTTCCGCCACCTTTTCTGTTTTAGGGGTGTGAGCAACATTGTTTAACACTATTAAATTCAATTTTTTTAAATTTTTTTTATTTTGAAGTTTAAAAAATTTTAAGGCCCTTTTCCCTTTTCATAAATATCTTTTTTATTTCCCCTTTTTTTCCCCCAAAAATCCTTTTTAAAACTCCTTCTTTGGCCCCGTCCCTTTTTTCAATTTCTTCCCTTTTTAGGTCCCCGATGTTTTTAAAGTTCATCAATTACGTGTTTTTATATTTTTTTATCTCTCCACATCCTTCACATTTTTTTATTTTTCCTCCCTATTAAGTTTAAAAAATCATTTAAATTTAAATTTGACCCCACCTCTTAAAATTTTATCATTTTAATTTTTTCCCTTCGGTTTCTCTCATTTTTTTTTCTATTTAATACTGACTTTTGTACTTTTTATAACCTTCCCTTTTTATCTTCATTCCCCCCTTTTTTTGTGTTTCCCATTTTTTAAAATTTTTTTCCTCTTTTTAAAAAATGATTTTCCCCTTTCCCTTTTCCCTAAAGAAATTGGTTTAAATTTTTATTGGTCTAGTTTTATTTTCCCCCTAACCCTTTTCCCTTAATTTTTGCTTTTAAAAAAGCACTTTTAGGCACCCAAAATTTTTCTAACCAAAGGCCCCCCTTTTTGGGGTTTCCCTCCATGATTGGTGTCAGTTTTTTAGTGGCAGTTCCAAACATTTTCAAAGGGGGTTTACCAGGGAGCCAAAATGTGCATGTGGAAAAAAATTTAATTTTGGGATCAAAATTTCGGTTCAGGGGTCAAGCTATTGGGATCAGGCATCAGGTTCAAATTTTCATTTTTTTCTTAGCCAAAACAAGGATTTGGGGGGTATGTAATTTTTTAAAATTTAAAAATTTTTCCCGAATGGGAAGTCTTCAAACTTTAAAAACAAAGTCCAAAATGTTTTTTTTTTTTTTTTTTTTTTTTTTTTTTTTTAATGATTTAAAGACCTGGATGTCTAAGAATTTTTCACCAGCTTTTTCCCGGGAAATGAATGCCCACCCCAAAGTCCCATATTCTCCAAAAAGAATAACAGAAAAAAGCCTTCAGAGGGCCCCTTTTTTAAAACTATGCCCCCATTTTTTAAGCCCTCTAAAGCCTCTTCAAATAACTTTCTGGTTCGACGCAACATTTACATTAAATTGGTTGAGAGGTTGTTCTTTACCAGTATTCCGTAAAAATTCAAAAAATATCAAAAACATTTATTTGGAAATCTACCCTCCCATTTATTTGGAAATCTACCAGAAAAAATATCAAAAAAATATTTTACGGAATGACTTTGACCTGGATGACTGAGAACCTTCATCAGCATATTCTTTACCAGTAAATACATAAAAGACTCCCAGATGACTGCCGATACAAACTCTCCCCTATAAAACCTAAAACTAAACTCTTATAAGGGAGTAAAATCTGTATTAGTCTTCATTAAATGTAGCATATTGTTGTACATAATCGATTGCTTTATTTTTGGTGTCAGCTTTTGGTCAATATGCTAACCTTAAAAGGTCAAAGTGGGAAAATGTAGTAGTAGTAGACAAATTAGCAATTAGAGGAGGCAATAACAATTACAATTCCTTTAGGGAAAGGGGAAGGAAAATCATTTATTAAGAGGAAAGAAATTGAAAAATGGCACAAAAAAAAGGTGGAATGAAGATAAAAATGAAGAAGGTTATATAAAGTACAAAAGTCAGTATTAAATAGAAATATTAATGAGAGAAACCGAAGGGAAGAAATAATAATGATCAGATTAAGAGTAGGTCATACTTATTTAAATGACAATTTATACTTAATAGGGAGGAAAAATAATGATAAATGTGAAGGATGTGGAGAGATAGAAAATGCAGATGTATTGATGAACTGCAAAACATATGAACCTGAAAGGAAGAAATTGAAAAGAGGGACAGGCCAAGAATGGAGTCTTAAAGGATTATTGGGAAATAAAGGAAATATAAAAGATATTTATAGATTAAGGAAAGCATTATTTATTTATCTTCAGAATACAAAATTAAAAAATAGAATTTAATAGATGTAAAACAATGTTGCTACACATTCATGAACAGTAGGTGGCGGTATGCCCGCCACTTCCCTAGAGCACGGTGGGATCGAAAACAGTTTGAATGGAAATCAGTGGGGAGAAATTAATAAACTTCTGGTCCCAGTCGCTCTCTGTCACTGATTCCAGATATGCTGGTTGTGTATTTAAAATTTTTTTTGTTTTTTTTTAGTTCCTCTTTGGTCAAAATCTGGTCAAAATCCATCAATGAGATCGCACCAAACAGGAAGTTAATTGCACAAAGGATCCGGTAGATTTCCAAATAAAACACATCCGATCTTAACCCATGATCCTTTTTTTAAACTAGTTTAATTAGTTTCTCCCGTATGCCACCACGTAATGCATTGATCTGAAAATCAACCTCAGACGCAACGCACGCAGTGGCGAGGGTTTGATCCGTCAGATGGAGTTAAATCACAAAGAATTCAATGTTGAATCGGGGCGGCAGCTAAATGCTAGGCGATGGCTAGCAGCCTAAACGTTGCAATTTCACATAATCCTGACGAGATCCGAAAAACCGTAGCAAAAACTAGCAAGCGGGTGATTATGTATGCTCTCTGTCATTGATTCCAGATATGCTGGTTGTGTATTTAAATTGTTTTTTATTTTTAGTTTTAGTTCCTCTTTGGTCAAAATCTGGTCAAAATCCATCAATGAGATCGCACCAAACAGGAAGTTAATTGCACAAAGGATCCGGTAGATTTCCAAATAAAACACATCCGATCTTAACCCATGATCCTTTTTTTAACTAGTTTAATTAGTTTCTCCCGTATGCCACGACGTAATGCATTGATCTGAAAATCAACCTCAGACGCAACGCCGCAGTGGCGAGGGTTTGATCCGTCAGATGGAGTTAAATCACAAAGAATTCAATGTTGAATCGGGGCGGCAGCTAAATGCTAGGCGATGGCTAGCAGCCTAAACGTTGCAATTTCACATAATCCTGACGAGATCCGAAAAACCGTAGCAAAGACTAGCAAGCGGGTGATTATGTATGTTCACTAAGTAAATATTATGTAAATAAACCCTACACTTCTCGCTATAAATGTAATCAAAACCCATTTAAATGCAGAAACTGATTGAAATTATTGATTTTCCCACTAAAAGTTAGAGAAATCTCAGCCATGTTTATACCAAAATGTTAAAGTTTCACATTATCTTGAAAAATCTTTGCAAGAAACGAACAAGCAAGTGAATATGTACATTCCCTGAGTAAATATTCTGGCAACAAACTATACATTTCTCACTAGAAATGTAATCAAAACTCATTTTAATGCAAAAACAAACTCAAGTTATTAATCTTTCCACAAAAAAAATGAGCGAATGTCGGCCATCTATATAAATTTTTTACTTCTCCCAGCTGGAATCTTGAAAGTCACGTGACTAGGACGTAAAACAATAGAAAACGTATAGGCAGAAGAAACGTAACAGTACCACAAAAAAATGGCCATTAATGTACCTCCACTACGTTTTGCAGTGTGGACCAACGTAGTGGGGGTACATTTTCCCATGAGACTGGGTTGCCCTGGGTGGTCAGGGTTTTGGAGGACTAATAAATGTGGCCAGATTCCTAGAAAGAAGAGCTGCCCCATCCAAAGTGGGATGGATGCCGTCTCTCCGAATCAGACCAGGCTTTCCCCAAAAGGATTGCCAATTATTAATGTAGCCCACGTTGTTTTCAGGACACCACCTAGACAACCAGCGGTTGAATGACGACATGCGGCTAAACATGTCATCACTGGTCAGATCAGGGAGGGGACCAGAGAAAATTACGGAGTCTTTTTTGGCAAACTTACACACCGAAGCAACACTAATTTTAGTGACCTCCGATCGGCGTAACCGGGTGTCATTACCACCAGCGTGAATAACAATCTTACTGTATTTAACCTTATCCTTAGCCAGTAGTTTCAGGTAGGATTTGATGTCGCCCGTTCTGGCCCCCGGCAAACATTTGACTATGGTCCCTGGTGTCTCTAACGCCACGTTTCTAACTATGGAGCTGCAAATCACCAGAGTGGGCTTCTCAGTGGGTGTGTCACTGAGTGGGGAAAACCGGTTAGAAACGTGAACGGGTTGGTGGTGACCAGTGGGCAGAGATCCACGACTACGCTTTCTGCGTACAGTTACCCAATCGCCTGGCTGCTCAGGCACTTTTGGAGGACAGCTACGTGGGGGTCTACTTTAACTCCTGGATGTTCAACAGCCTGAAGCCTGGATTCTAACTCTGACACCCTCGCCTCCAAAGCTACAAAAATACTGCACTTATTACACATCCCATTATCACTAAAGGAGGCAGAGGAATAACTGAACATCTGACACAGAGAGCAGGAGAGAGGAGAGGAAGAAGGAAGAGTTGGAAAAGAGTCAAGGGAGGGAGAGAGAGAAGCCATAGCAATGCTAAGCTAGCGCTAGCCTAGGCTAGCTACTCCTTGCTATCAGAAATAAAACCGTGTGAAACTGACAAGTGCTCAGTAGAAAAGTACAGCAGAAGGTGCTATGTTTTAAAGTAGTCAGTTAGAGTTACTTAGATACAGAGATATCACAGAGAAAATAACTTAACTTCAGATGGAGTTCCTCTGATATAAAAAGTATAGTGGAGGATTTTCTTTTTCCAGGTGGATCATCAAAATAAGTGGTCCTCCTAATTGTCATTCTGCTGATATGTTTACGTAAGGCTGTCTTACATGCTCGTCCCCATTTTCACTTACAGGTGGTGAGTCTGTCATAGTGGAAAAATTGCAAATCTTTTGGAAAGTAAGCTTGTATGAGCGATGCAAACGAGGAGAAATGGGCTTGTGCACGCTCTTGCACGCTTTTAATAGGTATTCCCTCTTGGGAGCAGGTACAGGGTTGTGCATGTTCATTTTTTTTTGGAGTGGAGTAGGGGGGTCTTCGCAAAATTAAAAAAATCCTCATTAAAATCCTCCACTATACCTTTAACTCAGAGGTAGCCCTTTTTAAAAAGTCTAACTACGTAGGTTAAAAATAATTTAGAAAACGGTTTGCATTTTTTAATCCCATATTCTGTTCCTGAGTATAAACAAAAAATATATATATATGTAGAAATATTCGTAAAAGTCATTTCTTATTGTCCTAACCTTGTTTTGTGCATCATCTAGTGAACCATGTGGAACAGACCCTCATCAGAAACATCAGTGACCTCTGCTTCTACACAAAGCCTCTACACCACACGTCGTTCATGTAGGCAGAAATAATGGAAACATAAAAAAAAATACATCAGTCCCTCCCAGTTCTTATAACCCTGAAAAAGCCCCGCAGGGAGGCTTAAAACCCAACAATCGAAGGCTGAAGGATAACAGAGTGGGTCTGCACTTTGTCTTGTTCACCTGTGATTCTTAAGAGTTTGTTAAGGGTCTTGTTTTATTTTGTCCTCTGCGGCAGAGCGATAGAGGGGATTTCATTATGCAAATCTCGGTCTCTCTGCTGATGAGCACAGCTTAAGGCTTCTGTTTCACAGACACACACACACACACACACCACACACATCCAGACTCTGCATCACGCATATAAATACTCTCATCCTTTACAATCGGTTTCTATCCCCCGCAACACACAGATTCACAAATGCTCAGACGCTCCTGGAAGTATGGGTGACTGTGCCACAGACAAACACGGTCACGCATGTCATGTCTGAGACTAGAGGCACAGCAGGGGGGTGTATGTGTGCCCACATATTACTGTGAGTGTGTGCATAGGTAAGGTTAAATGGGGCTGCTAAAGGTTACAAACCATTTCCCTCTTTTTCCACCAGATTTTTGGTGTAGGTCGCGCTATGCAGAGACGCGTGTTTGCAGGACAATTCACTCGTTTATTACAGCAGGCAAACAAGCGCATTCAGAAGTACATGTTTACCTGTACACAAATGCAAATACTCTGCAAACAGTAAGACAACAGCTCAGATAAATGTGTCTGTGTGCAAGAGGTCAAATTACACTATTCGACACACCAAGAGACAAAAGCAGACCCCTACCCCATGTGGATGTGACCCAATGACCCTGCTGTCACACATAGTGCCCATCTGCCACCAGAGGCACAGAGGGAGGGGACGGGGCAGAGGGAGAGGCTGGATTTTAAGGAGCTCACACATGAGTGAATAAAGATGGGGGGTCGGAGCACACAGTAGCAACTTGAGAGAAAACAGAGCAAAAGAAAGAATGCATCTTCACGGTAAATTTTTACCTCTTTTCTGCACAGATGTGGAGCCGGAGAACCTTTTGTGGAAGTTTAAAGCGCTCACTTTTATTCTCTTTCTGCCCCTTTTTTTTTAGCATTACAACAAAGAATAACACCTCCTGGGGGCAAAATACATTCTGTTACAAGGCCTGATGTAGACAGAACATACTGCCTCCTAACTGAATGTGGAAGAACTAAAAAACTAAGCAAATGTTGCATTACTTGTCTTTCAATCTTTATTCTTATTCAAATACTTCAGAAAAAAATCAAATTTTCTTATGTTCTATTTTTTTTTTATCATCTTCTATTGTCCTACATTACAATTCTCTGGTGACACTGACAGTAATTTCTTCTTACCACTGCTGTAAAGAGGAAAGAAAAGATTGTAATAGTCAAATATGTGGGGAATACTGTTAGTACTTTAAGAAATCTATCGATATTTTAACTTGCCCACATCTGCTGTCTGCGATAGAGTGTGTGAATAACCCTTGACTTGCAGAGGGAAGAAGCTTGATCAGAAACTTTGTTATAAAATTAAGTTGCTCAAGAGATTGAAAAAAACCCCCAAAATATCCAGTGCTGGAATAAATAAATCCCAGTTTAAAGAAAAAAGGAGAGGGTTACAAAATATTTTTTGGCCTGTTAAATTCACACACCATGATGGAAACCATTATCCACATAAAGAGAAAACATGGGAGGGAGATGGACCTTCTTAGGAGTCAACCATTTTGAAAAGCAGAACTTAATGTTGGTGTTAATGTTACAATCTGGGCTTGCTTTGCTTCTTTTTATTGATGGACTCATTTATTCAACTCCCTTCCAGAAAATCTGAATGAGAATGTTTGGGCTTCGGCGTGACTTCAGCCTAACTTGCGCCTTTTACAACAAGCCCAGCTCTACTTGTATTTTCCTCTTAACAAATTAAATGATTGTTGGAACAATGGAGTTTGTTTTTGAGCATTTAATCTTTGTCTGATTTTAAAAGGTGATTGATGAAACTAACTTTCAGGTCAGACAAAAAAAACAAAAATCTGTATGAGGTGAACACTTTTCCTGAGCAGTCAGTGCAGCATTTTGAGAGTTAGAGATTATAAATAAGAAATTGTGACGCATGTTTCCAAAGCTTTTTCAACTCAAAATGAAGAACTCAACGCTTTCTGACATTTTGAATTGAATAGCTTACTGAATGGGAAGCAAAACATCGTCAAACTTGGAAACAAAGTCCAGTGGATTGTTTTTTTTTTTATATTTTTGTAATGACTATGACCTGGATGACTGAGAATCTTCACCAGCATGTTTCTGTAATGCTTAAGAAATAATGAAGACTCAACTATTTCAAGCTGTTAAAATTGTATTTTACACTTTTTTCTCTGTTTTTATAAAAAAGGGTATGAAGAGGATGCTAATAAATATAAAGAAGAAATAACAGAAAGCACCACAAATAAGACGTGGATGAAAAAAATCTGCTTATATTAAGAAAGATATACGATGTGTGGTGACATTATTGCATTTTTTTTTTATTGCATGTCATATATAGTCATCCTCCTCCAATATGTTGGCTGCTCCACTCTGACCACAACTGCATGAAAACAGCCTGTAAAATGTGCGGCAAAGTTTTATTTTATGTCCAGGCTGCGTTTCAGGGTTTTACAGCTCAGTTATAGTTTATTTGTGGATTATTGTTGCCTTTTGAAATGCCAGCCAGAACCACCCGAGATGCTGACTAGTGACACCTCTGGTTTCTGATTATGAGAATTGAGGTTTCAAAGTGCGTAAAAACATAAACACCCTTCTCTCTTATTGACATCTCATTTTAAAAAGAATTGAAGTAGCTTCAAGTCCATCCTGTAGCTTGATTCTCTTATTCAGGGGAGGCAAAATAATTGTCTCCTGCAAAAATTGATGATGCAGCAATACTTGCTGGCTTAAAATACCTCTTATAATATGCATGTAACTAAGGCCCTTTTTTAACTTATGCTTCTAAACCTAATGAGGAAACTTCCAATTAGTAAGGAATGACTTCTTGGTTCCTTCTCATTTATACACTGGTTGATTTCTTTGACCACGTCTACAAAATAGGACAGACAAGAGAGCTTGCTGTTAAAAATGACCAAGGCAAGTTGATCTAAAGAAGTTCAAAAATGGTTTTAAAAACATCTTATTACTTGAATGTGTTGGATCTATTTTTACAGAATTATTTAAATATTTAAAACAGCTAGAATTGTGACAAACAAGGCCTGATGAGGACCCAGCTTTATCCTGTTACGACACAGATGGGGACTTGATAATATTATCATGTCTCCATCATAACTTTCAGGCACCTACATACATGCATGCAGGAGGCTTTTGTTCCCTACCAACATAAACAATAACCTGGGTGATGTGGTAAATTCTGCAGGGACTTTATCTTTAAACTGTGTACTTGGTCAGGTAAGGTTAAAGGTTGAGGTATACCTCAATGAGAGGAGCCTTAAAAAAATCTGGCATCGAGACGGCCCTTTTAAAGTTTTCTCTCAAGGCACACCTTATTTACTGCACTGCTAACAGTAGACTTCACTGGAGAAAAAACTTTCCATACATAGAATTTGGTTAAGCCATTTTTAAATACAACTCTATCGATACAGTTTGCCATTTGGAGTCATATTTTTAGGCATTTTTTTAAGTTTTGGTGAAAATTATTTAAATTTGGGTTTCTGTTCCTTCTGTTTAGAGATGGTCAGTATCTCCACAATTGGATAATTTGACAACTTGTGATGATTGGTCCTAATGTCAGAGGACAGCCCATGCTTTTTGCAAACAAAAACTCCAAGTGAGTTTTGTGTGAAATAATAGATCAAAAGGGGAGAGGGAAGTGAAGAAGCGCCACTGTACAGTGGAGGATCAGTCATGCTGTGGTCCTAGTTCTCTTCCCAAGACAGATACATTTGGATCAATATCTGTGGGCAAAGGCAAAACGGGTTGCTATATAGTCAAAAACATATGGCTTTGTCATCAAGGAAAAAAAGGTATGCTTCATGTGAATTCCAACAAGTGAAATATTAAACAAGTTTTGATAGGAATATGGATTTTCGAAAAATTTCGCTACCACTGGAGCATCAATAAAGCCACACATAATTATGATGACACATTACATTTGATAAAACTCTCTGTGATGCGGTATATCACATCACAAGGTGGCGTTGAGAGTGCTGTATAAAAATATGTGAATGCCATAATAAATATGATGCATACATGGAGAAATGTTGGAGAGAATGAGAAGTAAAATTATATAATGGGTATGTTGTTTGAAGAACAGTTTGTCTACCAGGATGAAACCAAGGTGAGGGAAGCAATGTTTGATGTATAACTAGAGAAGACTTGCTGTGGTGGCGTCAGACGGGGGGGTTTTGCCATTAGACCTCCTGCCAGCATCGACCCTCCAGCTTGGCCATGAGGTAGTGAACTAGCCTGCCAACTGTACATCCACCACCTCACAGCTTAACCCCCACCAAACCCCTGAAGTCCTGGTCTGTAATCTGTCCACAGCTCTAACCCTGAAGAATCGACTGAGAGCACATCATTCGAAGGTTTTAATACAGTTCGAAACTGTATGAGGATATTTGTATTCATCTGAAACACTGGTACTAAATCACTCTGGATTTCGTGTACTGCTTGGAGGAGTAGGCTGTGAAGAGATTGTTTTTCATGAGAAACCATAAGCTCTTTGTGTGAATACCAGCAATTTATTCACTCTCAAGGGTGAAATAATGGTTAGGCAGACAGTACACACTGTTTACAGCTGACTTCAGCTGCTGCCTGCCATCTTCATTATTTGTGCTGTGCATTTGTTATAATCATATTCTAAGATTTCCTCGTTTAAAATCCCATAATTCATCAGTAAGCTACTTTTTTCCAGCTTAACCTCCCTGCCTACAAATAACTGTTACCCCCGAAAACCTTTTAATGCCCTAATCATGTTTATGCTAATTTCATTTGTATGTAGCATGTGTACATAATGGATGATGCTATCATCTGTGGGACAGGCCTTTTATTTATGCAGGGTTCTCTTGCAGAGAACAGGCTTAGAAAGATTATATATGCAAGCTGCAGATGCAAGAAATGTGATTGTAGTTTTTAAGTTTTTTTTATTAGAAATATTAGGCTTCTAAATGTGATTAGGCAAGAGATGCACTGTAACCTGGGGGTTATTTATATTTAGAAAGCAAGCTAAGGAATAAAGAACAGAAACAATTACAGGAACTCAACCAATAATATATCATCCATAGATATATAGTGCATTTAAATCTTGTTAAGGATCTAAAATCTACTTTAAAGTGTTCAGTTGTTCATATATTTCTTATAAATGCCACACTTTAGTTCCTATGCAATCAAATACTTTTCATATTTTTGGAATTCGGGGCTTAGGAGTCCTGCTGAGTGACAGTGTGAAGTCAGTTCACCACTGACCCAGAGCTACAGGAAGCAAAAGTTTAGTTTGGACATTTTTTTAAATGGGAAAGATGTCTTACATGAGTTGATATCCTTATTATTATTCTTGACATTTGGTTAGAGCTATAGGCCTGGCTTTGTTCTCCTTGAGCTAATTTGAAACACATGAATGCTAATGTGCTGAATGTGGCAGCGTGTTAGCATACTAGGATTTACTAATTAACTATAGGCATAAACTATAGATGTGGTTGGTGAGAATGTAAATTTTGAAGACATGTGGTCATGAAGTAAATAACAAAACAAAAGAAAAAGCAAATAAATCATTAGCAACCAAACTGAAGGCTGTTCTGCTTAGCATAAATTATTGGATGGCTTCCAAATAGACAACTGAAAACTGTAATAAAACTATGGCCTCATTTCTGATTCCACCTTTATTAAATTACTTGTTCTAAGGTTATGTCTGAACTACACCCCAAACCCTAACCCAGGCATCCCCAAACTCGAGGGCTGCTGTCCTGCAGGTTTTAGAGGTTTCCCTGCTTTAGCACAGCTGATTCTAATGATTGAAGTAGAGCAAAAGCCTGTTAATCAGCTTTCAATTAAAATCAGCTGTGCTGGAGCAAGGAAACCTCTAAAACCTGCAGGACAGAGGCCCTCGAGGACCGTGTTTGGGGATCCCTGCCCTAACCTCTCAATCAATATATATAGCGGGAACTGTATAGTGGACTTTATAGTGCACTCAGTTAACTGATGGTTACTTGTTTTCTTTCCCCATTGGTGACGTGACTGTGGCTCCTCGCATGATGCCTTTGTCCTCTCCCGTCCCCAAAACAAATCTCATTAGACTTTACGAAGGGAGCTTTTGCAAAGCATTTTAGGTTTATGTGCTCATCTAGTGACCATCGATGTACACGAGTTTCAAAGGTGCACTGTTGGAAATTTTAAGTGCATTACTACTTCTTCCTACAAAACCCAATACAATTTTTTGCTGTTATAATGAAGAACCTACTTAATAAAAATAATAAAATGAAATCTTTTTATTGTCCCACAATGGGGATATTCAGTCTCTGCATTTGACCCATCCCCTTGGGGAGTAGTGGGTTTCCATTGTGTGGTGCCACACAATGGCAGGTTTTTGCTTATGTATCCACAGTGGAGGCTGTGGGGTACTTGTAACCTTCTCAGAATACAAGCAAAATGTTTCTTACGGGAGTCCCCTAAGCTTTTGTTTTTTTTTGTCCAGTTCTGCCCATGTTTAATATCATATATCTCTAGATTATGCAGTTGTGCAATATCTTCATGTTGAATCCATACATTTTATCTAAACCCTCATCACACAGATCTGTGTTCTTGTGCAGATTTAATTTATATGATGCAATAAAAAAAATACATTTATATAAATCCCTTTCAACTCTTTTATAAGCATGATGATCTAAAAATCCTTTGTATGAACAATCCTCAGGTTAAGAAGTTCTGAGATTACAAATATCATAATATCTGGGTTCAAACAAAACTGAATAAAATGGGAGAAAAAGTTTCTTTCCTTGTAGAAGTTAGTTCAGCTTTTCACTTTTGTCAAATACAACAATAATGACAGCATTATTTCTGTCCTCGACCACAGTGACATCATTTATGGCACAGGATCATCTCTCCACCCTCAAAACCCTTGATGTTATCAGTGTTGTTTTCATCAATGATGACAATATTGAAAACTGGCAAGCCAAACATGGATCTTTGATGACTACAACTTGACTAAGCATAGGTTTGAGTTTTCGTTGACGAGACTAAATAAAATTTAGTGGGTGGTCGGTCAGACATTTAAAATGCATCATTGTGCTGTAATCTGTTAGACAAGCTAAGCAGTATCAGCCGTGCTGCTGTGACCTATTTGGTCATGCAGCACGAAAATACCCCAGAATGGTCCAATCTGATAAACTCTGATCTCACCAGCTGTGCAGAAAGGCACTTTTGCAAATGTAGAGTCTGCACTTTATGCTCCACACTTATGGTTCGCTCTGAGCAGTATGGCTCTTCATGCTCTTGATACTTCATAAACTATGTGGCTGATCATTTGCTGCCAACTGTAAAGAATCCCTTTGTCTCACTATTAATGTTTTATTTTTTCCAGCTCACAAGAGGTAATACTAAACATTCATTAATTTCTACAAAAAGGAATCCCTAAATTATATCTAAATAAAATATTTCATTGCATACTGTTTATGTTTGGATAAAGACTCAGATGAAAAGGTACATAGATCTTTGAATATTTTTCTCTCATCA
This sequence comes from Cyprinodon tularosa, assembly GCF_016077235.1. NCBI lineage: Eukaryota > Metazoa > Chordata > Actinopteri > Cyprinodontiformes > Cyprinodontidae > Cyprinodon > Cyprinodon tularosa. The sequence goes on from NW_024038309.1 coordinate 814,927, forward strand.
TTCTCGTTTCTATCTAGTTGAATATGATGTAAATGTCTTGTATTTTCATTAAAACATTTTCTATGTTTCCTTTATATGTTTTAACATTTTAGTTAACATACTCATCAAATTTAGGTCTGTTGTCATAGCATTACAAGGCAATTATGTATGTAGGCATTTCTAAAAAGGAAAGTTTTTAGTCCTTTATGTTATCTCTGTATTTTTCTAAATCAAAACCCTGTGAATTTAAATCTACTGTGGCCCCTGAGCAGTGGTAACTAAGGAGCAAATTCTCAGAAATAAAGCCAAAATTGCCAAAGAAGAAAAAGGAATGTTTTTGTTCTTTGCTTTTTTGAAGCAATGAAGATTGAATTGATTTGTGTGTAATGCATAATTTTTATTAGATCATGAAGTGTTTGCTTTGGGATGGAATCCTTGTATGTCTAAAACCATTCCTTTATTGTACATTTTGTTAGCTTGTCTGTCTGCTTTATTAACCAATATGAGTTGTTGAACTAGATCTGCTATTTTCACAGCTTTTATGAGACACTTCATTTATAAAGTATGGCGTTAATGCATTAAAAAGTTTATTTGGATTCTATAAATCAAAGCTTTACGTCCAACAGCAATAATGAACTGCATGGCAGCCTTCTATACCCAGCAATTGTCGTATCTAGGCATGAGCTGTCAGTCTGGTAAAGAATCTGGTCGTTTTTTGAAAATTTAAAAAACTAGACTAAAAACCTTTTTAAGTGTTAGTCGACTAGAACCGACTAGAACCGATCACATATTGTAATGTCTAAAATGCAACTAAAACTAATAATAGTTTAGACTAAAACTAAATCTAAGACGGCTGTCAAAAAAAAAAAAACACTGGATGCTATATATACAAAACTATTTGTCTACTTTTACATGTAGATAAGCTTTGATAAGATCCTATTCTTAATCTATCGGGCATATTTGGTTAATGGGGGAATGAAAATGTCTAGATTTCTTTGCTTTTCATTGGACCAATGGTTATCCACCTAAACTGACCTGTGGATGCATGGAGTACCACCATCTTCCCTTTGTGACATCATCCCTGAGCTGCAGCTTTGTGGGTGGTTCATTTTCCCTCACAGATGGAGCAGTAGGACAGGGCTGCTGCTATTTACAAAATATCACAGGTGTAGCTTTACAGACAGACTGCAAAAGATATGTATCGTATAATATCCAGGCCAGTATAAATGGGTGGTGAAACTGTGTGCAAAGTTGACATTTGTAAAAACATCTTTGTACGTAACTCAAATGGATACAGACTGTATAATAAGCCATTTGACTGAAAGGGTTAAAGTGTACTACAAGTAAATTTTAAGAAAAAAAAATGAGCACAAAATGTTTGTAAGAATCACCAAAGTTTGTAGATTATCTTTGCACTTCACTCACACAATGTAAATGTCAAGAGAGGGCCAGGAAGGACCAGCTTTATACAGCAATGCAAAGACCATTCATGCAAGGATCTCTTTACATGTTTGTTGTGCAACCAGCAACTAAAAGGAAAGATCAGCTCAATGGAAAGTTATACACGAGGAGGAAATAAGGATGAAGAAAAATATGGATGTAGAAGAAACTAGAGTATACATGTGTTGTTTGATTGATAACCGTTGTGAAATTATTACTGTTATTTTCATAATTTCAGAAAGTTTATTTTCTGTCAAGTTCGACCTGAAAAGTGAGCTTTTATTGTTAAGAGTCCATAAAACAGAAGAGTCATTAATTCTATTATACAATTTTACAGATATAAACGGTCCTTTTATTTCTACTGACTTGGTAAGCCAGATTAACTTTATTTTACTATTTCTAACATTACAGATAGGGTATACTTGAATAAACATTGAGTTGTTCACCCATTCAAGCATGCATGTTGGTGAGGTATGTTGTAGCCACAGATGCCCTAACTGACAGAAGCGAGTGTACCACACACAGACACCACCAGGCCCTCTGACCACCATCAGTACGCAATGCTTTATATCAGTGTTTTTAAGATCTCCTAAGCATGCTTGTAGCGACAGTGGAGAGGAAACACTCCCTTTTAACAGGAAAAAACCTCTAGAAGGCCGAGCTCCAGCATCTATAAACAAAGGTGTTGATGGAAACAGCAGAGCTGATATTTTTCTCAAGGAAGATTTCACAGCCCAACAGGAACAGGCGAGATGAAGCTATTATGAGAAAAACCCGAGAAAGCCTCAGGTTAGAGATTGAACTAACAAATACTGCAGACTGGGAGAATAGAGATAGAATGAAGCAGAATGATGAAATTAAGGTCCCTATGTCCTCCAGCAGTCTAAGCCTATAGCAGCATAACTATAGAGATAGCTCAGGATAACCTGAGCCACTCTAACTATAAGCTTTATCAAAAAGGAAAGTTTTAAGCCTAGCCTTAAAAGTAGACAGGGTGTCTGCCTCACTGACTAAAACTGGTAGTTGGTTCCACAGGAAAGGAGCCTGATAACTAAAAGATCTGCCTCCCATTCTACCTTTAGTAATACTAGGACCCACTAGTAAAGCAGCAGATGGAGAGGAAAGTGCTCTGTTAGGGACATAAGGAACAATCATATCTCTGATATAAGATGGAGCTTGGCCATTTAAGTCTTTATATGTGAGAAGGAGGATATTAAATTATATTCTGGATTTAACAGAAGGCAAATGAAGAGGAGCAAGGATAGGAGAGATATGACCTCTTTTTCTAATATTCATCAGAACTCTGGCTGCAGCATTTTGGATCAGTTGAAGGCTTTTAACCATAGTCTTTGGACGTCCTGATAGTAAAGAAATACAGTATTCCAGCCTTGAAGTAACAACTGCATGGACTAGATTCTTAGGGTATTGTGATTATGTGGGCCAGTTTCTCTCTCTCCTAAAAGCCACGGGATCCTTTGTTTGAAAAAATAAAACACTTTTTAGAATTACTACACCAGAGCTTTAATGTTTTAGACAAACTTTATTGGCCTGTTTCTCTTCTGATGATCAGCGAAACCTTGCAAGAGTTTTTACAATGGCATTTCAAATAAAAGTTGAAGAGCATGGGATATTGTTTTGTGTGCATGCCAGATAAGGATCCAAACATCTGTTCATATACATATAGAAAACCTTGGTATCTGGGAAACAAAATTCCTCCATTGCAATTACACCTCCTGGCTTATATCCAGTAAATGTTTGGCATGTGCTAAAAGAAAGAGAGAAGAAGAAAGAATTCTGAATCAACTAAGTGAAGTGTCCTCCTCTGTGTCTGCTGAACCCTTATGCAATGTATTACTGGTGAAGAATAAGTTCAAGACTATGCAAATGAACTTAAGAGGGAATTTATTTTTAGGCTTATTACGCATGTTTGCTATTGGTACCACGTAAGTGATTTATTAGAAACAGATGTTCAGCAAAGATGCAGTCAAATAATCAAAGATTTGTCGGAATGTCGTCTGTTTTTATATCCACAACATAGATTATTGTGTCTGTTGTTGCGTTTAAAAGGTTGGATTTGCTGAATCCCTGCCATCTGCAGCAGCAGATCTTCCAGAGGTTCACCATTATGTTGTCATTGTTGTCTCTCTTCCCCTCCTAATGTGTATACATGGAGATGTCTTAATGGCAAAAACAAACAAAACCTCCTAATTGCTTTAAACTCCGCCGCCAACATCAGAGCTGGCATCTTACGATTAGCTAAACAAACTCCATCCCTTTAGCCTGCAAATGATTTCCTATTATAAACACATGTTGGAGATGAATCGTTCCCTTCGCTCGACTCTCAGAGAGGACATTTCAGACAAGTTCCCCCTCCTGTTTTCCATTTGGCTGTTTAATTGTCTCAGTGCTGTCAACAGACTATCAGGGTAATTAGCCATGACTGCACAACAACACAATCAGACAGACAGGAATGAACTGCAGCCTCCGAACATGATACTCGGAGAGGGAAAAGGGATGGGACGCACACATATCCATGCACAGTCATTACCCTGTTGCCCTGAGTACACAGCTCCATGCCACACATTATATTTCTTCTACCAACCATAACCTTCCACCCACCTCCTCCTTAATCCCTCTTACAACTCTCTTTGCCTCCCTCACACATTCATATGGTTACAAAAAAACTCAAAACCTCATTTCCTCTGCGCCTGCAGCAATGGGAGCAGTGTTAATTGTGAGAAGGTGGGGAGTGAGAGTGAGCCTGCCTTTTGTGCGAGTGTGTCAGTCTGTGGGAACATGTGCTCTGAAAGGTGTGTGCAAATCTCTGCAGATGAATGTGCTTCTATATGCGCAAGTCTAATCGTTTCTTTTAAGTTTTTCAGGCCCACCTTCTCTGTGGTGCCAGTCTGGGCATAGCTCCAGGGTTTCCTTCACCACCTGGGCATCTGTGAGTCCTGTCACCGGGTCCCAGCTGGAGTGTCTTTTCTCTCGCAGTGCGTATAGCATATTTGTGTTTGTGAGAAAGCCAGAAGCAAACACCATTGTCTTTTCACCCGCTTTCAATAGGCTGTACACAACCCCCCTCTATCTGCACTCTGATTGCATGCAAACTAGCTACCACCTCCATCTAAAACAGATATTCTACTTTATGAAAAAAATGACAAAGAGAATTAAGAGGGCGGGGATCAAATTCGATAAAACAGCCTCCATTAAGTAGCCAATGAAGCTCTTTGAGCCCACTGCCCGGACCTCACACACACGATTAGTTGTTAAGGCCGCGGCACATTTAAAAGTACCTTGACTCAAAGGTCATCTATCTCCATTGAGCAGAACTAATATTAGATTTGCTCTGTATGACTTTCAGCAAAAAAGGGCATTTTAGAAAGAACAAAAGACAGATTTTCCTCACTTTCATGCCTTCCATTTAGAACTAAAGCCAAAGTCTATGATTTTATAAGAAATATCTTTGTTTTAATATGTTAAAGGTTTATTGGTATATTAGGCTAGCAATGTAATACTTGCTAATGGCAGCAATAACATTTGCAATCAATTAAATTTGCAGTATTTGAGTATTACAGTGTATGGGTTTAAATCACATTGAACCTTCTGTGGGGCTAAAGCTTTTTGCACCTAAAAAAAAACAAGCAATAAAAAAAACAGTATCTAATTCTAACAGCTTTATTTCAAACAGAAAATGCATTTTTGATTTTTTAAGGTCACCCACCATCTTACTCAACATAGCGGCGAGACGCTTTTAGGTCCTCTCAATTCAAGTTAAGTTGAGTATCTTTTTTGCTCTAGGGTACAGAAAAATGAATTCAGAGAGGCTCCAGTGATTTAATGGATGATGTGCTGATTTTGTTTATTTTTGTGTTTCTCATTTCTACACAAAGTATATAAAGTGCATTTACTGACCAAATTTAACCCTATAATGCCAAATGTATCGTATTTGATACATACGGATTCTGAAATGTTTTGCATCTGACACCTTTTGCATATTTTAATGGTAAAAACTTTGCTCAAAATCCTATTGTACACAATCAGATATACCTGATAACAGCCAGTAGAAGACTACACAAAAAAATTATCTTGACTTATCGCATAGTAATAAATTATTAATATCGAAAATGTATTTCTGTTTTTTCTTTTTAAATATTTTGTTAAAACGGCAAATAAGGAATTCAAACCAAAAAAAAGTAATTTTCTGTTTTGTTTTATTCTTGGATCGGGCTTTAAAGGGTTAAATTTCCTCTCATGCTGATTTAAAAGCCATAGAAAACAAGGGGGAATATAAAAGAGATTTTAAAAAAGAAAAAAAAAAACATATTGTTTATATCATCTGATAGCAGCCTCTCTGTGGTTTGGGTGCAATGACAGCAAACGCCTGATCTGAGCTTTGGCCTTGTTTTTGGTTGAACAAATTGATTAGCAGGCCTTAAGGAGCCAGACTGGAATGTAAGCCAGGCATTAATCAGCCATTATGACATATTTCCACAAAGATTAACCCAGAAAGCTACCTTGTTACAAATAGTTTACACATAGGAGCTGACTAAACATTGAAATATAAATATGTTCATGTGTTAAGCCGAAAAGCAGCAGCAGCATTTTAGACAACCTAAAGGTAAACATGTTGGACCATATTATAAAGAAAGTTACAGCTGTCCAAAGATGTTCTGTTGAGTGGATGAATCCAGACCTTTTACTAAGAAAGATAGTTCTAGTAATTTAGCTTTTTCTATCTAACTCAAATTGAAGAAACACTTTAAAATGCAGTGATTAGCTTCTTGAATTTAAAATCACTTATCTATAATCACTCCCAGCTTTGTTACAGTGATTTCCTGTAACTGATCAAGGATCAGAAACACTACTTGGACCAAACATGATAAACCATTTTATTTTAGTGAATGCTCACAGTTTATAGACATCCAAAATCTGACATCATTCCTCTTTAAATTCATATAAATCAGTCATCTGAATTGGCCTTAAAGTATAGCCAATGTTTCCTCTGACTTAAGCCTGAAGGAATAACATGAAGAAAAGAATGAAATTAAACCAATTAAACAATTAAACCTACAAAAAATGGTAGATAGGAAGGTAATATAACTTCAGTGTCTGTAAATCAGTCTCTAGTTGCACTTTTAATGTCCAAACATTAATCCACACTTCAATAGCGGCATAAAGATAATGTTTCATGGGTAAGCTGGAGGTCATTTAAGGACTGTTGCTGGTTTTCAGTCTGAAACTTTAAAAGCCCACCATTCCTTGCTGGTGAGTGATGACATGTATTGCAGATGATAAAATAGTCGGGTTTGGTTGATGATGTTGTGGACCCAGACACAGAGTAGGAGGCAGAAATGAGTTCTTGCAGGTTTAATGAAATGAAGAAGGCAACAAAAGCAAAAGGACAACTACTTGAAAACAAAAACCAGGAGACATCAGGGGAAAACATACATGTGGAACAAAACAACAATGAGAAACCAGCGCTGAGGAACTGCACAGGGAGAGTATATATGGGACCCAGAACAAAGACGGGGGCAATCAGCTGATATGGAGTGCATGTGTTGATAGACGCCTCTAGAAGGGAGTTAGAGGAAAGGAGATTGGCACAAGGAGGCAACAGAGGGTAAAATAGAAATAAGTAAGAGCTAAAATACAAAGAGAAAACAACATAAAATGGAAATTAAACCAATGAAAACTCAAAAAGAAAATTTACACAGAACTCAAAAGTGCAAAACCGAGACAAAAATAGTCCTTATTCCAATCAGAGGGTATTTAATCCACTATACCCAATGTCTACTTATGTATTAAACAATATAAAATTGACATAAAGGTTATATCGCTTTTATTCTTTTATCTTGAACTTATGGACTTATCTCTTTTTGCATGACACCCTGGGCAGCTGCCCATATGGCCCATTCTGGAAAATACTACTGCCCAGAAATAACTAATTTCCATGATTATTCTAGAGAGATTTCCACAAATGATGAATTCAGTTTACTGAACATAAACTGGGATGAAACACTTATTTCAAAGTTGAAATTCCCTAATAGAGCAGTAAACCTTTAAAATCTGGTCTGTACAGTAGACCTCAGAGATACTCTATCTGATGTTAGTTCTTCTATATTTGTTCTGTGTTTGGCATATAACACAGGGAACACCCGGTATGATCATTGAAGCAGAAGATCGAATAAGCGTACTCCTAAAGTTGGAAATTGCATTAAATTGCTTTTTTGTTTCAGCTACGGACAAATAGGTTGGAGCCTGATATGTTGGAATCATATTCATATTCAACTTATAAGATAATTACAAGCCAATCATAGTAATATCTTTTCAAAAATTGAAAAACACAGTAACACAAATTAGTGGCAAGACACCCAAATTACATTGTCACACTTACAAGTAGCTCTTAGATTTTGAAAAAAAAGTGATAATCGCAGAACAATAAAACTTAAAAAAAAAACAGGTGAAGGCATGTCCTTGTTGCTTCATAGTTGTAAAAATGTCCTTACAATGACACATTTTTTCTTTGTGAGAATAGAATAATGCGTCAAAGCTTGTTGTGCAAACAATTTTCCGTGCGTTCACATAGAGGTCAGCTGATCGCTATGTTTTGGAACACTTAGGGGTCAAAACAATACACTCAGCCCTGAAACAATAAAGCCTGTGGCCTTGTGCACAATGCAGAAGCCCACGCTGCTCTGTTCCCACCTTCCTTCACCCCAAGGTTGAAACTGTAAACCCAATCACAGCACCTCTGTTGAATAAACTCTTTTGCATTCAAGCAGTCTAAGGTATCCAGACCGTTCTACCATAGGGCTGCTTGTGGGGGTGGCTGAATATAAGCAGATTCAATCTTCCTTTTTTTGGTTTATTTGGATTAGTTGCAGACACTTGTTTTTGGCTGTTTTTTTCCTATCTACCCATAAATAAATATTTTGCTCCCATATTTTAGTCAAGATTTGTGCAGCAGCTACGAAGTAAACTGCCAAAGCAAGTGTTAAAGTAATGAATGTGCTTCTTATTTTGGTAAAAGCTACCACAGGATGCAACATTAACAAGGATGGACTACATTCAAATGTAAAAATAATTAATCTTTAGTCATTTTTACTCATTATAACTTTGGGGGGAGAAAAATTGACCATATAAAAGACTATAAAGTTCGAATATAATCAGGATAATATTGATAATAAGTAAGAAAAATTCATCTTAATGCAGCACGTTTTTTACAAAGCCCCTCCATAATGACCCAAAAATAAAAGGCCCTTTCAGGCTTTCTGTGTTGAAAGGCTCTCGACAGTTTTTTCGGCTTTATAATTGCGTTAGATGTCCTTCTATTCTCTTCAGTCTTGCTCTTTTCCTCATGTAACAAGCAGCTGACTCAAGGTTTTTGACCTTTTATTTCTTGTATAATATAAAAATGGATGAGCAGTATTTTGAAATATTGGAAAATTTCAAAACGAAAATAAAACTTTGACAACATTTCAGATGTTATTAGAGAATCTTATTAAATGAAGAGTGAAGTTTTTTGTAATGAACAAGAATTTATGTATTAAGAGAAAAACACTATTAAAAATCCTGTCTTTTTATTTAAAAAAAAAAAAATACCCCTTTTATTTGATCGTGTCCCTTTTGGTGGCAACAAAATTATATAATATGATATATGTCTATCTATATATAGATAGACATATCTATCTATCTATCTATCTATCTATCTATCTATCTATCTATCTATCTGTCTGTCTGTCTGTCTGTCTGTCTGTCTGTCTGTCTGTCTGTCTGTCTGTCTGTCTGTCTGTCTGTCTGTCTATCTATCTATCTATCTATCTATCTATCTTATACTATTCAACCACATTCGCATTTAAAACAAATGAACTTAGGATTCTATTATAGTGATGCAAAATTTTTATATTTTAATGGGGAATCAATTTGTGTTGTAAGAATGAATTAATCCCTTTTCTTCTGTTTATCCAAGATCCAGTGGTGAGAGGCTACATGTCTCGGACGGAACCCAGTATATCCCTCGCAACAACAACCTCCAGCTTATATGTGGACTAAAGGTTTTCTCAGAACAGAAGGAAAATGTAATCCAATTAGGCAAGTTTTGGGTCTTTACAAGGTATAGTGGAATCTGCCCAGAACGTTTTGCAAATAAGGCACCTGGGGATATTCTGTTTAAATTTCCAAACCACCTCAATCAACATTTTTTGAGGGCAACACAGCTAAAAATAATACTTATTATATAAAGACTGGAGTTAAAAGCTATTTAGGGCAATGGATCTGTAGAAACATTTTTCTGTCTATTAGCCTATAAATTGTTACAGCATATAAAAACAAACTGGAAAAAGCTTGAAGATCAATGTTAATGATGTTTCTGAATGTTGTATCAGGTAGCCATCATCATTGGAGGTAAAGGAAACATTACAACAGGTCACAGGTAGGATTATGTAAATAGCGAAACAGAAAAAAAAAGAAAAACAAGTAATAAACAGTTCTCACTGAAGCTCAAAAGGAGCTTCAACGTCATCTAAATTATCGCATATCTGGGCCATGCTAAGCTACCGCGTTATACTGTGGCAGTCAGGAGTCTTGGGATCATCTTCTGTGAAGTTTATTATTCTTGTTTCACACACTCTTTGCTCCGTTGCTTTGTCTTTTCATCTGCGAGCCTGCGTGCTTGAAGGACTGCTGTTTACTGTCAGATGCTGTGTGAGTTCGTCAGACTCTGCAGAGGGATCAATTAATCATGTGCATTGTTGTTATGTGCTACATAAGAGTCAGGCTTATGTAATCTCTTCCTCTATCTTTGCTAACTGTTTTGCATTCTTTGTCTTCTGTTTGACTGCTAAGGTCTGTTCAAAAGCTATGCATATTCTTTACTTGCAATTTTATATTTCTTGTATGGAAAAGGTATTAGGTACTGGTGTTAAAGTTTGAGTTAAGTCCGTCTAAAGAACAACGTCTATAGATAGAAGCTTGAAGCTTTTCTTTAGAGAATACTCAGATTTTGCAAGAAATATGCTTCATTCCACTATATATATATATATATGCATAAAAATGTGGTTTTATCCTCGTAGGACATATTTAAGTCCATATCTATTCGAAAAGCTATACATGGATATACCAGAATGAAAAGTGTGTGTTTTTGTCTGGGTAATAGGTTCGGTGTGTCAGCAGGGGTCCCAGGAGCCTGATTAGTGGACCCTACTAAAATGTCATTAGAACACAATGATGAGAGCTTCTTTTCAGCCATGGTACTAATGCATAATAGGCTGTTATATTACCACAGCATGCAGACTACGCCTGATGGCATGTCGGCACTTCACTTGTATGAGAACATATGTGGATCTACGTCAAGTATTCTGGGAAAGAATATCACCAAAGCAGATGCAGACTGGACAGTTTGCCAACGTGAGCTGGAGAAAGCAAAGAGATATTGAGCCAGATGTTTAAAATATGTACAGACAGAGAGCTGAGGTTGTATTTATGTGCTTATGTGTGTGAGCAGAATAGAAATGTATGTTATAGATAGATCACTTCTGACGCCATGCATGGCATTACCATAATAAATGCAACACAGAATAACTAAAAAATAAAGCAGAACAAGAAAAAAAGTAAACACCTATGTCATCTAATTATAAATTGTTCTAAAATTAAAGTGATTTAATTTAAATCAATTTGAACTAATCCTGAAATCATCCATAGACCTAAAACATTTAGATTTTAATATACATTATTCAATACAAAGAAAAAATGTTTTAAAGATGAACTGATGAACATCAATAGAGAAGTAAAACAATGTAATTCAAGTATTGAAGATATCTAAAGTTGGTTAAATCTTTCTCAGTAATCAAATGGAAAATCTTTATTGGCTTTATGGCAACGAATACCTTTTAGTAATTCCTGAGCTGCCTATTTGAATTCTTCCACTGGTTTTGACTTTAACTTTGATTATCTGTCTTTTCAGATGAGCTTCAGGGGTTTAAGGTTGAAGGCCTCTTTGCCATCACCCTAATTTGTGGCTCCAACTACAGATTCTCTATCAAAGTCAACTAAAAACTCTGCCATCTTGTAATTTCCAGTTCTTCCATTTTTTATTTCTTCTTTTTTTCTTTTTATCATGCACAGCCACCAAAGCACAGTCCTTTGGCTGCACATTTTATTTAACTGGAGTTTGACATTTTTAATAAATTTTTCCGTAAAAGTTTAAAAACAATCCACTGGACTTGGTTTCCAAGGTTTGAAGACGTTAATACATTTTTTTTAAGAAATACATTTAGTTCTGAGTATACCTGTATGCTATCATTTTCCTTCATGCTGCTGTTTTGCCTCAATCTTCCATCAGTTAGACAAAAAAGGGTATTCTATTCTATTCTATTCTATTCTATTCTATTCTATTCTATTCTATTCTATTCTATTCTATTCTATTCTATTCTATTCTATTCTATTCTATTCTATTCTGTTGTCTGCTGGGCACCTGGCAGGGCAGAGCGGGACAGAAAGAGACTGAACAAATTGGTGAGAAAGGCTGTATCTATCCTAGGCTGTGCTCTGGACTCAGCGGAGGAAGTGGCTGAGAGGATGGTGCTGTCCAAGCTTTCATCCATCATGGACAGCACCTTCCAACCTTTTGCACCAGACTATAGAGGAGCTGAGGAACTCCTTTAGTGAAAGACTTTTACACCCCGTTTGTAAAAAGGTGCGCTACTGCAAGTAATTTATCCCTGCTGCCACCTGATTCTCCAACGCAACACTACAATGGGAATAACTTGTGCCATGTGTAATGTGCAATTACTATTTGAAACCCTGTGCAATAACCTGTTTCTCTATATGACACCCAATGCAATAACTATTCATATAAATATGAATATCTATCTATATAAATACCCATGTAAACAGCCTGTGCAATAAGCCTTTATAATGATCCTACTATTAGACAAAAAAGCTTTCATATGTGGACGCACTGTATATACTGTATATTTACCATGCACTTTTCTCTTCCTTTGGCACATTCTTCTATTTTGACTGTTTGAGCTGATGTAACGAGTACATTTCTCCTCTTTGAGATCCATAAAGTCAATCAATCAATCTATCTATCCAATTCTGGAGATAATTTAGTTACTTAACCTGCAATATGTATTTTTGTTTTTCGGAGAAAACACACGCACATGTAGGACAAGAGCATCCAAACCATTTACAGAAGGACATAAAAACTACAAGCTTTATCCACAAGCTTTCAATGACAGCATTTATGTCTATTTTTTCCGGACTGCAATATCACTACCCAGCTCTTGTTTATCTAGGAATGTGTATTTTTACTTTGAGTTTAACTACAGATTATTCTCATATTATCACAGACAAGAGCAGAAGAAGTGCTTCTTTGATGCAGTGATCATGGTAAGGGAGAAGTAATATCTGTCAGCCTTGGCATCGCTTAAGTACTGCAGCCTTGACTTCGCTATTGACTGTGTTAAATTTATTATGCTCTGCTTCGTATGATGTGCCTGCGTCTTCTCTGTGATTGTTTGTGTATGTGTGTATCTGTAGGTCTTTCTGAGTTGTTCTGTGAAGCTCAGCGACTAGTTGCCCATTACGCCAGCTGTTAAATTTAAGAAGCGTACAATAAAAAAAAGCGCGGCGGTTTTGCAACACTAAACAGCTGCCTGTCTTTCTTCTCTTTGACAGGGACTCACAGTGAAGGGCAAGCGGAGAAGCTTGTGTAATCTGCTCTCCCTCTCTCCGTCTGTTTCTGTCATAGCCTCATCTCTTCCTCTTTGAGTCTCGCACTGATTGAATATTTACTCTCATTTAATGCTACTGTCCAAAAGACGACAGGCGGCAGATTCACATACTGCCAAGCACACATATCTGCACACACAGCCTGGTCTACCCATTTAATTAGGCGCTCTATGAATAATTCAGTTTGAGCCTCTGGGCTGAAGATAATTATAACGATCAGGATAATAATGTTTATTTTGCTTTTTATTGTATTAAGACATCAATATCTCTGCAGTGCAGCATGAACAGTTTGCAACTACACTCAAACTGCCTAAAGCTGGACCAAGGAAATCCGAGACCAAACTTTATATGCTTCCTCTGGTAATTTGTACGGGTTTGTAGAGCTGGTTTTCATTTTTCATAGAATAATGTACAGATTTACCATGCATAACAAAATTAAGTGTGTACATTTGTTTTACAAAATGAATCTAAAGAGTTAGGCATGCAAGTGTTTTTATTCCACCATCCCAAATACAGTATAATAGTCCACCTCCTTAGAATCTATTATTAGAAATACAGCCATCTTAAAAAAGCCATGAGGAGTAAAAAATCATTTTAAGCTTCAGTGATCTCTGAAAATAGAAATCTGTCATTAGAACAAAAATCTCAAATCAAATCTCTGCCGTTGTGAGACTTTTTCAATCTTGCAAAAAAGAAGAAAACAACTCTACTGAAAAACTGCGCAAATAATCGTAATGGTCCAAGTTCTCATCGATTACTAAAAACTTTTACTTAAGTCTGCAAAACTAAAAGCAGCTGGCCATGGATCTGAACTGACATGCGCAAAACAAATTTTTGGTGAAAAGAACTGCAATAAATTACCGTTCAGGTGAAGGAAACTGATCACACAACTGCTATTATTTCTAAATAAGTACAAATCGGACCTACAAAGAAAAACAGCAAAATGATAAACAACAGGAAGCAATCAAAAGTATTTGTTGCAGTTTATTGAAAGCTATGTTGGTAAGAGAGCACACATGCAAGTGGTGAGACCAATGAGATGCAACTTATAGGATAATAGATGGAGCTACATTACAGGGAAATCCAGAAGGGCAACCTGTTAGAAACTGCGAAAGACTTCAGTGTGGGCTGGAGGTTCATCATCAAACAAAATACCAACATCTAATATAAAGCCAATGCTGCACTGAGACAGTTTAGATCAGTATGCATAGAATAGAATACAATAGAATAGAAAAACCTTTTATTGTCCAACAATGGTCCCACAAATATGCACCTTTAAACATGTATAAGAATAAAATACTATTAAGGAGTTAAAAGAGAAACAATAAAAATACTGTACTCTGTGTTTTAACAGTATACAAACTGTGCACCTGGAGAACAAATAACCAATATACAGCTATGGACATTTTTACAGTAATGGATGTTTGAAAATAGCAGCAACATCTGAGATGTGCATGAGGTCTAGTTATGAACTCTTTCCACATTGTTTTTTTTTTTTTTTTTTGCAAAAAGACGAAGAATTATGTATAATTTCCTTCATCTTTGTTATGTTCTGCTTTGTGTCTGCCTAACTGAGCAAATACATCAACATTTGTGGATTTAATATGGTGGGCATGGACACCAATCAAAGCAACAGTAAATCAGTTCTTTAAAAGTATGGTGACATAGTCCAAAGACTATAATTGTCTTAATGCAGGGACATTGAAAAAGATCACTGTTCTCACTCTCTGTGGAAAAACATGAACCTCTAATCCTTGATTTAAGGGATCAATAATATATAATGTAATTACAGTTTAGCTCGCTGAGCACAGCAGCTGGTCTTCATCCTATGTGCCTTCTGTAAAAAATTCTGATTAGTCAATGATTGTCTATTCTTTTCTGGGCATATGGAATCAGCAGCCTATTCGCCTGCCACTGTATAGTCATTGATTAACCCGAGCAACAGATGGGGGAGCAGTGATTGGGCCGTATTGTAAGGCTTGCACTCTAGCATCTTGCAACACACTGGGTAGTCTTTTCTAAATGGGTACAATTTGCTATTATATCTGGAGATTATTGCAAGTCTGTCTTTGCTAAGAGTTTTGGAGAAAAGAATTGAAACTGAGTCATGGCTTTGAATTTACTGTGGCCGTTTTCTATCTGACATCTCAGTTTATTTATCTCTCCATTGGCAAGAGATTGATACTTTGGAAGCCACAGTTGTCTCCATAGTTTACTTTTCAAATTTTACATAAAAAACAATGATCACAGAAGTCCAGTTCTTTTATGTTTTCTTTTCAGGCTCTTTGTTTAGCTCTTTTTCTCCCTACTTAGACATTTTTCTGGACACATGATATACCCTAAAATACTAGATCTGATTTTAATTCCTTCAATGAATACAGTAATCACACACTTGGTCTCTTTCTTATTTATTTATTTATTTTTTACAAAGTTGCTTTACCTTAACTGGTGTAATGGTACACCTCTGGAAGGATTTGGCTGCTTATCTTGATTGATGGATGGATGGATGGATGGATGGATGGATGGATGGATGGATGGATGGATGGATGGATGGATGGACAAATATATCATGAATGAATGATGGATGATGACGGAAGGAAGGAAGGAAGGAAGGAAGGAAGGAAGGAAGGAAGGAAGGAAGGAAGGAAGGAAGGAAGGAAGGAAGGAAGGAAGGAAGGAAGGAAGGATCTACTAAATGCACACACAAGTAAATCATTAAAGTACTTTTAAAATAAACATATCCACTTGCCCAAAAAGCCTAAACTGTATAATTTTCTTCCCTACATTGTCCCCTGAGCTCCAGGGCATCTGTCCAGACTCCCGGCCTCTTTGAGGGGCCATGCCCACTGATGAACTCTCCCTCTGGACTTCAGAGGCAGAGAAAAGTCCATCTGTGGAGCTGGACCTAGAGAAGTGAACTCCACCAGTCTCTCTGGGGCTGATGAATTGCCCAGACAGGGGAGAGGGGTTCTTGGGAGACATGCAGGCACACACACACACACACACACACACACACACACACACACGAAGAAACAAACTGAACAACAGATTGACAGATGGTGTGTGCGTGTATGTGCCTGTCTGGAAAACTTGAGAAACTTTCAAGTGGCTCATGTGTCCCTTCAGTGTCCTCCTCATTTGATCAGTTGCCTTAAGGGGACTCTGCGGATCAATACCTGATGTCGGTAGCTCCCCCAACCTTTCAGCTCCTTACGCCAAGAAAAACGCACTAACATGCTCTAAGCTCTGCTGTAGCTTATTTAGACCCAGCCGTCAATCATTACAAAGTGGACAGGTTCAGTCTGGACTAAATCCTTGCAACACTGAAGGGGTGTCTGTGTGTGTTTCAGTGTGTGAGTGGATATTTTATTGTCTGCGCAACCTATTTAGGACCGAATTTAGTTATTTTTTCTAATCTTCTGAGGACCAACAGGCCACAAGGGGGATTATACTGATATTCTAGATAAAGTGAACATAAAAAATACAACCTTGGGTGTGTGTTTGTGGGAGGGATGCTTTTTCTTAATGTTAATTTGTACACATGGATGAGGTATTGCTTTTCTGCTAGGTCCATCTGTAATGTGTGCATGGACCAATTACTTCATGTTCTCTGTTATCCCTGTCAATCACTCCAATATGAGCAAGTCTATCACCATCAATAACCCCTAAATCAGACTTTTGGCATTAAGCACACAGAAATAAGAATATTTATCTAGTCGGTCCATCATCACAAATAGATTCCTGCTGGACAATGTCACAACGCACACAACTGTTAACTGTCACTGGTGAATATTGGGTTAACCGCTGTGCTGAAGGGCACGCTGACATTAGCGTGGAAGGGAAGCATTTTATCATCCAACTTTTCCCATGTGGTCCAGTAATTGGAGCGGCTGGAACAAAAGAACCATTAGTGCAACCACCTGAAGCTTTATAGTGTGCAGAAAGGACACACGTTTTTTTATGCAGTACATGTTTAAATAAACGCAGCAAAGTCTTGTGTTTTAACAGTCGGACTAGTTATTTGTGGGGTTAAAAGTTGTTCAACAAAGTATAGTAATGTAAATTGATATTTGAAACAAGGTGCATTAGAAAGATGAAAAACAGCTTCCAGTTGGCTAATGCATGGATGGTGTCCACATTTTTTTTTTAAACTATCAAATAATCTTTTATAAATTATTTCCTATTTAAATACCTGGACAAAAGCAACATGAGAGAGAAGTAGCCAATTTAAGGGGCCATGGTAACTGGAGGAGCTGCAGAGTTGTACTAGTCATGCACAGTATTTGGAACATTACTTCACAAAATTGACCAACTTCGGAAAGCAACTAAAATAAATGAAAAGGAGATCTGTATTGCAGCAGAGAAAACCTACTTTTATTTCACCAAGTTGTTGTAGATTGCATAGTTATATTGTAAGAAAAACATAATGACTTAACCAAAGAAGATATAAATAAGTTTTACTGCTCTATTAGTGAATATTTCAAGCTGTTACTACTGCGTTATTCTCATAAGCTGTTGCTGCAAACACTGCACAGGTGGGGGTAATGATTAAGAAGTATTAGTGGTTTACGACAGACATTTTGCTTCTTTGAGTAGGAAGCCATACTGTAGGTGACAGAAAAAAATTTAAATTTCTGTTTACAGTTTGCCACAAGGCATACAAAGGAAATAACAAACATTGAAGAATGTGTTCTTGGCAGATAAGGCAAAAAATATACTTCTTTGACAGGAATGGGAAAACTTTTTCGTGCCTGAAATTTAGCCTCAAAATGATCCTAGACTGACACAAGAGTGAAAAATAGTGCTGACAGTAACACACCATTAAAACAAATCACTAGTCTTCAGCTGAGACTTTGAAACCTATTAGTGGCTGCAAAAGACTTAAGCCTTGTGTCAAAGGTTTACCTTCTTGCAGAGCTAAAGTCAACATGCAGAGAGAGTTGTAATGGAATGGTTTAGATCAAAACATATTCATCTGTTAGAATAGCTAAGCCCACATTTAACAGGGGGGCCCTAAATCCAATTCAGAATCACTTCAGAAACTGATATCCACATTTGTTATCATTTCAGTTTAACTGAGTTTAAGCTGTTGTTCAAAGAGGAATAAGCAAATCAATGACTAGATTGTAATGCTGGTGGAGGCATACCCCTAGAGGCTTGGAGCTGGTAATGCAGTAAAGTCTTACAAAAGACTGACTCAAAGAGACTAGATAAAAATGAGTGCCTCATTTTTAACATTTTCATGTGTAAAGAATTGTCTAAAATATGTCTAAATTTCATTACACTTAAAGAAATGTGTTGCTACTTTATGTTAATGTGTAAAAATAACAGAATAAACACACAATTTCTTCAGAGGAGGAAAGCAGGTTTATTTATTCTAATTGACATTTCTAAGCTTGTTTTTGTTTCAAAATCTAAAACTCTTTAAAGTTAGAAGCCATTCACCTACTCTAAGAGCAGAGTAAATGATGGCAGTTCTTCAAATTAGAGGCCAACCTCAGGCCCTAGTATGTCACTGTGGGGTCAGTCATTCCCAACAGCCATTTCCGCTCTCTGCCTTGTCTGCTTGTCTGAGCCAAATAGAAACAGAGTCTTCAACAAACAGCCTGTCCACCCACGAGCAGATTTTATTTTTTACCAGCAACCTCATAGACACCCTGACAGCTGGACTGACCCGTACACGCTCCACTTTACACGGGTTACACGTGCCAAACTGGCTTTGTCACCAACCCTGAGGGCCCTCTGCAGCTAAGGGGACACGGCCCACCACCCACGCCGCTGTCACTTGTTCATAGCCCCACCCATTCTCTCGTCCCTCCTACGCACACGGAAACACAATCATCAGCCGCCCACTCATGCCAGTTAACCCACTTATAAGGTGGCAGGGGGTTAAGTCAGATTTTATTTTCACATTCCCCTCTTTCTTCAGGAAAAAAAGGGGGCCAGTCAGTCCATGTGTTGGTTTTTGCTGCCCACGCAAGACAGCCTGATGGACTGCTCCACCTAAGAGACTGACTGACTGAATTAAAGAGTGGATGATTGACTGAACGAACATGTCGCCTGCTGGGACTGCGTGGGAGCGTGGGAACTTTAAGTGAAATGTGATTATAGGCTGTGAAGGAACGGATGATGCTATAGGTGAGAAAGACTTGGCCAGGGAATGCAGAACCAAAAATATTTTAGCGTGTTTATAGGTTTCTCTATTGTAATAATTGCAGACACCTGCTAATTTTTTCCTAAGATTTCTGCAATGGTAAAAAAAATAAAAAAAATATGGCAGCAATCAAAGCAGAAATGTACTGTTATTTGTTTTAACATTGTATGCATGCCACCATTTAACTGTTAAATTAACAGTAAAAAAAAATCTGCTTCAGTTTTTATTTAATAGTGATAGAATAAGAGCTTTAAAAAAACTAAATCTTATGACAATTTATCAAATTTGTTTATATAGCCATAGGATGCCATTCTGTAATTATTCCATGTCAGGAAACAAAAGTGAGTGCATTAAAAGACAGATCAGAAAGACAATTATACCAGAACTGGTCCAGTATTCCCTGGATTTTGTCTCTTAGTATATTCAAATTTAACTTAATAGCTTATGGTAGCAGTAGCTCCATTGTTTCAACAAGTACAGAACGAGACCCAAAGATATAAACTTTAATATTTATGGGATAAAAAAAAAACAGACTAAATATAATGTGGTTAGAGGGAGGGATGGCTTCCTTAATTTCTTTTATTAAAAGAAACAGAAGGTAAGACAGGAACTCGTGGCCAAGGGTATTATTTATAGCAAGAGAACATGAAGCTAGGTCCAGCAATAGCTCAGCCGATGGTCCCCTCCAGGAGCTTGTCACAGCTAAACAGAAACACCATGCCATTTGTAATAGTGAGAGGACATAAAGTTAATGGCGACAATAACTAACAAGAGGCAGTGACCTGAAAACCCCCCCAAACAAAACTAGACAACCTGATAAAGGTCTTTATTCATGGAACTCTTCCAGAATCTCCAAGAAGGATTATAAAAATACTTTTTTTTTTTCGTGGAATGAAGGACATTAGGAAAAACCTAAACCTTTCTCTTAATCAAACTGTCCTTCAGCAGGATCTTCAGCCAGAAACTTCATCATAGCCACTGTAATACAGAACGGGACAGGAGATCCAACCTTCCCAAGCCATCAGCATCTAAAATGGCTCTTTGAAGAAACCTTTTAAAATGCAAAATGACTGGCGAACTCAGGCTTCTATGCAGCATCTACTATATGAGAGAGACACCTAAGATACTATAAACTTTAACTTAATTTTAAGACTAAGTAACATTTTTGCCTAAGCATATTATCTTCTAAATCCAAGCGATATTAATCTAATAAGAACATATGAGATGATTGAGGGGGTCACTTAGTTTACTCTAATTTCTGCGGTAGAAGTTACACAATCGCAACTTTTATAATTTTAGTGTAAATCTGAACCTTGTAAGTGTGACAGAAAAACCAAACCAAATCAGTTTAAGTTGTAGTAAAACAAGCATACTTGAAGTTATTGAGGCTGAGCTGGATGGAGATGAAGCAGGTATTACCATATGTTTGGGCCTTCACACTACCGCAATACCGATAGTTTTGTCTGGGTGTCTGATACATTTAGTTGCTCTTAAAATCCCACTTTGAGAACAAGTAAAAATAGTTGGTCAATGTCAAAACCAGCTCTTTCTAAGAATCTGTCCAGATTGTAAAACTTTAGAAACTCAGATATTAGTTGTGAGTTAAATCTGAAACATTTTTAGGCCAACAAGAGAACTGTAACACTGAATTTGTCCACCATTATTATTTTGAAAAGAGGACAAACATCAGACATGTTTTTTGTTGCTGTTTTATTTTTTTCTGCCTGGAGCTACCTGCAGTAGTGACAGTGCTGATGTCCACATAATTACAGCTGAGCGGGGTTTTGCTGCATTCAATTGTAAATATTTAGTCGCTCAGACCCTGAAAGACGTTGTAAAGCTGAGTATTTCTGAGGATGATAGGATGGGAAGATTTCAGAGATTAGAGATGCCTTCCCCGCAGACATGGCCACTGGTGATGGACTGCAGATGGAGGAACAAGAAAGCTGATTGGAAAAAAAGGTAGACTGGTGAAGGGGATGGAGGTTGAAAATTAAAAAGGAGAGCCATGGAAACAACTGGAGGCTTGGAGGGTAGAAGAAGGTTAGCAGAAGTTAATCCGGATGATGTGGCAGCAGGTAAGGCGTGGCAGAGTCTTTTTAACATAAATTGAAAATATGCCTAGGCTTCATTAGTTAGACAGAACTTTTCAGAATCTCAAAGGTCCTGTACTTTGAGTACACTGCCTTTTGAGTAGAATGTTTGAGCAGTAATATTAAATTAATATCTATCTACAGTTTTTTTAAACTATGTGTGGCAAGGTAAAGCTGTAAGATTACCTGAAAATTGACTCAGGTTTGAGGTCCAATGTCAGGTCTTTCTTTTTCCCCTTTTGCTCAAAGGCTTTACTTTCAGATGTGGTTCATCACAGTGACACTGTCTTTTATTTGTCCTCATTTTTTCGGATTTTAAATTAAACTTCCATGGCCACAACCAAAGACTGGACAGAAAATAAGTAATAAAGCCCCAAACATCTATACACCTTCAGGAAACATGATGAGACAGCCCAGAAGGATTATAAGTAAAGATCCAAAGCTTGAAATAAAATCCCAGATTAATTTTTCTTTTTTCAAATTTCCATATGTTGACTGACTGCTTTTTTTTTTTAACTCATCTGCTTTGGTTTGTGTTAGTAAGAGAACTGCCAGTAGAAATAATATATCCACGAAAAAGAAAAGGTTAATTTACTTAATATTCCTCCCACTAAATACTGAGCACAGCTCTTGTTCTGAGACCGCGCTCTGGACTGAAAGTAACAATTAAAGCCAAATTGAAGTTTATTGTCTTTGTCACAGAACTGATGGACAGTTATTTCAGCGCCAATTGATATGCATCACCTCTCTTGCTTTTCTGTGACTCATATCAGTCTGTCCGTGATGATCATCTATTGTAAGCACGGCAGCAACCTGAACACTTCACTGCACAGCTGTTTCTCTCAGACAGAATATATTAATAGTTCATAAATAAGCAAATAAATAAAAAAAACTGATGGGAGGAGAAAATGGGAGGAGAGGAGTGGGGGCAGGAAAAAGTTTCTCATCAGAAAAATTTAATTTCTCACTCCGACACCCACGAGAACGGGGGAGGGAGGATTGGGTGGTGGGTAATGGATGTGGGTGTGGTAGTTATGCATATGTGTGCGTGTTTCTGAAGGGAAGGGGATTCATTTTCAGCTTCTTTTTTATCATACTCTCCTGAGCACTGACATGCTTGCATATTTGTTAAGATTTTTTTTTCTTGAAATCCACATTTGACAAACATCTGTGCCTTTTATTGAACCCACTCACTATTGGAACACTGGCAGTAAGTGCAAGCAGGCCTGATATTAGTAGTAAAGCAGTGTTAGTACATCCTATTGATGTTCTGATTACTGCCAGTTAATTTGACCCTAAATGCATGTCCTACATTTCATCACAGACCTCAAAGGTACAGTGTGTAATAATTTCAGGTTTTTACTGACAAAAATGTAAGATATTATCAATATGTATGTTATTTAGAATCCCCTCTGAACAACCTTAGAAATTGCTGTTCATAGGAGTACATAGGAGTGGGTTTGCATTTGTGGAGGCAGACATCTTTTGGGCTATGGCAGCTTAGAGCAGACAAAGTATTCCGAGACACCAGACGGAAATTTTATATTGGTTTTTAGGCTACACCTGGTCAGTCTGTCATAGTCTTGATTTAGTCCAGAAATAGTTGTTGAAAATTGGGCTATGTTTGGTCGATCTGACTGTGCGCCACTTTAGTCCAATAAAAGATGTCGAAAAGATGTTGAAAACGGCTTTTAACATTTCAATATTCAACCAAATGTTGACATCTTTTCAGTGTCTTTTTAACCAATTTTTGCTTGGTGTGTGGTGACCATAGAGATCCCTATATTGCTCCAACGGGATGTTAATGGCAAGTTAGGCCTATGTACAATCTTAAATCTGACTCATTAAATACTCTTTATAGGGGCGAGGGTGTCGTGGGGCAACAGTGGCGTCGGGTGTAAGAGTTTTCCCTAAAATTTAATGGTTGATGGTTCAGTGTCCTTCTGTCCTTGGGCAAAGACACTTCACCTGCATTGTCTACTGATGGTTGTCAGCTAAAACCTTTTATTCTTAATTCTTCATTATCTTTAAAATTTCTCAGAATATCCCTGAATTTAAGGATGGTAATACATGACTTAAAATCGTATAGTGATATGACACAAAGAACATTTTTTATTGGAAAAGAAAAGAGAGATCGTTATCTAAATTAGGCAGCTGGGACCCCAGTTTGGATTGGCAGCAGACAGGATCAGAATCCTGAAACCTCACTACAAGAAAACCTTTTCAACAACATCAGACATTAAAAAAACATGCCAACTATATCTTTGGGAACAATCTGAGGAGAAAAATCTTTTTTTCTCCCTACTAGGAACACCAAATATATTCAGAGTTTACTAATCTTGGACTATAACTGGAACTGTGTGCTTTAATAACATGACACTAAAAAAAAGCTTTTAGAACAGTTATTAAAAGAAAAAAAAAACTGGTATTTTGAACTAAAATGTTATGAATTCCATCACTTAAAATCTGTGATTATTTGGTCTTTTAATGGGATAATCTCAACACATACATTTATTTCTACATACATAAAATGAAAGTCCAAAAACCTAAATATTATTTAAAAACTTAAAAAATAATTAAACCACAAGCGAGCTTGTTAAAACAAATATATATCTGAATATGTGAATTAAATTTAATCCATCATTATATACAGATTAAAACATAGATTAGACATTTTCAACTGATCCAACACAAAATATAGTATGGTTGAAACTCTTCTTCTTTTATACAGCTGTACGTTATCCATAATCCTCCAATATTAAAGAGCTAATGGCTCAATATGATCCTAACAGAACACTTCAATCTCAGGCAACAGGTGTATTGGTTATTCCCATACAGCATTATCCAAATAGAATGGTAGGCAGAGTTTTCAGTTATCAGCGAACACATTTGTTTAACCAGCCCTCAGTGTGCAGTTCTTAAGCAAGACCCCTTTTCTATTTTTTTTTAGACTTGTAAGTAGTTTCCTTTTTAATAAAGCTTATAGTTATTGTGATTATGGTTATCCTGGGATATCTCTGTAGTTAGGCTTCTAAAGTATAGCCTGCTAGAAGGCAAACTGACCACTTTTTCTCAGTCAACCATTTCCTCCTCTAATCTCTATCCATTTATGAATAATTAGCAATAATAGGTGCCCTGAGTCTATTGTTCTCTGTGTTTTTCTTCCCATTAAAGGTATGCCTGCCCCATTCACTTAGCATACTTCTTCTGTATCTATTTAACTTACTGTGCATGAATTAAAAACATTTCTTGCCAAAGTGATCTCAGGTTTGGTCAGAATTAAACATAACAGGAAGATAAGATTTCCATTAAGGCCAAGTTGTTTCTTGTTAGCAATGCATATGCAAATTAATTGGCTGTAAAGCAACCATGTCACATGGCATAGCATGAAAACAAAATACACTGCACCAAATGAAAATAAACCAACTTTATAATGCTGTATATACCTGGACAAAAAATACCTTTATGATGCATTTAAATGGCTTCAAATAGATATAATTAACTTTACTTTCTAAATAGTTTGTCTTTGTTTGTCTCTTTTGAATTGGAATTTCATAGTAGCTTTTTTATTATAATACATTTTTAAAAAAGAGTTTTGACAACAAGCTTTTTACTACGGTATGTTGATTATGTGTGTCAAAAGTGAGACCCAGTGTCCATTTGTGGTCCTTGCCCATATCTTACAATTACACATCCTTTCTGCACAAAAAAGCAGAATATTAATATTTTATTCTTTTAGGGAAAGCATTTAATTTTATTCATTGACAAAGTTTTTAACCTTTAATCTATTCATTTTTTTATGTAGCCAAAAACATCAAGTAACTTTTATTCAAAGCTGGCTTGGTTGCCACTTTGTTTTGGCCTGCATGTGCTTTTAAATTGACAATTTGGCACTCTTCAGAAAAAAGCATGGCCTGTATAGAAATGTAAACATACGCGCTCAGTTCAAGGGTTGTAACCTGCTGAGCTGAGAGCGGAAGCACGTCTTCTCTCTGTCAGTGCTGATGGGTCCAAGCAGCGAACCTGAAATGAATACCCAGCAAGGATCAAATACCGACTGACTTTTATTTAATGACCAAGCTTTAAAACAGTCCACCTTACTTAGTTTTTAATATCCATGACTGTTACCGGCTTTAAAGCTTTAACAGCATAATTAGACCTTCTGTTGAATGTATAAAGCAGACAACATTTTTACTCTCTATCAAAGCCTTTCCATTATTTTCTTTAATGTATCCCAGTTTGGTGCCAGTTTAAGCATTACAGAGGGGATGAAGACACAGAAGCGTATTTGTGTAAATAAAACTGGAACTGTACTCACTGACAAGAATACAGGAACAGTGAACATGGTTTCTGACTGTGTTTGGGCTAAATTCTCTGAGGTTATGTTCAAGAGAAAATCCAGAACCTCAGTAAAGATCTACTGCTTTATGTTTCATCATATGGCTCACTGGGTCTGACAGTTTTACCTTCTCTCTTTAGTGAATGGGTAGCGAAACACATCAAATAGCTTTAGGATCAGCAGCCACATAGGAAGCTGGTCTATGGTTTTATCTAAGTATGATGAAGAAGAATAAACCAGTCTGTTTAAGTATTTAGATGGCTTTGAGTACTTAAAGTGTGAAACCTACAGTAAAGAAATCAAATTCAGCCTTCCCATACTTTTCTTTCTTGCTAAGGTATTTTTGAAAGTACTTGATAGCAACAGAACCCACCAAAAACTCTGAAGCCAAATCTCTCCTAAAATCACAAAGTATGTAAATATGTTGATGATGATATGTAATCTGGATTTGTATCTTTTTCCCCACAAAAGTCTGTTTCAGTTTTAAAGCAGCTCTGTGCAACTTTTAGTCACCAAGAGCACTTGACATTTCAACTTCAGGTTAGTTCTCCTAAAGGCCACTGGCAACACTGCACTGCTGCAAAAGTTAAGCCGGGATGAAACATTTAATTTAAAGTGCTCTACATAGTTATTTGATGTCAATACTAGAGTCTTGAGATATTCAAATGTTAATGATTAAAAATAAGGCAGCTTTCTAAAAGAAAAATGGTCTTTTGCAGGTTCTGTTTTTTGCCCGTATAAGCTGGAAGAAGATTGATTAGCAAACACTATAGACGTACACACTGAAACAGTTAGAAATAGTGATGAAAATACTTATAAATCTTCATCAAGTGAGAGTATCTTAATGGATTATAAACAGAATCCAATCGATGAACAGGTCCTGCAGCCGCTGCCCTGACACCTTGTTGGATGAGGAACATCCATCCATCGATCCATCCATTCCTTTTCTGTCACGCTTAATCCCTCTGGGGTCGCAAGGGGTGCTGGTGCCTTACTCCAGCTATCTATGGGTGAGAGGCGGGGTACACCCTGGACAGGTCACCAGTCTATCGCAGGGCAACACAGAGACACTCACACCTAAGGAGAATTTTTAGAGAAGCCAATTACCCTAACAGTCATGTTTTTGAACTGTGGGAGGGAGCTGGAGTACGGACAAGGAACATATTTAGGCTTTTTTTAGGCCAGTAAAAGACCCCACTACCCTTTTCAGAGCCATGAGTTTCTAGACATCTCCATGTTATTGCAAATAAAAGCATAAATGTGTTGAATAAAACCAAAACTCATCTTTAGCTCCTGTCAGACAATAACCCAGTGTGCAGTCACGAGTTTTGAAATGACCTCAGAAACTTGGACCCAATATTCAGACAGACAGTTCAGGATGATTTTCATCAGGCCTAATTGAAAACAAAACACAGCGAGTGGTTGGTCGTCAGCGGGGCGGAAAACCGGATTCTCTGCAGAGATAGGAAACACAGGTTAGTGACTGTAAAATCGGATTGATCATGACTAGGAGCTTAAGTCACTGACCTGGTTTAAAGTCCAGTCCAATCCCAGAGGAGAGGGGAGAATCCGGGAGGGAGTTTGTCCTCCATTTGCAGTTGTAGGCGCTTCCAGAGCTCTATTGGATGTTGAGCTGACACCAGCCGTACTGAGGAAGCAAGTGTCCGTGAGGAATGTCCAAGCTGAGGTCAGTGAAACAGTCCAAGTTCGGTAACCAACAGTATCCAGGAAAAGAGTCCAGGAAAACCAGAACAGACAGAAATGCTGCGTCTCAATTCGCAGGCTGCGTACTTGGTAGGACGCATTTTGAGGCCGGTGACGTCACAACGCTGCGCGGAGGCCGTCCCATTTGGCAAAAATTCTGAGGACGCTTAAAATGCAGCCTTAAAATGCGTCCTCCTTTTCCCCGAATTCTGAGGATGCATCGCTACCGTCCTTAGTGGCCTCGCCTCCCACAAGATTTCCCGAGGTGCTTTGCGCGCTTCTTCTTTTTGTTTTTTTTTTTTCTAGTAGTTGAAGAAGAAGAAGAAGAAAGCCGGATTTTCTTCAAGTTACGGACAACCGAAAGCAGCAGCAGCGCCGGCAGTAGTGGGGAGAACACCTTTAAATGTACGTAGTTTGTTTTTGTTTCTTTTTAATGAACATCTATTAAAATACATGACGGTAACTGAGCCACCGGAATGTGTAGGAGCAGCTAAAGCTAAAGCTAAGAGCTAACCTGTTGATACGTGATGTTCATCAACAATTAAAAGCCTTCATACAAATGTCACTATTTTTTATTTTAACCTACATCTTACTATACTGATAGCCGTGTCCCTCACTAATCGGATCTATTTATTCTCAAACAGTTTATTACAAAGTATTAGAGCTGTTAAAGCTTAATGCAGCTGAAGAAATAACATTAGTCCAGCTGTACTGGGCTGTTAATACTGCAAACGTTTTGTTTTAATACTCAATAACGTATAGTTTATTTACAGTACAGTATAATAAGGTTTAAAGTATAATTCACTTGAAGAACAATACAGGCGTAATTATACAGAACAGTCATTTTGCCTGTTGACATAACAGAAATATGCTTTACATGTCATTTTGTTCCAGGGATCAGACAGAGGAGTGGATAAAATGACCACCTCATCATCGGGGCCAAAAATACTGCTGCAGTCGGATGGAGCGAAGAGTTGAGGCAGAATTCCATCTACATGTTGCATTTCTATGTAAAAGTCACACAAGTTAAAAGAAGTCCTGTTCAAACACAAACGTACAAATATAATCTTTGATCACATCAAATGATGCTCAGATGCCACTTTTTGTAAATCTCATATTTGTGATAGAAGTGATCCTTGTGTGGGACAACTTAAAAAAAAAAAAAATACAAAGTATGTTCAGGTTTGGATAATGTAATGAAACACACACACACCTATATATATATAATGTATGTATATGTATGTGTGTGTGTAGGGAAATTACATCTTACATTTATTATATTCATGTTAATTTCCTCTTTGAGTAAGCTTAAAAAAGTAATCTCCAGGTTACCATTCCAAAGTCTTTTTCTGTAGAATTTCATCAATCCATCCAAATCATGAAACATTCCTTTTTTCGAGCTTTAAAGAAACACTTAGAAAATAGCATCTGTTGATACAAATTGTTTTCCTCTACTTTAGGAATGCAAAGATCCAGGGCGGGAGGTCAGTGGGAATCCTACTGCTGCCACCTGGCCCTGGTTTGTCCTCATGGATGAGGTATTAGGACAGAGGCCCTCTATTGCCCCACCTGTCCTAATTGCCTCCATCCCTGAGGACACACCAGGGCCAGGTGCTGCAGAGGCTGAGCAGCATCAGGGTGAAGATGAGGAAGAGAATGAGGATGAGAGGCCAGGAGAGAGGAGGGAAAGGAGGAAGAGAAGAAGGAGTGACGAGTTGGTGGATTTAATCAGGGAGGAGATGAGATGGCAGAGGGAGGCGGGAAAGGATGGACAGATTATTTCATTTATTGGAGAGGATGGTGGACAGATGTTATTATTTTTTTGGTGTTTTTTTTTTTTAACAAGTTGAAGTTCTGTGTTGCTGTTATTAAATTAAATTATTAAATTGTTTATAAAAGTTATTGCTGTCGGTGTGTTCTTAAACTCTTTTAACCTTTTTACATGATCTGTTTCATCACTTCTTTGTAATTTAAGCAAACTTAGAACAACTTCTCAGTGACATCAGTTTATTTTTAGAGAAGCAAGTATTTACAATAAACTATTAAACATTTTTAACTATTGACATTAGATTTTAAAATTAACTACTACAACTATTTACAGAAGATATACAGTAAATATTACTAGAGAACATATATATACAATTGTGACTGAGCAGGAGTCCCTGGTGCTGCTGGACTGGATGCGGTGCCACACAGATGAGCTTGGAGTCTTCTGACTGCGAGTGGGACATCATCTGGGGGGTGGGGGGGATGCCTCTCTCCACTGCTGATCCAATCGATGGCTGCCATGTTACTAAAAATTTTCAAAAAGACGCAGAAAATAATGACTTTACTAAAACTGTTTTTATAACCCTGAAATGAGAACAGCTAAAATGTGATTCTACTTTCCATCTAAATGCAACGGTGGTCAGGTAGACCCTCCTCCAGGGTAGACCCTCCTCCAGGGTAGACACCTCAGCAGACAGCTGGTCCCTCCAGTGAGCACCACTGACTGCCTCCAACACGTTCTCCCCCTCTTCATCCTCTGGCATGTCGTCCTGCTCTTCATCCTCTGGGGCTGTTATGACCTGTAGAAAAAAAAAGACAAAAATATTTATTTTTATTCAGTCATCTATCTTTTTTTTCCTTATCTTTATTACATGATTTATTAGAAATTAAATTTTACTTTATCTAGATCCACTATTTAACTTAGTTTTTTCGTTTTTATATGTTGATTTTTTTTTCCTGTATTATGTTTATATATATATATATATATATATATATATATATATATATATATATATATATATATATATATATATATATATATATATATATATATATATATATATATATATATATATAAAAAAAAATTGCAAATAAAATCAGGCAGTAAGGGGATAACAATTTAGACAAAAATGATTTATTTCTCAACAGTTTGGCTTTTCAACACAACATTAGTAATGGTGAAAGTAGTGATTTAAGTCAGTTATTTACAGGGTTTGTACACATTTAACTATTCAATTCAAATTACTAAAGTTACAAACAAATAAATTACAAACCTACAAATAAATATAAAATTTGATATTTAAACATATTCATCAATCTGCTGACAGGCGTTTATTTAATAGCTGGTATATTCTGATCATTAGCAGGGCCCTGTGGGTTAGAATAATAGCAGGTAGATCTTACCTCTCCACTGCGCTCTGCCAGCCTGAGAAAAATCTGTCGCAGGTTTTGCTTCCGCCGAAGCCGTCAAAGCGACTCTCCTCCTCCAATAACAAGTAAATAAAAAAAATAAAAATTTCCATATCTATTTTTTTGTTGTTTCTTTCCGTATTTCTCGAGCTGTCGGATTTTGTTTCGCGCTGTGTTTGGGGTAAACGTGATGACGTCGTGTCGCAACCAGGAAGTGCTCCAAAGGCTAGACCGTCCCATTTACCAACGGCTGAGGATCCTCCGGAGCAGCCTACCAAGTCTGGGTCCTCCGGAGGCTAGGTAGGCTGCGTCCTCGGAAGTACGCAGCCTGCGAATTGAGACGCAGCCTATATACTTCAGCTATAGTATCTAGGTGTTACTTTATAGTATGTCTTGTACCCTTTCCTTTGGTTGTACTGTTCTTTTTACATCTCTTTGCAGGTGATAAAGCAGATTGAAGATGTTTTTATCATTATCTCCCTTTTATCTCATCTTTCTTTAATCTTTTCTCCTATTTTCTGTTTTCCCTTTCCTTTTCTAGTTACATTGCAGTGTCCAAATAATCTGTAAAACTCCCTGCATAATTATAAAAAAGCTATTGATATGCATAAATCAAGCGAAACACTATGACGATAGCCGTACTGCTCCACTTGTGGAAGTAAAATCTGTTAAAATCTGCTCTTTTTGGCATCAAGACAAATACCCTTATTATAGTGCTTTTTTTATTTGGCTGAACCATCCGACAAAGTTTTTTTCTCTGCATTTGTTAAAGGAATAGTACACCCAAAACATGATTAGCCTTCATTTTCTACTCACCCCCATGCTGAACAACACTCTGGAGTACTTTTTTGATATCTCAAATGCATCTGGAGATCTGGGAGGCTTCTTGCTGTCTGCCGACATTCAAATAATGGAGGTCTATGGTGCCCGAGGCAGAAAGGTCCATAAAAGTCCACAAAAAACGTGTCAATATTCCTCCATACTGCTCGTCCAATGTATTCCAAGTGTCCTGAGTGGGTAGCGTCCATAATTTACTCGAAACGAAGTCATTTAGAATGTTTTTAGAGCATAAACAGTAGTGTATAGGATTTCCTAAAAGCGCGTTCACGAGTCTACGGAAACCGCGGCAGACCAAACCAGATGAAAGTGCGCATTCAGCTCGGCAAAGAACTCATGCTCTTCCTCAACACTCAAGTCCTCAGACATTTTTCTTTCGTTGTTTCTTTCTTTGCACAGGTAAACAGCACATTTCTTCTTCTACGCTTGCATTATCGGCAGAGCAGACGCTGAATGCGCACTTTCATCTGGTTTGGTCTGCCGCGGTTTCCGTAGACTCGTAAGCAGGGAGTCAATACTCTGACTTCCAAGAACAGGCAGCTAATTCCTTGATTTTTATGTTCTGTTGTAAGCACATAGTGCCAGTCTGACTCCACAGTTTAACTCAATGACAGCTCTCCAAATGTTAGATGTTTAGGTACAATAATTAGTCACTTTATACCTGTATTTTAACCTACTTTATATCTGTACCATGTTCAGCTTTCGCTCGAAGAGACAATTAAGGCCAAAATGCATGTTTTTGTAAGAAACTGTCAACAGTCCTATCTAACTGACAGCAACACCACTATAGCGCAATTCAACTCTGCCAAGAAAACAAAAGTGAGACATAACCATTGCTCACCAACATAAGGTGGGTCTAACCAGTCTAACCAGACTTTCCCACCCTAGACTAGACTTTAACAGTGCAATTACCTGCATGTGCACATTGACGTAACAACACTGGTTAGCAGCAGTCACATTATACTGACTTCTGTCAGAATGATCTAATTTATTTATTTATTTATTATCAGAATTTATTTCCCTCTGTGTGGAATTGCAAATAGCTTCTGCTTGCAATGGAGTACTTTTAACCTTTAGGTAGGGTGCCTGTTTTTTAAGTCTCCAAGCTAATGCTCCTAGACAATATTTATGATGATGTCCTTACCCTTCTTTGGGGACACAACGCTATGGATACCTTTACAGCAGGAACTTAAAATTACAGAGTGCTCTACTTCTATTTTTTTTTGTTATGTAACATAGCTATGTGGGGGTAAGAGCATAATCACCTATGGAAAGTAAAAGTTTCTACATAACATATGGATCCATTACATTCTCGTAAAACATCATTAATTCTTTATAGTCTAAAAAAGACTATTTATTTTTCTCTCTGATTTATAAATTTTTTTTTAAAGCACATCCTACTTTATAAAATGCTGCTTTATAACAATTACTGTAAATCAGTTATCAGTTTTATGCAGTTTGATCTTTGAGCTGTTTTTGGCACAAATTGCTTTAGCAGCCTGTCATAGAAAGAGAGGCACACTGCCAATAATTGAATGTTACAGCTGAAAGTATCAGTGATGAATAAATTATTTATTATGTGAATGTTTTTTAAGCAGTAATAATTATGCATTTATAATAAAGCATAAATCTCAGTGGTTAGATATTAAGATAAAGAAAGATAAAATAAGAATATCTGATGATGCACAGCTGACAACAAACTGCTTTTAGTGCCACAGAATGTTTCTGTCTACTCTTATGCTTAAGTTTGAATTAATAGAAGCAAACTTCACAAAGAGTCTTTGGTCAAATTTGAACTTAGATCTTTGTCCCTTTTCACTTTTTTTTTGGATCATAATGTCCTACATAAAATCTCACATACTTCACTAAAGGGTGATAACCTCATTTTCTTCTATATGCAGTTTCTTAGACATATCATTGTTCCAGATTTTTATTTTGCTCTTATTTCAAAGAACTGTAAAGTTAAGAGTTGTTTCACCAAATCTTTAAAGCTTGGATAATTACATGGTGTTTTTCTTAATATCTAAAAAGAAAGGCCTTGCACAACCATTCTACAGGCAAGTGTTTGGTCACTCATTTTTTTGCTTGACTCCTATTCTTTTTAATCCAGAAATGGATATGGATACAGGAGATATGGATGACATCTTGCATAGATCCTGTGGGCAAGGATCTAATTCATTAAGAAGATGCCATCCATTTTTCATCACCCTTTTCCCTGATGGGGAATCCTGCTCTCCAACTGGACAACAAAATAGATCAATTCCAACTCGAACTCTTTTCAAAAAAGGAGATTAGTAATTGTTGCGCCATCATCCTGACCAAATCATGGCTTAATTCATCTATACCGGACAATGCCGTTAGCTTGGATGTGCTGCTCACATTGTGTTGACAGAAACGGCAAACTCAACAGAAAGACTAGATGAGTTGGGCTGTTTGTTACATTACCAACAACTGGTTTAAAAATGCCAGAACGGCAGACCCTTCAATCTGCCTAGAGAGTTCACTGTGGTTAGCCTCACTGCTGTATATGTCCCCCCAGAGGGCGCCCATTATTCTGTTTTACCAGGTGATTTCTAAGCTTTAATCTGCACACACACAGGGAGTTTTCATTATTGCTGGAGATTTTAACCAGGCTAATTTGAAGTCTGTGAGCCCTCATTTTTACCAACATTTAAACTCAGTGACAAAACTCAGTGTTTTCTAAAGCATTTTGCATCATATCTATTTATTTGTTTTTGCACTGCTCTGAACCTTCCACATCATTGCTTTTTTGCACCATGTGCTTTATAAATGGAAATGTTCTTTTCCACTGCTAAGCCTCTGCTCATTCACTATCGGTAGGCTGTGTGTAACAAAATGTTGTTTTATACACACTATGTGTACAGTCTAACTCTCTAAAAAGCAGAGAGAGTATAAGATTGGTGGAATTCGCAACATATTACAAAGAAAGGATATAGAATCAAGCTGAATGATGAAAAGTGGTACCTATGTCCCCCTGCAGTCTAAATCTATAGCAGCATAAATATACAAAAAAATTCCCAGAATAACCTTACTATTTTGGATGAGTTATGAGAAAGATAGAGCCAAGGACTGCTAAATTGAAGGCCCTGTCAGATATGCTTAAGTTAGGGAATGAAAATACTGTACCAAGTGCACAGAAAACATAGACCAAAGTCTGAGGTTTTCTAATGTTTTTAGAACCAGAATCTCTAGTAGAAAGGCAAAATTTACTTTCAGTTAAGATACAGAATTTGAACCGCAAAACAACAGTAAAAGCCTTTTTCTTCTTGCCCCAGAAAACATACTTCTGAGCTTTCGTAGTTTTTGCACCAATTGTGACCAGTTTTCCCTTTTATTTTACATCCCATAATCAATGGGAAATTAAATTTACTCTTTGGAAATTAGTAGTTTTTTGCCTTGACATATGGTAAGTAAATGTCACTGTGGACTGTCTCAATGTCTAATAGGTGACTGTCAAATAGCTACTCATCGATACCCATCTCATCTGATCAGTTTATGTGATTTAACATTTTCTATTTTTCTTTTGTTAGAATGGTTTTCACCTAGAAACCAAGTACTGGATTTTTATTAGCTGTTAGTCGTATCCATTGATATGTAATTGAAATATATCACCCTTCTGGTGATGATCTAAAGTAATATAGGAGTTCATTTTTTAAATTAATTAACTAAAATAAATCACCATTTTAATGATATTCCATTTTGTTGATATGCACTGTACACCAGGCTTATGTAATAACGTAATACATCTTCAAGAATGACACCTTGAGAACATTTTCTAAGCAGCATAGATTAGAGTGGGAGTATAAACAATTAAACCTAAGATATAAACCTACTCAGACATTACTCTCAGTTAGAATTATGCCAGACACAAACATCTTGTTTCATCTTGCATGTGAAACTGGAGAAGCAAAACACCAATAAAAAATCTGTGCTCATTATTATTT
This sequence comes from Cyprinodon tularosa, assembly GCF_016077235.1. NCBI lineage: Eukaryota > Metazoa > Chordata > Actinopteri > Cyprinodontiformes > Cyprinodontidae > Cyprinodon > Cyprinodon tularosa. The sequence goes on from NW_024038309.1 coordinate 850,351, forward strand.
GTTTGTTTTTTTTTTGGTTTGTTATAATAGCTGGATATCAAAATCGAAACATGCCAAGTCCATTATGTGCCATAACGTTAATGTGCGAAGATGAGATCTGGTAAGATGCAATTAGGGCCTGATTTCCCTAGCTAGTCATCAGCGTTTCCAATAAACCAAGGATTGGCCCACTGGAGGTACTTGGCCAGCCATTGGGGCTTAAGGATGACTCCTTAGGGTTGGAGCAAGGCCACGCAGCTTAGCAGCTATGTTGGTTTTGTTTGTTTTGATCCACTCCTTTGCACAGCATGCCTTTGGAAGACTTTCCCTAGGATTACATATACCATGAAAAGTAGATTACTAGACTCTCTGGATTTGGATCAAAGACTGCTGAGAGAAGAGGTCCGCTAAGAGTTCTCTGATTTAATTATTTAACTTGGCATACTGCGTTTTTAAAGTCTTTGGGAAAAAAATTCTTACCATGCCACTTTATACTTTTCATTATATCAAACCAAAAGAAAGAAAACAAATGATTTGAAAAGACAGAGCCAGACAAAACACTTTATATCCGTCACATGGACAGAAAAAATGCACTGAATTACCAAGTAAACTAAAATAAGGATGTGAAACAAAGTCGCAAAGACAACTTTTCATAGATGTTTTCCAGCATTGCTCCATTATGACCTTTCCATAATACAGAGTTTGTTTCCAAACTTTTTCCATGTAATTGTTCTTATTGTCTCCTTTAGGGGGAACAGTCTGCAAAGGACAGTACAAAGATCCTACCAGTAAGAGATTTTTTAAATATTAATGCCGGCCCAATACTGGCAGATCTCCAGGCTGCAGGCAACATATCGTTCACTTGCTTGCTGCCATGAATTATTCCCAGTGCCCAAACATGCAAGGCAAAAACACAACAGACATCTGGAAACCAATTGCGAATCTAATCTACAAGTAAATGTGCAGGAAGGCAGAAAGTCATTTACAGCATTTAGCGCACAGACCTGTACGGAAGACAAACCCACACATTAAACGTCCACTCCTCCACACTTACACTCTATTTTCTTCCTGTGTGTGATCATCACAAACTTCACCCAGACCCACAATGGATTCCCGAGCACATCCATGCCATTTGCAGTATTTCTTCTATTCAGCAGGCTCTGTCCGGCTGTCAGCAGGCTGTCAGCGTGCTTGGTTGCTTGGCAAACAGCTCCGCCTCCTCCCAATAGTGAAATATGCCTTTAAAATGTCACTTGCTCCCGAAAGAGCAAAAGCAGAGGCAACAAATCGATTCACATTAGTTGGTCAATTGACTTTGGCTCGAACTTGGCTCCTGCTCTCTCTTTGTCTCGCCCCAAAGCTCTCTGTTTTTCTTTTCATCCCATTTTTCCCTCTCTTTTGTACAGAGCCCCATTTCCCACTTAAAAGAAACAAAATGGCACATTTATGTCAGAAATTTTACTTTAGTTCAACTGAAAAATGATGAGATTAAAAAGTGTGACATTTTACTTTAAAAAGCTTGAAATTAAGATTTAAAAAGGGATTAATTTTTGGTTAATAATTGTTATTTATGTGCTTAACATCCACCTCATTTTGAGGTAATTTAAGACTCTAAATTAATAGTCGGAAACTAAAAACTTTAAACAATGACATTGAAATTTATAAAGAGGAGTTTCAATGTCAGAATCATGGTTAAATTAGATAAATATGTAATTATAAATATAAAGCTTATAGCTTATAGATCTTATAATTATTGTTTTCTATCTCAGTTATGACTTACAAAATCAAAATTTATGTTTAAATTATAGTGAGTCATAAATCTGAGTTTCAGATTATTTAAGTCAACTGATAATCTCGACTTTAATCAGAATTATAACTGATATACTTTTGATTAAAGATGAATGATCACCAAAATTTTAAAATTTAAAGCCATTTGAATTCTGTTCCTTTCTAAACATATGTTGTCTTGAGATAAGGTAAAAAGTTTACTTTAGACCTATAGAGTAATTTCCTTATAGTCATATAGGGTGAGTTATAATTCATTTTAATTAATTGCATTGATTCCAATGTAATTCAATTCATAAAGGAAATGCAGTCAAGGAATTTTTTTATTTAAACTAGTAAAAAGTTTTAAATATAAAGAAAATCTGCCAATAAAATCAAGTGACATGGAATGATTTACTTAATACGAAACATGAATATTGTGAGCAGAGGTGGGTAGTAACTAGTTACATTTACTGTACTCAAGGCACAGAGCTTCAGCAACTTTTTGAGAAAAAAATTACTTTAAAGAGTAGTTGTTTTGCAATATACTTTTTATATAAGTAAAAATATGATGAGGTGTCACTATTCTTACTTGAGTAAAATGTCTTGCTACCTCACCCAGCATAAGTAACCTCATGCAAACAAGAACAGGCTTGTTATAAATAAAAATGCACAAGAAATAAAAACAGCAAAAAGTTTACTGTATAATTTATTTATTAAACTTGTATTTTACTTTATTTTACTTTTACTTTATTTAACCAGGAGAAAAAATCCCCCCCAAAAAACAAGGGAAAAAACCCATTGAGATGAATAACCTCTTTTTCAAGGGAGTCCTGGTCAAGAGTCAGCAAAGTTATGGAGTGAACAGATATACATAAAATTAAATGACCGTTACAAAAAAAGAAAAAAAAAAAATCAAGTAAAACAATGACAGATAATTTCAGCCATTTCAAATTCTTTCATCTTCAACTTAAAATCATTTAAGGGTAAAAACTTGGTCAACTTCTAGTCTCTTGGTAAAAAAAATTCTGCTCACAAGGAGCTGCATGGACAAAGGCTTTCTTCCCTAGCTCTGTGCTGGCTAAAGGAACAGTGAGCAGCAGCTCGTTGGATCTCAGGGCATAAGAGGCAATGCTTTTCTGTATAAGTATGGTACAAATGGACCTTTTTGTGTTACAGGAAGTAATTTACCATAATTTCCCTTACATACATCCTTAACTTACTATCAATTATGATACAAGAGATTTTATTGCAAAAAATATTCCACCTGTTTCTTCCACCTGATAATATTGTTTAACTACTGAATGTTATACAGTATTTATTTTATCTATCTATTTATTTATACATTTACATCAATTTAATCAGATGTTTTCATCAGTTACGCAGTGCTTGAGTAGCCTTTTCCCCATTTGTTTTTCACTCCTAATGAATTTATGGAATTTGTTGGCTACTTTTTTTCTTTTACTTGAGTAAAAATAAGCAGTGCTACTCTTACTTGCATACAGTTTTTGGGCACTCTACCCAAAAGGGATGGTAACTTTCTTTTCAACAGGAAGAAACCAACTGATCTCATTCAAAGACCCCAGTTTCTTTTAAAATCTTAGCATTATGGTTTTCTGAAGCTTATAATCTTGAAACGATCACTCATAACTAGGAGTCCAAAGTTTTATGTACATCATTTTAAATGTCATAGTTACTATATTGACTTCTAAGGCCAAAGATTTCCGGCTGTAATTGTCTCCAAAGTGGTGGAAATGAACTTTCATACTTTTATACCCTTGCTGTCCCCCATATGCGTTTCCTTATGGTTTGGTGTGTTTACAGATTCTCTCCTCTCTCATATTTCTTTCTTTTCTCTCCTATTACCAAATGAATGACTGCTGCTGCAGCCGCTCCAATTGGCTCTTCTGGCCGACCACCATTGTCAGGGCTCTCATTTCAATTTTCCCATTTCAGACTTATCCCACCGACATCATTAAGGCCCTCTTTCTCGGTGGCGCACTCGTTCGTTATCCTCTCCATTTTACACCTTTCTATCCTTCTCTCCTCCTGTTTGTGCGTGTCTCCTCTTATCTATCCCGCTCATTGTCGGAGGATTTAAAAAGGCTCTCTATTGGAGAGTGCAGAGTGTCTGGGCTTTGGTTTTTCATCCCAGTGACAGAAACCTGTTGGAACCTTCTTATTCAAAATGAAAGAGTTGGACTTTTTTTTTTTTTGTCTATTAAAGGGGATAGCATGGAGTCACGATTAGCTTGTAAACCTGAAAAAATAAGAAAAGATCCATTGTATTTGTTCCTTTTTGCAGTGATATTATTTCTTTTCCCCAATGACAGCTCTGAAGAATATTTCTATTTAAATTGCAGGAGATGTCATTGCAGGAGCTTAGCTTTTATTTCAGATGAAAAGGAACAGAGTCATATATCAGTATCAGTCTCATGTTAGAAATGGTGTGGGGGCTGTAATCCTTTACAGCAAAACCTGAAATGGTAGCAAATGACCTAAATGTCAGATTTATTTATTTCCTCATAAAGCCTGTTTTCTTTGCATTGTCCTTTAGAATTAAATAAATCAGTTTAAAATAAGTTTTATCATAAAAATGAATAGTATTTTTTAGCAGTGAAATATGAATTTAACCTATGGCAAAAACATAGGTTAAATTCATATTTCACTGTTAAATATCAATTTTTTTAACAACTTGGACTTAAAGCTGAAGTCTGTAAGTTTTTAAAAATCACTTTTTTGTCATATTGGCTAAAACTGTCCCTATGCCCAGACAGCAGTACATGTGATATGTAACCTGTGAAAAAAACTGCTTCTATTGGTCCCGCCTACTGCCTGTATTTCAATGTGGAAAGAATAATTCAGGACGAGCCAAAACAACCAATCACAGCCAGAGGAGCGTCTGATGGAGTGTCAATCACAGCTCACACACGCTGATACCCCCCCCCACCGCTTAACCTGCCGCTTCCGCGCGGCTGCTGCAGTCAGGAGGACGCGTGTGGAAGTCATGGCGGAGCGACAGCCACCAGCGAAAGAGAAACTGCCCTTACTGCCCCTGCCGACAACTGCTTACACGGCAAACTTCGGTATAACCAGCATCTTATATCTAGCTGCTTGGAGGTGAGTGTTATCGCTCTTACCGGTTCACACTCCATGCCGCGTATGCTGCTTGGACCAGTGGCGGCTGGTGAAAAATATTTTTGGTGGGGCTGATATAGCCTAGTGTATGTCTCCAACTAACCCGGAATAAGAATTCAAATAAACAATTGGACAATACATACAATTTAACAGTAATGATTTAATTTACTATATAATAACAGTAACAGTGATGATTTGGGTCACTGTGACGGGGTTCTTTGGCCTCCAAGAATCCAGTCTCAGTCGGGTTACCGGTGTTGGTGATTTATTGAGCTCAAAAACTCAAAACAGGGTGCAAAAGAAACTAAACATATACAAGATACTCTGGGCCTCAGCCTCCCTCCAGCTACCAGCAATGTAACAAAGAAACAGAAAACAAAAATTGCCGCTTTTCTTCCCACAGCCCTCATTAAATAGTTTAAGCCCCTCACCTCAGGCTCTCTTATTTCTGATTTCTTCTCATTAATCAGTTTTGTCCATATATTACCTCCACAAACAATTGATGTACAAAAACAAATAATTTTTACAACTTAATTCTTTTACACAGATTCATTGACTTATTAAATTACACCAAACTGGGTTTGAACCCAGCAAAGACGCAGCCAGACTGAAGATGACAAGTCCCCGCATAAACACGTACACACACACACACACACACACACACACACACACACACGGCTAACCCCACTGAAATATTAAGTGTGCACCCTCAATACGCCAGCAGGTAACCAGGACAGCTTGTGTGTTTTAAGTTAATAGAGCTACTGATCTCAGCGCGAGTGTATTGGTCCTCACAAACACAGTATAACAGGAATGTGTGTGTGGCGCGCAAAGTTAGAGAGGTTGTTTTAAGCGACGAGGTGGATTCGTCACAGTCACAATAACCATGAAATGAAATGTTCATATCATACAACAGGGATGTTCTTCTGGCAAACGGGTAGATAAATAAGGATCTCACCGAATTTGGTGGAAGCTGCATCTCGCTCGTTACATTCGCCATCTTCCCTCTAATTGTCTGCACCTGCGCTTGGGTTCAGAAGAGAAGCCTGTAAAAGCGCAGTATTTTCAGCGCCCCAATACCATAAAGTTCCGAGACGCTGATTGGCCATTAAATTCACCTAGCAATAGTACATGATTGACAGATTCTCTGCAAATGTGGGTCAGTCTGATCACAGCCCCCAGAACAGAGACGGTAGGAGTCTGTCTGTGGAAATCCACAAATTAATGACAGTAGATAGGGAAATGTAGTTTATATAATTTGTTTTGCTTATAGTTACACAGTCTAGATAGTAAAACAGACATTTATGAGTTAATTTCTAAAAATATATTTTACGTTTCTCTCTTCTTATCAGGGAGGGCGGTGCCCCAGCGCCCCCTATGGGCCGGCCGCCACTGGCTTGGACGCTTCTGGTCGCATGCGGAAGCCGCGAAGGTGCTGTGAGAGGGGTGGAGCTTGGAGGTGGGGCATAAGTGAAGCAGAGAGGGTGGGGGAGTGGCGTGAAACCTGTTTTTCTTCAAATTTTCAGTCGAAGTCTGCTCTCTTCTCAATGTTACAGACTGCAGCTTTAAGCTGTTATAGCATTATTTATTTGTCTCTTACTTTATTTTTTCAGGTCCTCAACCCAATTTTAATATCAACTCAAAATGACATTGGTTAATATAACTGACAGTTTTCAAAGAGTTATATTTACTTCTTATATTAGAGGAATCTATCCAAACCAAAGCAGCACTATTTAAAATCATGAGAGCTCTGACTGTTAATGATAAAGAATGAATTTATGGTTAACCATATATGTGGTTAAATTACACTGGCTGGCTAACGGCGACTCAGTGGTGCAGTGGGTACTACTGCTTTGCAGCAAGAAGGTTCCAGGTTCATTTCCTGGCTCGGGGTCTTTCTGCATGGAGTTTTCATGTTCTCCCTGTGCATGTGTGGGTTCCTCCCACAGTCCAAATACATGACTGTTAGGTTATTAGGCTTCTCTAAATTCTCCTTAGCTGTAAGTGTATGTGTGAATGTTTTTTTTTTGTCCTGTTTGTCTCTCTGTTGCCCTGCAATAGACTGGTGACCTGTCCAGAGCGTTCCCCGCCTCTTGCCCGTTGACAGCTGGAGAGAGGCAACAGCACCCCTCACGACCATGCTTGGGATAAGCGTGACGGCAAATGGATAGATGGATAGATGCACTGGCTGGTTCACCACCTGACCTGTAGATCTGAGGAATAATTAAATAGAACCTGTCTGAAAATATGGAGTTGATTGGAAGGCAAAATAACATACTGCTGACAAAAGTCATCCACTGACATCCATCAGTTTGAAAAAGGTTTCCACCTCATTTTAAAAGTTTTGAATGCTAATAGTAGGTCATCAGTCTTAAAGGTATTGTTGAAGACCGCCCTCTCCACTTAAAAAGAAATGTACATGGTTCTGATTCGTGAGGGTCGGCTAACCAGTTTTTTTTTTTTTGTGTTTTTTCTTCCGGGACAGCCAGGAGATTTAGTGGGCGGGTTTGGGGGTTGGTGATGTGGGCCCTGTTGTGGTTGGCTTGCGGGCCCTGCCACCTGTCCCTGACCCCAGGGCTATGGTGATTCTACTGGCGGGACCCCCCTTCTCTGGGTGGGCTCTCGGGGAACAGGGGTGTCTACCGGAGTCAGCGGGGGACCTGACTCCCTGGGGGTGCAGTAGGCCCCACAGTCTTTTTCTCCCCATCTCCAGACTCCTCCCTTTGCCTGCTCCATCAAACTGCCACACATGCAGGACCTTGGGGAGGGGGTTGTTACTGGAGGGTCCCACCTTCTGCCGATGTCCCCCACCCCACTTTTATTTTGCATTTTAGACACTTTCATTCACAACATTTTTAAAACACATCTAACACATCTATGTAGGGCATTGTCTGGGGGGAGGGGGATAAGGACACCTGAGGGGGGGCTTATTGTGTGGGCCACACCTCGGATGGCTCCCTCCAGCCCCTCTCGTCTTTACACATTGAGGGTTGTGGGTGGTTGATTGGGGGGGTGCGCTGCCACCAGCTATCTTCCAGAGGGAAGACAGCTGAGTGGGCGCAGGGAGGATCGGGGGCCTTTCTCACATGCCCATTCTCTGGTTGCCGCCTGGAGCTGGGGCCTGGAGGAAGAGCGGACTGCCTGGTCCGGGGTCTTGGCGGGATTTTTTGCAGGACCTTGGTGGCCTGCCTTTGCTGGGGCTGACATTTCTGCTCTCCCCAAAAAGGGGTGGGGGGAGGGGTGTTTAGAGTATTGAGAGGGAGGAAGTGGTCCTGTGAGTTATTGGGGGGGGAGGGAGGTTCTGGTTGGGTGGCCTGTGCGGGACATGTTGGCCCCGTCCCTAGGAGGCTTGTGCCGGGGTCGTCTCATCCTGGTGCAGGATGGGGGCCCGGGTCCGTAGCAGGAACTGGATGGGTTAGTGTGGCGGTGACACAGCTCCCCTCCCCCCCTTCTGGATTTCAAGGCTCACCTACTGGATCATCCAACTACTGGGTCATCCAGCGCCCTTGCTCTGGGGTGCATGGTTCCAGGTATTTAGAGAATCACTTCCATACAGAAAGCCCATATTCTTATTTTAAGCTACCACAGTCTACATGTATAATTAAATATTACCACTTATACTTCAGCGATAGTATCAAGGTCCTACTTAAGTGTATCTCTTATACTATATCCATTGGTTGTGCATTTCTCTTTTACATCTCTCTTTGCAGGCGATGAAGCAGACTGAAGATGTTTTATAATTGTCTTCATCTTAGCTCCTCTTTCTTTTACCTTTTCTCCTTTTTCCTGTTTTTCCTTTTCTGTTTTACTTACATTGCAGTGTCCATATAATCTGTAATACTCCCATTTCTCCTCATGTACGCTCTGTGTAAAAGTTGCTGCTCTCATAGCTCATACAAGATTACTGTATCCGAGCGTATGCCCTAACCCTTAAATCCTTCAATCACTATATAGAACGGGGACTATATAGCGGACTTTATATCAAACTCATGTAACTGACCATCTGGTCAGATGATCACTGCGTTTTCTCTGTTGGTAACGTAACTCTTCCTTCACCGCATGGTGCCTGCGCCATCTTTGTTATTAGTCAAAGCAGTCAGGCAGTATCAGCCTATGGCGACAGCGGGCTGCTGTGACAGCAAATCCCATAATGCTTTGCAAGGAGAGCTCTCCATGCAAAGCATTCTGAGATTTCCCTGCCTCTTCTGAGGCTTTTCTTTTCTTGTCATACACTTTGTAGACACTTTTTCTCTTAAGACCCTGGGTCATTTTCAAGAACAGCAGTGAGAAACGTGAGCTTCGTGACTGTCTAAAACCGTAGCTCACCACAGATATATGCCTGGGTAGCCGCATGCAGTGATAGCTAAAGGGACGAGCACATAGGATGGACTTACGTGAACATATTACCAGAATGATTGACCACTTATTTAGATGATCCACCCGGAAATAAAATAACATCCTCTATACCTTTAAGAACTGCAGACCATCCTGCCCTATTTGAATGGCTCAAAAAGTAAAATGAGTGTTTTGGAATCGTCTTACTATAGCCTGGACTCAAATATTCAATAATGCGGAATTGAAACAATACCGCCTAAAAGAGTTGGGAGCAATTCATTACATTTCTAGGGCTGACTACTCTTTCAATTAGCCTCATTTTATTTTGTACAGTATTTTCTGTTTTACATTAAATCACTATATCCAGACATTGCTGATAACATTCAATATTGCAAAATATCTGTTGATCTGAAACGTTTAAAATAGAAGAAAATAATCTTCAAGTGGGCAAGTTCTGGGATGCTGACAAAAGAATGGTCCATATGAAGATACAGAAAGAATAATAGTATACTTTCAACTTGTTACCACTTTTGCTTAGACACTTTAAAGGACAGCAGCATAAACCATAGGGTGACAGGAAAAAGTGTGTGAGCCAATACAACAGAATAAAAACCTAACTTGGAACAAAGAAAAGTCAAGGGCTTAAATACTAAGACAGAAGTGGAACCAGATAAGCTAATCAGAGAAAATGTGGCACAGCTGTGACTGATCAAAGTAGGGCAGCTGGGAAATGAAGACAAATTGACACATACAAATGTACTGTGGCAAAGATGAACTTTCAAACCAAGAGGGAAACCTAGCTGACATCTAACATAAGGAAGAAACACAGAAAAATCCAACTAAGAAATGTAAGACAAGACATTTATGAATATGGCAAAATCTAGTGAACATAAACAATGACAGAATAATGAAAACAGGAACACAAAAGAAACCCAATAGAGTGTGTTCATTAGCTGACAATACTTTTGATCTTGTGCTTTTGCATCATTGTAAGAACCGCCTGGATACAATGTCGTTCTGATCAGGAGGTATGATTAAAGTAAAAACACATGTAGGGTTTTTTAAAGTTTTTGAAAAGCTGAATAGTGAAGAAAAGATTAAGTAGCTTTGAAAAAGACGTTGCAATGTTGAGCAGGTGGTGTTGGTGTGTCCTTGCAAGTTTTTTTCAATGCTGTTCTTGGGCAAATTTAAGGTAATTGTATTTTTTCAAGTTTCATAGTCTAGAGAAGATATTGTTTCTTAAAAGATACAGAATATAAATCTGTTTTTTTAACATCAGATTTTAAGTTTTAGCTACAGAAAGGAACTATTCATCAGAAGGATACATTAGGCCAAATGCTGCCTGCTGTCATGAAGCCGGTGAATTACAGCCTAATAAAAAAAAGACTCCAATAAAAAGACTAAAGATGCTATTCAGCTAAGGCGATCATGCATAGCACAGAAATGACACATGCCATGCATTTTTAGTCTCAACTTACCTAAAGCTTCCTTTAAGCATAACAAATAAGAGAATCTAGCCCTCAGCTAACAAAAGGAATTTACCTTCCATAAAATTTTAGTACTAAGAAATCATTGTTTAACTGTTTTTTTTTTAAGGCGATGATTGATATACAGGATTCTTTTTTAATGTTCAATGAAACCGAAAACTGAATTACTTTTGCAAATTTGGACACTTAAATTTAAACTGCAACACAACTGCAACTGGTGATATGCCACTTGTCACTTAAATACTTTAAGAAAACAATTTTACTTTTAAAAAGGTTCTATTTAAATTAAAAAAGAAAGATGTTCTGTATACCTTACACTATTTTTTGGGATCCTTCATAAAAGGTTTTGATTAAATCTCTTTTACCTATTTCCTCCTAAGCACACTTGAAAAATCCAATATGTTGCATAGTATGTAAAGGATATAGATATCAATGATATCAATTCTTTTAACCTCCAGGGACTGCCTACATACTCTTGTCACAACAGAATGCCAAGCATTGTCGTGTACCAGGAGGAACCGAGGACCCACTGCATCAGCATAGGGTCGTACAACGGGATACCTAATGGCAGTGAGGGTGCCGTTGTCTAGCCTGTATAGGTCTGTGCGTCCCTCCATGGATATGGGATATGCCATAGGATATAGATGCTCTAGGATATGCCTCCTTAGACCATCACTGACCCACCACCAAACCGGTCATGCTGAATGATGTTACAGGCAGCATAACGTTCTCCACGGATTCTACTGACCCTTTCACGTCTGTCACATGTGCTCAGGGTGAACCTGCCCTCATCTGTGAAAAGCACAGGCATCAGTGGCAGACTTGTCAATTCTGGTGTTCTGTGGCATGTGCCAATCGAGCTTCACGGTGCCGGGCAGTAAGCACAGGGCCCATTAGAGGACGTCGGGCCCTCAGGCCACCCTCATGAAGTCTGTTTCTGATTGTTTGGTCAGAGACATTCACACCAGTGGCCTGCTGGAGGTCATTTTTTAGGGCTGTGGCAGTGCTCCTCCTGCTCCTCCTTGCATAAAGGAGCAGATAAAGATCCTGCTGATGGGTTGTAGACCTTCTACAGCCCTGTTCAGCTCTCCTGGAGTAACTGTCTGTCTCCTGGAATCTCCTCGATGCTCTTGAGATTGTGCTGGGAGACACGGCAAACCTTTTGGCAATGGCACGTATTGATGTGCCATCCTGGAGGAGTTGGACTGCGTTTGCAACCTCTGTAGGGTCCAGGTAGCGCCTCATGCTAACAGTAGTGACAGTGACCCTAGCCAAATGCAAAACTGGTAAAAAAAGAGTCAAAAAAGATGAGGAGGGGAAATATTTTATTGGCCTCCACTTATAAAACCATTCCTGTTTTGATGGCCACCTCATTGTTGCCATTCTAGTTCACCTGTTGTTAATTTCATTAACACCAAGGCAGCTGAAACTGATTAACAACCCCCTCTGCTACTTACCTGACCAAATCAATATCCCAGAAGTTTAATTAACTTGATGCTATACTCTGATTACAAAGTGTTCCTTTAATTTTTTTGAGTAGTGTATATATAATCAGCTGTCTCAAAATTGCACATCTCAAACAAATCAATAAAAAATATGATTTAACTACTGCCGCTTTCTTCTTTTTTTACATTTATTTATAAATTTGTTTTTTTTTTCAAGAAACTTTATATTAATAAACTTTTAACTACAGCTCGTGGTCTTCCTGAAGAATTACAAAAGTCCAGGCTTGAAGATGTTTTTAATTTTTCAATGTTACTGAGATGAAAGGAGTTTTTAGAGACCCGTTCAATATAGGATTTGAGTAACTTCTAATGAAAAAATAACACCAAGGTCTTTTACATTATCATTATAGGCAAATTTAATTCCATACACATAAAATGACAGACTAATGAGTTTCTATATCAAAGAATTCCGTCCAAAGACAGTTACTTCTGACTAGTCTGAGATGTTTTTTTCTTAAAGAGCAGAACATTTAAATATGAAAGTATGGAAGCCCGTTTCCGCCACTCTGTAAAAGAAGAAAAAAAAATAATCTCAATATAATGAGATAGCAACTCAATATAATGAGATAGTAACTCAATATAATGAGATAGTAACTCAATATAATGAGATACTATCTCATTATAATGAGATAGTAACTCAATATAATGAGATACTATCTCATTATAATGAGATAGTATCTCAATATAATGAGATACTATCTCATTATAATGAGATAGTAACTCAATATAATGAGATAGTAACTCAATATAATGAGATAGTAACTCAATATAATGAGATACTATCTCATTATAATGAGATAGTATCTCAATATAATGAGATACTATCTCATTATAGTGAGATACTATCTCATTATAATGAGATAGTTTTTTTTTTTTTACCAATTTTTTAAGTTAAAATTGAGTATTTTTGGTCAATAGCTCCCAGGTCATGTGACCTATTGATGCAAAATCAGTGTGAAATTGTTTTACTAGTCTCTGTAGATGGGGCACACTCATTTGTTTTTCATTTTAACTCTTTTTTTATTTTTTAGCAATTTTTTAAGTTAAAATTGAGTATTTTTGGTCAATAGCTCCCAGATCATGTGACCTATTGATGCAAAATCACTTGGAAATTGTTCTACTAGTCTCTGTAGATGGGGCACACTCATTTGATTTTCATTTTAATTCTTTTTTTTTATTTTTTAGCAATTTTTTTAGTTAAAATTTAGTATTTTTGGTCAATAGCTCCCAGGTCATGTGACCTATTGTCACATCATTATATTGTGACCTATTGTCACAATATAATGAGATACTATCTCATTATATTGAGTTACTATCTCATTATAATGAGATACTATCTCATTATATTGAGTTACTATCTCATTATATTGAGATACTATCTCATTATATTGAGTTACTATCTCATTATATTGATAGTTTTTTTTTTTTTTTTTACAGAGTGGCGGAAACGGGCTTCCATATGAAAGACTTTTTTTATTGAACATAAAAAAATTATATGAGGGATATTTGGATAGAAATTTGGACTCCCAGCTTAGTATAACCTTTGAACAGATAGATATTTTATCTTACACATCTTTAGTGGCAACTTGCTATAGTCTATTTCATTGGAATTCAAATAAACCCCTTTCTAGTACAGAGTTGCTCAAAGATGCTATCCAATCTGATAAATTGATGTTTGTAATTCTTTTTGAGGCATGATGTTTGTTATTTTGTGCATTTTAAAGTCTTTATGGTAGATTTTCTAAACCGTGCTGCTCCCTGTCTTGACCAGGATGCTCTTGTGAAAGCAATTTGAATTCCAACAATATCTTTCCTGGCTAAATAAAGCTGAAATACAAAATTATGTAATGCATTACATATATTTGGGATTTTATTCATATGTCGTGGTGTGTTTATATGTGAATTGTATTTCCCCCCCACTCCAGATTCTGACTTAACAAATTAAAGTCTTAATTTGTTTGGTGTGGCAGAAGGAAAAACCCTTCTAGATAGATAACCATACAAGAACCATGGCTGAGTAGGAATCTTCATAAGTAATGTAGGTAGGATGGTTCAATCAATAGAGGATTGGATGCATTGTGTCTAAGTACTACACACAAATTACAATGTTGTTTTACTCTTATGTGTATTTTAGATCAGAGGTCACGGATTAGCTGACCACAGTCTGGATCCGGACCTTGACCAGCCTGCTGGCTAATCCGGACCCAACCTGATTGAAAAACATTTATAACTTACCGCCTGTTGTCCCACGGCAGTGTCTAATTTCACTTGCGCTGCTATTCCTGTTTGTGCGGTAACACCTGTGACCAGGCTACACGTGATACAAATTAGACAATGAGCTGTGTCAGTCAGGGCTGCTGCTGCAGGCAAACCGGTGGCAACCCGGAAAGATGGAGAAGACAATGAGAAAATGTGAAAGAAAGTGTGGACTCCTGGAAGAACTGTGGTGAACTGGTGACAGAAAAGTGAAATGGTGTGCTCAAAGATGACCCTGCACATTTTGAGTATGTTTGGCTCAACCTACTGCTGCGAATCAGGATTGCCCACCATTCAAACCCAGGTTTAACGCCTTGCAGGGCAGCCTAAAGCCCACTTCTCTCATTAAGCCATAAAAACGAAAGAAAAAAAAAACAAACGGCCAATTAAGATGTTTTATAAAATATGTGAATCAGGAAACTGTCAATAAACCAAACTGAACAATTGTTGTTGTCGACTTAAAAAAAAAACACTTTAGATTTTTAAACGGAAAAATTTTCTTTTCTTTTTTTTTTTTACATTTTCTTATCTAAAAAGTCAATGTATAATATGGATGCGTAAACACCTCATTTTATTTCAGCATTAAATTCTGTATAAAAGTAACAGATTATAACTCAAAATGTTGATTTTCTTTATTCGAACCGCGCTGATTTTTTTACTGGTTACCCCTGCTTTGGATGTTGAAATGGCATCAGTTGCTTAAAGATAACTGGTAAAAAAAAAAACAAAAAAAAACATTTATTAATATAGAAACTCTCCAACTATACTGACCCTCTCTAGACAAAGATATATCAAAAGCCTCTTGAATGAATTCAGTCTTTGCAAGTTTTTCTCAAACTCACTACAACTCAAGACCATTTATTTAACTGGGTGAAGAAGAAAAAAAATCACCTTCACATTTTTTTTATTCATGGAAACCTTAATTATTGGCACCCCTGCTGTTAATGTTTTGTAGAAAACCCTTTGGTCAACAGAACTGCACTTACCCTGTGTTTAATAAGTTTGTAGCATACAAGGGGAGATCTCCTTTTGCACAATCCCTCTACATTGTCCAGCCTCCTAAATTGTCTCTCACTCCCACTCCACAGGCTTCTATAGGATTGAGGTCCTTATTATTCTGCCAAATGTTTTGGATTTATTATCCTCCTAAAAACCCCACTCATGTTTTATACTCATTTGTCTGTCAGATGCTATTAGATTTTTGTTTAAACTATCTTGATGTTTCAAAGAGTCAAAAATACCAAACTTTCCAACAAGGATTTTCAGAAAAGAAAAAGCCAAACAGCATCAAATCTCCTCTACTGAACACCTTTGGTGATTCCTTCATGGAATCAGCTTTGATAGATACAGTACTTATCCCTTGCAGACCAGGGACATCCAACAAGAGAGTCTTTGTATATATTTTTTTTCTGATTCTAACTTAAACTTTGAGGTGAGAAAGATGTTAACTTTCTGCCTAATATGCCAAATTTCACAAGAGATAGCATGATGGAGATATACTTGGGTTTATACCCAATATACCTTTAGGTTTCATAATATTAAGCCTGGCTCGTATAGTTCTACTGGTTACTTTGTCAGTATTAAGCTTAAACCTGTTACATGAAGATTATCAAATGGCCTTTTACAGATTTGCCCATGCAGCTGTACTTAAATTAATTCTAGCATGTTAGCCCAACAACCAGGTTTGTCTTATCTTCTGACCAGCAGCCTCTTGTTATCCTTGACTAGGACATAAGCACAGTGGTAATGTGTGGTACTCCCTCTTATCTCTCTTCAGTGTTTTCCCAACATTAAATCAGTTGAGCCACAGTGCTACCACTTGACTGGGCTTATCTCATTTTATCCGTCCACATTAGCACCCTGTTGGACTTTTGTTGCGGTTTGCTACATCTGAATCCTGTCTATGGTGTTGGCCCTGTGCTGGCCTTACCTTATCTGAACAGCCGTGTTTTCACAGACGGTGTTTGACACCAAGGACCCTGCTGTTGGTTTCGCAAACCTAACAGGGCAGAGGTCGAGTGAAGTGAAGTTGGCAGATGGAGAGGTCACAGGAGGAGGGAAAAGCATGAAACAGAGAAGAAGAGGTGAAGGTAGGGGATTAGGACCCCACTGAAAAAGAACCAAAGTTAATATCCCTTGTGCTTTAACCCTGGGCTACACTAATATGCTTCTTCTTAATGAACAACAGTGATCCACGTTGTCACAAAGTAGGAATCTGCATCTTGCATCAATTTGAGGACTTATAAAATTCCGGTGCCAGTTCCCTTTCTGTGTGTGCAGTGTCGTGCTTGCCACACCACATGACTTTATGAGATGAGAGTCACAATTAGGGGAGAGAAGTGAAGCTTTTCCACTCACCTCCCCATCTATAAAGAGAGAGCACAGCACAGGGCGCGGTCCTGTGGCTGCTGCTGGAGTGGGAAGTGAGGTAGGCTACAGGTTAGAGGCTGGCGGCTGTGGTAGCGCCGCGGTAAATCTTACGAGTCTGGCGTCATGCACCCGGCGTGTCGCACCTCCCTACTAAAAGGGCCTGTAAACTCCGTGTACTGTCCCCTCCTCTGCAGGAAATGCAGGTTTCTTTGAGGGTTTTTTTATTTTTATAAAACAGCACGTCATAATTAGCATCTAATCTTGTGTAGATCGCCTACTTCTGCACATCCGTCTATCCAGCTCAAACGTCTTAACACTTATAGATCCACACAGCAGCTGCTGTTTTTTTCCCCCCCTCATTGTGTGTTTGTGAGGGTTGTTTTGATAAAAGTCAAAATGAGCAGGCCACATGGGAACATTTATCTTGCGACAGACCACTTCTGTCTAATTACTGTGAAGCACAGCAGAGAAATATAGGCAACTCTAATTAAAGATTTGTGTGCTGCCTGTTTGCTGACTGCGTGTAAGGTCTGTTACCTGAAACTCCCCCTGCTGAGTTTCAGCGATCAGTAATCACTGCTATTGGATTCACTGTGCAGCTTTCTTCTTCTCACCTGATGTCTTAGAACTGAAGAATGAGAATTAGGATTCCTTTTGCATGAATGAGGTTAAAATGTGGATGGTTAGTGGCAGTCGAAGGGAGTTTAGTGTGTCCAGGTGAAGGTTTAAACGTCTCAGAAATACAGCTTGCTCTGTCTTAGACAGCTACAGCGTGTTGTGTCAGCAGCTAGAACTTAATCTGAACAGGAAATTGCTCTGGAACGTGAGGTTTTATGGGCATACGGGGACAGATTATAACGTCTTAAAGCCAACTCACTGATGCTTGGAAAGCATAACAGAGAAGAAAATAACCTGAAGCGAATTGCAGAGATTCTTAGACTATGTTGGTGTGTATTTTACTGTTTTTTTTAGAGCAGCGCGGGTTAATTACAAGAGTGCAAAGTCATTATGCACAGGAATAGTTTACAGGATGAAATCAGAGTTTACTCTTTCTCCAGGGGAATATATACAGACCATTGGGAAGTACCAAATGTCAAATAAATTGTATATTTATCCTGTGCTCTTTAGCTCACGTGGCTAACTTGACATTTGCACCTTAAAAGTTTTAAAACGATTGCATTTAGCTTTTGTTTTGAGCAGTTCTTTGAAAAAAGTTGTGTGCATTTACCATGATACCTTTGGAAGGTAGCTCTGATTACTTATAGAAATCCTTTTAACATGTTGTTCAAACAAAAGCTTGTTCACATGGAGTATGGTTGATAATAGTGAAGTAAATATTTGTAAACAACTACCGTATATGCAAACATGAAAACAACATAAAGATAAAATATCCAACCAACATCTATTAAAACTATGTTAGAGATCGACTTTAAATATTTTTAGTTGTCATGAAATTATGCCTTCAAGGCAGATTGAAGACATCAGAAAAGAATGTTAGACTTTGGTAAAGAAGAAGCAAGCATTTATGCCATAAACTGTAAAAAAAAAAAAGAAAATTACATGAAAGTTTATTTATTATTTTTTATTGTTGAACATTACACTCTGAGTGTCTCATTTGTGATTCAAAGGTATACACATGAACTCCTTTACCATCTCTTGGATTTGCATATAACCACCTAAAATAAGCTAAGATACGTATAAATTAACTTCTATAATTAGCCCAGCAGACGGTGCCGGTACGTGCCGTTCAAAAACAATCAGACAGATTTCATTTAGCATGACTCTGACTTAGCCATGCCATAAAGACTGACTCAGAGTATAGTTCAGTTTAGTAAGCCTGAAAACCCAGTCTAAAACAGTCTAAAAAAAACCTGACCAATCAACGGCAGGTTGGCCCATGACGCAACAGCTCCTATTCTGTAGCCAGAATAGTCAAGATTGCAACTGCAGTGGAACAATGTTTCAATGATGCGCAAGTCTCAAAAGAGCAGTTTTTAATTGTTAGATTTTTAACATCTGGTTTCTTTCAGAGCTTTAAAAAAGAAAAGTTTTGCATCACATCTGTAGTTATCTAATGTTTCTAAACTGCTTTCATCGACTATTTTAGCCTTCAACCTGGCCGTCCCTGCTGCGGCTCCAGCTGCAGACACAGCATTCAACAGAAAGGTTCACAACGGTTTGCACCGTTTGCAGGAGTTGAAATCAAAACCTCATAGGTGCACATGAATATCCCCTCTCATTATCCGAGGGCCCCTCGGTTTTTGTCTTACCCATTTGTATTGACTATTCAAGTTGGCATAGGCCGGTGGATTACTTTTATTGTGAAATTCACAAGGACCTTTCTGTCTGATGCCCAAATCTTCCTGTTGGCCATCTGCAGTAGTATGCAGGAGTTTGATGTGGAGGCCACTGTAGGGTTCAGTCAAATTCCCTCTTGTGAAAGCATTTCGTTGATCTGACGACTTCTGATAACGCACCCATACAGCATCTTGGCTGATGTGAGCGTACACATTGATTTTATTGATTCGAGTTTCTTGCAATGCTCAAATCGCAACAACGAAAAAAGCTTGCACTGTGTTAAGTGTGAGCCCGGTATAATATGACATGTACAGGCAGTCTGGCCGGACAGTTAAAGGAAATAGAAAGACTCTCTTGAGAAGCTCTGGTGACAAGCTCAGGCAGGAATTTATTGATGATGACACATAGAGACAGATGATGAAGATCAATCAGATCTTCAGCCTTTTTAATGGACTTCACTGACCAAGTTTCCATTTATGGAAATACAACGTTCTACTTTGCTACGGTATGGGGAAATTTTTCTTATGCAAATGTTCACATTTTCTACAAGCTACAATTACTCTTCCCACGTTTGAGTGATATAGTATTTTATATATTTATTCTGAAGGTGTATTCTAATTTCTAGGATTGTTTTTCTGAGGATGTTTATTCCTTCCATAAATCTTTATGTCTGCATATTGTGGCATTGATATTTTTTCACAATTATATTTCAGATTCTTCTTGACCACTAATAAAGCCTTAAGCGTTATAGAAATACAAACCTAATAACTTTTTTTAAATTCAATCAGAAAGTTTAAAAAAATTCCTTACACAAAGCATTTATCTATGCATTTTTTTGCATTTCTGGAGGAACTTTTTTTTGTTTGTCCTTTTTGTTGTCTTGCACATCAAGGGTTTCTGGAAAACTATTGTTCTCAGTATATAATGTGAAAAATGAAAGCCATATGTCTCTGCGAGAACAGATTGAGCCCCTGTGTGTGTTGACAGTACATTTTGTCCCAGCGGGGCTTCCATCTAAGCCTTGACATTTTCAGACAATATTGCAGTGTTGAGCCACAGTTAGGATTTCATAAGTCAAGCTAGCACTAGAGACGTGTGTCGGTGTGAGTGCATGTGTGCGTGTGAGTATTGCCAACATAACGATTGTCCCTTTCCCTGTCTCCGTCTTTCAGTGGTTGTGTCACAACACTTATTACATTCTGTAGCGTTTGTGTGTGTGTGTCTTTTGAGCATCTGTTACAGAACAAACTTTCACTTTCTGAAACCCTGATTTTCTCCATCTTATCTTTTTCCCTTTGTTTCATAAGCCGGTTTGCTTTATATCCAGGGTACAATGGCATAGCATTATCCCATGTATATCTCCGTCTTTACCAATTTTTGCCTTTTTTTCCTGTGTTTTTCTTGTTCCTTGGTGACGCCATTAGGGTACACAGTCACTGTAGACCTGGTTCTATCTGTTATGTGATTTTGCCCTTTTTCTCCACATTTATTCCTTTATTCCACAAAAAAAAGGTTTAATCTCTTTATTCATCAGGTTCGTGAAGCATAGGAGAAAGCTTGATTTGATGCATCCATTTGAAAAATTCAAAAGCATTAGTTATGCTTTTATTTCTGTCTTGCATCATCTTACTCTTGTGTTGGATAAAAAGAATTTCCATACAAATTAGACATAGGCCCATAGTTAAGCATTAACTTTAATGTTTAGCAGTAATGTTTAACTTTGAGTCCATATACCTTAAAAAAGAATACAGGCACGTTGATTATGATGCATTTCAAAGAACTAACAGCTTTATTTATTTATTTATTTTTAACTTTCTGTCAGATTTAAAAGATTAAGATCAGCACGGATAAATTAACATTAGACAAAGATAGCAGAGGTAAATACACACTCTTCTATTGCTGTTTTTATATTTAAAGAAAGGAACTAATCAAAACAACCTTGGTTTATGTGAAGAGGTAATTCAGTCCCTTGTGAAGTTAAGCATGATCTGTTTGACCATATTTTTACAGGAAAACTGAGTTTAATTTCTCTAGCCAGATCTGGGCCCAATTACTTCTTGACCTGTGAAATCAGGAAAACACAGAAAAGCCAGTTTGACAACATGAAGACAGATAAAATATCTAAAAAGCAACAAGTTGTACCAAATGTACCCAAATTTAAGAATAGATGAGATACACTCCTCCACATCTGGAAAGTCTGTAAATTCAGTTTCAAGTTCAATTTCATTTCTTCTTTTTTATATTGTGCAAACTAACAGCACATGTCATCTAAAGGCTCTTTGCAGAGAAATTCCAACAAATTATGCTGACAAATTGGTAAAGGTTTTTTAAGGAAACCCAGCTGATTGCATCAAGTCATTGACTTAACAGAATTCACTACACCTAGATAAACATGTAGCAAGAAAATATTCACTTGCATATTGTGGGTTTCAAGAGGATAGATGTGGACATACATAAAAAAAAAACATACACACATAAAAAAATATTGGTACCTCTTGTTTAATGAAGAAAAATCCAACAAATATTCTAGAATAACTTGAATCTAACAAAGGTAATTGTAAATAAAAATTCAATGAATATAAACAAATGAAAGTCAGATATTGCTTTTTTATCATACTTCAACTGAATGTAAAAAAAAAAAAAAAAATCTTATGAAACAGGCCTGGACAAAGATGGTACACTTAACCTAATAATTTGTTGGACAACCTTTTGACAATCATAATCGCTGCAATCAAATGTTCCTGTAACTGCCAATAATACTTCTGCACTTTTCATGAGCTATTTCAGCCTAACCCTCATGAGGAAACTGCTCCAGTTTTCTTAGGTTTGAACGATGCTTTTTCCAGATGGCGTGTTTAAGCTCCCTCCAAATATGCTCTATAGAATTTAAGTTAAGGCTCATAGAAGGCCACTCCAGAATAGTCCAGTATTTTCTTCGGGCTGTAAATACTATTCTTGGATGCTTGAGCTGTGTGTTTTGGTTCGTTTATTTGTTGCAAGACCCATGACCTGTGACTGATACCAAGCTTTCAGATACTGGCAGCAAATTTCTCCCTAGAATCTTTTGATAGCCTTGAGATTCCATCCTGTGCATGTTGAAGCAAAGCAGCCCCAGAACATAACAGAACCTCCTCCATGTTTCACAGTTGGGACAATTTGTCATAATCCGCTTATTTCAATGAAAAACAATGAATGGCATGATCTGACATTAATTTGCCTTTAAATAATACTTAAATAATATAATACTTGCAATTATGGTTACAAGAAGTGCCACTAATGTTGAGTGTGATTCACACCATGTTACCAAACAGCCCAGTGATTACCTGTAGCTCTGTCTAAAGACCCAGTAACTAATTACAAGATTGTGGACACCCATTATGCTAATTAGTGGACACACCTTGATTTAAAGGTATAAAGGGCAATCTTTTATTTCCGGGTGGATCATCCTACGTGCTCGTCCCTAGTTAGCTCTATTTTTCTGCGCATGCACACTTTCAAGGGTATATCTGTGTTAAGCTACGGTTTCAGTAATTCATTGAAGCTCACCTTTCTCACTGCGGTTCTTTGAAAATGGCCGAGGGTTGTAAGAGAAAAAGTGTCTACGAAGTGTATTAGAAGCAAAGAAAGGCCTCAGAGGAGGCAGATATATCCCAGAATGCTTTGTGTGAAGAGCTCTCTTTGTAAAGCATTTGCTACCATAGGCTGTCACTACCCAACAGCGGTGACAAATAACAAAGATGGCACAGTGGAGGTGGATGCAGAGTTATGTGACCAACGGGGAGCAAAAAGCAGTGATCATCTGTCCAAACGGTAAGTTAACTTAGTTTGCTATAAAGTCCACTATATAGTCCCCACTGTAAGTGGATACAGTGATCTTGTATGAGCTATGAGAACAACACCTTTCATGAGGACAAATGCTCTTGCACCTGGATTTTTTTTAAAGTAGAGAGGGCGGGTCTTAAAAAAATCCTCCACGATACTGTTAACACGTTCCTTCGGTCACATTATTTTCAATCTTTTCTAGAGGTATTATCACTTTTGTCCATGTGTGTTTCATGTTTTTTTTTTAAAAAAATGATTCTATTGAAGCAATATGTGGCCTTTTCATTTTCATACAATTTGTATTTATCTGTTTTGGAAGCAGAGTTAGGCATCAATAACCCCTCCATGAGGTCACACTAGAAAAACTGAGCATTAAAAGCACACCAGGCTCAACAGTATCAGCCAAGGTTTCATTATTCAAAAATTAGAAGTGACAAAAGTAGCCTATATGAGAGATTTTAGTGGTAGAAACCAGTGATGACCCTAAGAGACATGGAGAACATCTTATAGGAAGTATCCTATTACTACCAAAAACCCTTGGATATATACTTTATTTACACAACCACACACTTTTGGAACCTTTGGAGGATGAATGTCCAAGTTGCATCTGATGAGAAATGAGAACAGAATTTTAGAAAATGGATACTAATACCAACTGCCATATATTATTTTAGTATGATGGTTTAGACATGCTTTTATAACATCACACACACATTTTGGAGTCAATGACAAAAAGTTTCTACAAAATCCTTTTTTCATTGGTTTTGTTATATGCTAATGTTCTGAGAAAATTAATTTTGTGTTAAACTATTTGAATGTTTTCAATTTTGAACCATAAAAGATCATTTGCATTACAGCTCCTGGCTTCTGTGGAACTAATCTGGTCCAAAATGAGATACAGTCAATTCCTTTTTCCTTCAAGGTCGCCCTCTTCAGTTTTTGATCAAATCCTATTAGAGCAGTGCCAAATCAACTTTGTGGATCTGATGAAGCATACAGAATGACTTTTTTTTTCAAACAGATGTACAAAAGTTACTAACTTCAAGAATAAACATGTTAGGAAAGCAAAATCAAGTATTTTCTTGTGTATAAATGTGCCTAATCCATGTGGACCGACGGATGCTCTGTTGGAGTCAGCATTAGATTACAGCACATAGTTTACAGCAATAATTAAATGTTTTCAAGGATGCGTTTGTAATTTCTAGTCGCGAAAAAAACAACAACAGAGAAAGCAAAAAAAAAAAGCAAAAAAAAAAACAACAGAAGAACCAATTTTGGACTTTATCCACCTTTCAATATATACTGCTCACTCGGGGAATACTTTGAGCCACAGCCTCAATCAGTGCCTCCCTCCTTCTCATCTTTTGTCTCTCATCCTCACTCTCCTCACATCATACCACACACTGTTTCCTGTCTTCCTCCTCTTTGACTCCAGCAGTGAGTCTGTATGTGCACTGCAGCTTCTTGGCATGCATCTGCTCAGCATGTGTAAGAGTGTTCTCCAGGTCTCTTGTATGCATATATATCTATATCTCAGATGTCTGATTTCCACGCTTGTCTTTATTGTTTGGCTTCATGTGTGTGTGCGTGCTTCACCGTATCTGTTTTAAATCTAAGTGGGGTGTCTCAGCATAGCAAATCTTACCCATCTGTTTTTTTTATACCCAAGACTGCTGGGATGATCTGTGAGTATAGACGTGTCTGCAGGCACTCACATGTTGTATCTTTATAACTCCGTGTAATTAATTTCAGATTTTCCTTCCACTCACCTATATGTTTATGTAAAGTCAGGCTTCTGAGCCATTTCAATTTGTACAAGTGTACGTGATTAATCACAGTTTCCTCAGATTTTGTGACGTATGCTGATACTTAACTCTCTAGATGCAGTTAATATTTTATTATTGGTTATTGCCTTTTTATTTATTTCATCTCAGAGGAGCAACTTTACCCTTGGAGAAACTCTAGCGCTCTTAAAATGTTGACTGTTACTATATTGTTATGATAGTAATTCATTGTTATTTCAATTATGACTCGTAAATCTAAAAGAATTTTGAAAAGACACCTTCATTTAGCAGTTTTGTTTGGGATAAATCTACTTTTTTTTACTTTTTTAAAGCGACACATTATAAAATAGACTTGCTTTTGTATTTGGGTATTTCATGGTGTAGTGGTACAGCAGTCCGATTTAAAAAGTAGCCCTCAACACAGCTATCCAGCGTTCACTCACTGGGACTTTTCCTGCCTGTTGTCCTCCTTCATCTCGGCATACTGTAAATAAAGGCCCCTAAACTAGAGCATTAAAAAAAGTAATTGACAGCACTATAGGCCTAGTCTACTAAAACCCCTAATAAGGAGCTATAAACTCAATTGAGAACAATAAAACCCTGAGAGTGACAAATGAAAGCAACAGATGGATGTCATTGCCACTGCTGTGAAACCCAAAATGTCGGATGCGACAGCAACTGCCTCAACTGAGGATCACAAATTCATGTCTCCTTTCTCCAAGAAATATGATTGAAATGGAAATTAAGAGAGATTTAGACATTTTTGAAGCAGTGGTTGGCATTAAAAATTAAGGATGAAGAATCAGATAATTTTAATATATTTAATATATATTTAATGACATTTGATATAAATCTTGTTTTTTAATTGATCACCCAACAAAACCCTCACCTATTGTTTTAATGTTGTGCGACGCCAACAAATGTTGATAATTTTACCATTTCCTTGTGCTGGGCCAGAAGCCTGCATCTGTACTTTGACCGATATGAGCTCAGCATTTCATATACACAGATTCCAGCAGTTGTTTAGCTTGAGAGAAACAACTGATTGATGTTTCATCTCACCAAAACTCCGGCAGCAAGCTCCCAGTGCCCGCCTAGAGAGTCAGCCGTGCATACAGCTAGTGAAGCTATTTTATTGCGGTTTTGTTTTGTTTGTTTTGTTTTTCACTTTGAGGTTGCCAACCTTCTGTTGGTTCTATCTTTGGTATGTCAACCATTCAGTTCAAACAACAGGTAAAGACAACATGCTGGCCAACTATAGATAGAGTGGACGAGTCACTAAGGCGGCTATGCTCATCATCGCGTGTGCAGCATGAATATAAAGAATTTTTTAAAGGTGCAGAGCAAATAGGATTGAGCAGAAGGCAGTGCGATTAGCTTCTGTTGTAAAGCTCAAATTTGAAATCAAACTGGAGTAAACATTCATGCTTGGAGCGTTAGCTGTAGCAGTGATGAAGCACAAAGAGCAGTGACAACATCAAAGTTAGAACAACTTACAATAACACAAAGTTAATGGTTCGTTAAAAACAGTAGATTGTAGCATGTGGTATTTACATAAAGCGCAGCTTTTGCTGAAACAGTCCATGAAATGGATTGGAGATTTGGTTGATTTTCACGAGGGATGTTTAGTGTTAGCCTCCAGTGGAATGATGGCCTTCACAGCCTCAATGCCCTTGAATCTATTTGTTTCTGATGCAATATTCCTTAACAGTTTTCCTGATGGAAGTAAAACAAACACTGCACTACCCAGGTGGTTCCTTTTATAGTATGGATTTTCACTCTCAGTCACATTATTCCACATCAGTTCTAATTTTTATCAATACAGTACGTATACAGTAGTTATGCTTATTTTTTACTTTATTCAGTCAGCACTGATGGGGATACCACAGATCCATCTATAAGCTTAAAGCAAGCAAAAAAAGGGTTAACCCCTTTGAAAAAAATTGAGTTTTAATTTGTTTCTGCACTTGTGTCTGAGAGCAGAGTAGATTTATTTAATGTGTTGCCAATGCAGCCTCAGTTTTTGCAAAAGCACTGGGTTAATTGCTGCAGACCATTCTTTGTATGTGAGTTTACATCTGAATATCAAATATGCAAAATATAGATGCAGACACTGCAACTGAAATCTGTCTCATGATTGATAAATTACATTATTGTTGGTAAGTAGCTGCATATTTGCATATCCTTCTCCCAGTATTTTACACATTCTGATGATGTGCATATGTTCTTAATATTTTTGGAGGCAAACAAATGGTTCGTGCCTACTCATTTTATAGACCCCAAATGGTTTACACCTGTTGAATAGATCAGCTTGGCTTATGCAATCGAGTTTGCACTGTTTTTATACACAAAAGCCCTTAGCAGATCAGGGCCTGTGACTACTGAAATTTGTCAAAATGGAAATGTTATTCCCAATAGCCAACATGAAATATGATGTAGCAGTCTCCTTTTAGTCAACTAAAGAGAAGAGTGAGACAATGTGTGGGAAGAGGCAGCACTGTGTTACTCCCTCCGCCAGACAGCTGCAGAACATTCCAGGCAGGTTCATGGTTGTTTTGTCTGAGATCTTAATAAAGAGCTTAAAAATGAAGAAGAGGAGTGACTGCTTTTTTCAAAAGTATTTTAAAAGCAGTTGACAGCCTGATATAGAAAAATGTGTTAATACCTAAGTTGAGATCAAGATACTAATATAATTATATTCAAGATGTGTTTTTTTTTCATTTGAGCAAACTGAATCCCAGTTGCAAAGCTTCAAAATAAGATCCTGTTACATGACAGCCTGAAAAGTCTGTCTGAATTTTTTTGCTGGTTTTATCTGTAAAGTGACATCAGCGCTTGTTAGAGTTTACTGAATAGCACCCCTAAGATCACTAAAGCCATGCACATTGCCTATTTTAAATGCACATAAAGCATAAAATGCAGTTAAATCTCAGTAAATAGCACAGTGCATGTGACAAAAACTTTTTTGGTCCTTCTAACAATAAAATCAAAGATATCATGGCATAAAATGAAAGTTTAACAAATAAGGTTTCTAGTGATTTAAATGACTAAAAATAACTGCTGATTCCATTCCTAAGGGAAAAGCCTCATATGTTTTAGTAGTAACCTAAGCAACGGTGCCATTAACATGAAAATGCAGGCATTCCCCAAAACCTACATGAGTCCAATGTATTCATTTACATTAATTATACTTTCAGTTAATATTTAAAGCTTAACTGAAAGAAAGTCTGGACAAAGACAGATATAAAGTAAACTATATATACTACGTAGTTTATACAAAAAGTTTGTGATTTCCATCTCAGAAAGAAAAGGTGCCCTCTACCTACATAATTGTTCAAAAACTCTCAGAAGAGCCAATCACATGGACACATCCTATACTGATTTTTAAGATGAAGAACAATTTCTACCCAAAATGTCTGTGGAGTAGTAGGTCAGCGTCTTACTTATCAAGACCCAGAAAAAGGGGATGGAGTCAGAAAAAGACATTTCCATACACAATGTTGCTGGGATGTTTTGGGGTTGCTGCTTTGGACTCTGAAGATTTTCTATAACTGAGAGGATGGCCCAATGATCCAAAGTAGGACGTCCTGGTTAGTTCCTCAAAGAACAAGCTGAGTGTTTGGGATAGACCGGGTCAAAGTTAGGACTTAAACCTCATCTGAAAGTCTGTGGCAAACTCTAAACAGCTATGCAAAAGAGAAGGCTAAAATTCCTCCTCAATGATGTTAAACACTGTAATATAATATATATACATATACGTATATATATATATATATATATATATATATATATATATATATATATATATATATATATATATATATATATATATATATATATATATATATTAGCGCTGTCAAAATTATCGCGTTATTATCGAAAGGCCATTTTAACGGCGATAATTTTTTTAACGTGAGATTAACGCTATGTGGTTTTATGGTAAAATTTTCCAAGTACATCCCGCTGCAGCCTGCGGAAAGGCAGGGCTATTTTCCCCCAGTCTATGCATTTCTCATAGGCTTCAAGAGCGGAGCTCCTCAAGGAAAAAAGACGCTCATACACTGGGTAGCGCTAGTGCCTTTTCTTTAACCCCACCAACAAACAAGTTGAGTGTCTGGTAACTAGTAGCAACCTGAAATACGCTGAGAAAACAGATTACTGAGGTGAAATGGAATCTGCTACGGCACTCTTGCTGTTTGTGTACGCCACAGGTCGGTATCGTGTGTGTGTGTGTGTGTGTGTGTGTGTGTGGGTGGGTGTGTCTGTGTGTGGGTGGGTGGGTGTGTGTGTGTTCTCATTTTTGTTAAGAGGCTGAAAAATAACTTTGTAGAGCATAGACTACCTCCATCTAGTGATGTCGGTCTATTGATTTTGATGTATTGATTGAAAATTGTTCATTATTATCTTGGTTAATTAACATCTAATGTTAACTGTACTACATTTTATAGCAGTAGGGTAAAATGCTTGTCTTTGTTCAAAAGACTGGATTAACTGTAAAGACTGTCTTTCACATCAGCCTGTTTTCAGGGCCTTTTTTTTGGCTACATATTTGTTATTTTTTGCTACATGCCTCCCCATCTTCTTGCCATATGTTTCTATGGCATAAATCAGTGTCTGTGACCTGTTTTCATTTTAAAAAAAGAACATTGGCACAAACCTAGCCTGTATGTATTTTTTGTATGTCATCGAGAGTATTTAAATAATTTTCAATCAGAAAAAAAATTTGAGATTAAAATTCGATTAATCGCAAGTTAACTCAGGCATTGATGCGATTAATCGCGATTAAAAAAATTTAATTGATTGACAGCACTAATATATATATATATATATATATATATATATATATATATATATATATATATATATATATATATATAATATAAGTTTGTCATTTATTATTATCTACGAACTGAAAGTCTCAATCTTTATGTTTGCGTTGTCTTAGAAATTGCTATTTATATTTTCATATGAGCACGGCTCACATTTATGAAGGCAGACATCTTTGCTTTATCTACATGAGGATTTGAGGAAGAAAAACAGCTGGAAAATGAATTATTAGTGTGGACAAGGCTAAATGAAAATTTGAAAATGAATTGAGAGTAATTGGTTAATTTTGTAACTCTTTTTTTATTTTCCATATTTTTAAGACATAGACTTAGTATTATGAGTCAATACACATCGCCCAATGTATTAAGTTATTTGAGTCATAATAAATATTACTACCAGTACAAAAAACATACATTTTATGTCTAGGGTGTCCAGAAGTTCATTCGAAGTGAATTGACTTCCTTTTTCACACCGGCATATTTTAAGCGCTACCCCATGTGATGTTCAATAAAGAGCCAAGTTGTAGGTGTAACAGTAGGAAATGGGATTTGGCCTCAATCTGCTGCATGAATTTGCTGTCAGTATGTCTTGTCCTGGCAGATTTTGCCTACACAGCATGTGTCTGTGTGTTTGCTGGCATGTGTGTGTCTGTTTGCATGCCTGCTTTGTATTAATATGCAAGGGAAACAGCTGGCGTGGCTAATAGCTGTCCCTCCCAGATCCCGTCCTCCCCAGCACACTCTGCTCATTTATCTGAACACTGTCTCTTCCTCTTCCTCCTCTTCTTCTGTGACCGCTGTTGCTGCTGTTGCCACTTTTTTTTCTCCCCCTCCTTCAGGCTTCAAACAGAAGCAGGTGTGTGTTCATGGATGCGTGGGAGCAGTAGCCAGGGATGATTCTGAGGTTTAAAGCATTAAAAGGAAAGAGATGAAAATAGGTGAATAAAGTGGATTAGGGTCTGTTTAGAAATTATTTTCCTGAAATGATGAAAAGAACGAAGATTGAGTAAGTATGTTAAACATGAATGTAATCAGCGTGCAAATTTAAATTGAAGCTAACAGCATGGGCCTAGTGAAGTCCTGGGAGAATGAAAGAAAAGTAGTGGAATAGGTCTAAGAGAGAGCTTGGCATAAGCGAGTTCAATTAGCAGACTTTACCCTGTTAATTAGCACTATTAGTAACACTACGGTGGAGTGTTACTAAGCAGGCGCGTGCGTTTGGTGGTTTGAGATTCGTATTAGAAAGGAGACTCGTCAAGGGCCATAAACAAGAACACAGACAAATGTAGGCAATGGATATGTGGTTTGAATTAGCATTTGGGAGTGAGTGCTTATAGTTCTTCACTTTCCACACATCTAAAGATTCTTGTGGGGGGGGAGTGTGTGGTGACGTGAAGTGGGTGCATTTCAGTGTCCTGGCTTGCGTGTCTTTTCTTCATAAAAATGCCACTCAACTCCTTCACCCAGGAATAAGGAGCAGCTGGCGGCATTTTTCTCTCTCTTTTCCCTCTTCTGCCTCTCTTTTATTCAGGCCACTCTTTTTGACTCTTCACCAGTCTCTGCCACTATTTTTAGGCCACTACACTTATTTGAGCATTTCTTGGTTTGTCTAACTGTCTAAAGCTCGATCTCTGACTTTCCTTATTTGTTTCCTGTTTTTTTTCTTTCCTTTTTCTAGGTTTTGAATCCCCGTCCCGCTAAGATCCGATGCCAGATTGGCTTTTCTTTTCAACAGCTCCAGAATACATGAATCATTTTTATTCATGATCAGGCAGGCTTCTGAATCATTGCTGCTGGAGGCCCGAAGGGTCCGACTGTGCGTTTGACTTCTGCATGATGATCGATGGTGAGAAACAGGGCTGTTCTTTTTTTTGTTGTTGTTTTTATTTTTTGTTTTTTTTTTTGTTCTAAGCCAGTGAATGTTTCAAGATGAGATAAAACAAAACATTCATGGGGGTGAGGTCATTATACTTGGGTTAAAAAAAGTAAGCAAGCACATTTCTCTGCAATTGTGCACACATTACAGCTGAAAGAAAGGGGAGACTGATGGGGAACCAACAAAGGAAATTTTCACCACCAACCCCCTCTCTGATGCTAAGAAGCTCATCAGCACCCTCTGCTGGTTGGAAACACCGCCTCTGCAGGCCACTTGTTGCCTGTCCCTTTACTCGATTACTTTAATTGTGTTCTTATTTATATATTTCAGCATTGATTTGTCTGTTGAGGTTGATGTGGCTTTAATCCGCAGTGACCGGCTGTCATGGCGTGATGGATGGAGCAAAGCCAGTAAGCAAATAGAATAAAAAGACAAGCTTGACATGCTTCTATGTGTGCACATTTGTGTTCATGTTTGCACTTTGTTCCTTTCGACATCGTCTGACTCTGCGAACATGCATCCACGTGCACGCTGAGCATGAAGAAACATGTGGCAGATGCTGAAGGCAATGAGCAACATGCAGGACAACGTGTCATAATTATGCTGTGAGTGTTGAGGCAAAAAAACAGTGTTAAAGTCAGATGAGGTGATGTTTACTGGCTTGAACAGACAAATAGAGCAGCATATTGGTGTCAGCTATCATCCTGTCTCTCACATGCTCTGAACACATCGGCACACATCGCCACCTATCCCTTGTGGCCATGGCTCCCTTGTCTGTCACTTCCTGTGTGTATTTATGGGTGTATGCCAGCGCCGTAAATGTATGCAGCGTCTGCCCCATTTCTTCCTCTTACTTTAGATGTGATAGAACGGGGAGGAGGGGTTGGGCTGAGTCCCCAACACATTCAGGTCTGGAAAGAAGGTCAGTGTATTACTTATCAAGGAGGGAAGACCCAGAAAAAGGGGACAGAGTCAGAAAAAGATATTACAATACACTTAATAAGTAGAAGACCAACAAAACCATTCATAATTATAGATACTGTGCTCTGAGAATCTATATCCCTTACTCATTTCTTCTGTTACAGCTTTATATCACATTCCTTTTAATGTCAGACCAGCATATTGTGAGGTAAGTTTTCAAAACATTTTTTAGTCATACAGTGAATAAAGCTATTCAAGATAACTTGGAATCATCAATGATGTCCAAAAGTAACATGAAGTTCAGACTCATATTTCACCCCCAAAAGATCTTGTTGATCCCCAATTTTGTAGACTAACACGCAGGCAAAAAACCCCATAACCTTTAAACTTGATGGTGTTGGTGTGATGGTTCACGGTTGCTGCTTTTGACTAAGGAGATTTTCTAGAACTGAGAGGATGGTCCAATGATCCAAAGCAGGACGTCCTGATTATTTTGTTGAAGAAGAAACGTTTTTGGGATAGACCGGGTAAAAGTTAGGGCTAACTCTAAACAGCTATATAAAAGAAAAGGCTACTGTATAATTCCTCCACAATAATGTTAAAGACTGTAATATACTATAAGTTTGTCATTTATTTTCTTTATTTTTTTTTTTACAGTGTCCTGTCTGGCAATGTGACGATAAGAATAATTGTCTTGATGCCAAAAAGAGCCCAACAGATTTTATTTTCACAAGTGGAGCAGTATGGCAATTAACATATTGTTCCACTTGTTTCATGCATATAAATTGCTTTATTATAATTATGCAGGGAGTTTTACAGATTATATGGACACTGCAATGTAAATAGAACCGAAGAGGAAAAACAGAAGAACAAAAAAAGAGAAAAGATGAAAGAAAGAGAAGATAGAAAGGAGACAATGACAAAACATTTTCAGTCTGCTTCATCACCTGCAACGAGGAGCAAAAAGAACAGCACAACAGAAAGACATGGTACGAGATATACAATAAAGCAACAGCTTGAAACTATCGCTAAAGTAAGTACTCTATGTCACAGAGTACTTTTCACTTATTTTCATCTACAAACTGAAATTCTTAATTTTTGTGTTTGAGCTATATTAGAAATTGCTATTCATAATTTCATTGGACCAAGTCTCGCATTTATGGAGGCAGACATCTTTGTGCTACGACAGCACAGAGCTGACAAACTAGTAACTTTAGAGATCGCCATTATGCTCGAATGTAACTGTGATAAGTATAAAGTTTTGAACTAAGACAGTAGTGAACAACAACTGGCAGCAGCATGCTGAAGACTGCAGTTACTCTCCAGCATTTATACCTATTCAGCAAAGTCTGACGTTACTCAGAGATTACTCTTTATACTACTGATAATGGTAACATTATTACACGTAGTGCTCAGAAATAAAGCACGTTGAATTAGGTTTATTTATATCACGCAGATCATGTAGGTATAGGGCTACACCAAAATATATTTTTTGGATACATACCTCAGTTTCTTTTTTCCAGCTTCTTTGGAGAGCTTCAAACCTTGCCTATTTGGATCCAGTCATCACGCTAGCACCTCTTCCTCTCCCAGCCCTGGCTGCATGCCAACCGTGCCCTCTTTGCACCCTGCCTCGTCCTCTGCCTTGTCCAGTAACCCCCATGCCGCATTCAAGACTTGGAGAAAAAACGGGGAATATATATAGTTCCAACCAACACAATCCCGCTATAAAACTATACGACTACAATTATGTAGTTTCACTTTGCTAAGCAGCTAACTATATAAAGATGATGCACACAACATAAAACTAACGGGTAAATTTGCTGCCTTATGCCTATATAAAGTCTATAACCTACTCTGACTGATAAATACTATTTATAATATTATCTATGTAAACCAACCTCATCTTCACTTGACATGATAGGTGATACAGATGTTATGGAAGCCATTTTGTACCATGATGGCCTCCGTGTTGTTTGCAGGGTAAATCGGTGGAAGGAGCGGTTCATGTCATTGCAGTCTGACAATTGGATGTAACTGAAAATCACACAATGTAGCTTTAATAAGCTTCTGGATTTGTTCCTTTTATAAAGTTGTTGAAAAAAAAGGAAAACTTATTCTTTTATTGATTTATTTCTTGCAGGAAAAATTCTCTGAAAGAAATGGAGTTAGAATCGGATAACAATTTGTTTCATCGGGCGGTTATAAAGTACTTTCCAACCTGGACTTAAATTAGGTGCTTTTTATGTTAAATATAACTTTGGTTCACTGTGTTGTTATTAGAAAACCATTTCCAGATGCTGCTAGCCACCTCTTTAAATAAAGTATGTCCTTTTGTCCGCTTCAGACCACTGTACTCCCTGTTCCGAATTGAGTCTAAGCATTTTCTGACATAGAAAAGGCTGATAATGCCTTTTGAATTGTCAGTGGATTTAGAAAGCTATCAAGATACAACATAATACAGTTGGTGGTAACAAGAATAGAATGATGCAGTAACCAAAGATTTTACTCAAGTAAAAGTAGCCTTACTTCGATATATATTTACTTAGGTAGGATATAGCTTAGGTAGGATATAGCTGTTAGAATAGCGTAAAGTACATAATAAAAACATTTATTACTAGAGTAGCAAGATATTGCACTAAAATAAGAGTAGTGCTACTTTATATTAATAATATAACTAATGTATTTGTGAACGGTCAAGTGCAACATCAATATCAAACTAAATATAAAATGAATTTGAGCTTCACCAGGGCTATATTGAAACAGTCACAAATACAAGTTTTTACTGAAGATCATAAATTGGAAAGTTGCCCTTTTTTTGTTGATGAAAGCAGTACAGCTGGTGCCCTTCTGAAAATATCCTTGGGGCTGACAATTTACAGCATTTTATTAAATCTGAACTCAGGGTCAATTTGGCTCATTATTATAAAAAATCTTTCAAAATCCATTTTAGAGACTCTTTTTAAACTTTTTAATAAAACTATTTGAATTAATTTATTAACACAGGATCTGCTGTCAGTCTTTTATTTTTGCTTGAAATTAAAGAAGATGGAGTTTCCAGTGTTAATGTATTTTAATTGAATGATTTTCTATAAGTCGTAAATCATTTGAACAGCAAAAAATGAAATGAATAAAAAAGCAATTAAGGTTCAGTCTGACACTGAATTAAGTGGATCAGTTTTGTGTATTTTACATCTATTTTTCAACATGTTCCAGCCCTTTATTTCAGCAGTTTACCAGGCGTGAGTCATGGAAACTAAAAACTTTGCACGGATCAACAGCAGCCCTCACTCAGACTGGTTAAGACATTTTGAATTCTGAAAAATATATATTACAAATTACATTTAGAGAATTTAGAGAGTTTTACAAAAGAAATTCTTTATAGTCATGTATTAGTTATTAAAAAGCTAAAAAGGTTTTACCTGGTGGTACATTTTTGCTGAAAATAAATAACTCGGCACACTCAAGACATAACAAAATATAATAGAAAATACTTTTAAAGTAGTTTAACTTAACTTCAAGAAGCATGTTGATTGGTATATATCTGGGAACAAGTGTCATGATCTTGGTGCTGATGTCTGGTCTGATTTCTAATTTTCACACACCTGCCAACTCCGTCCTGTTTTCAATACATGCTTACTTGAACCACCTGCATTAGTCTCAATATAACCAGCCTTCAGACCATTCATTAGTGCAAGATTATTTCAAGTCACTGGTGAGACTTATTCTAGCGTTCCTGTCTTGTGACTATCTGATCCTGGTCCATTCTGCCTCTCAACCTCTGAGCCTGCCTGTTTCCATCTAATCTGTTTGCCTGACCTGTCTTCTGACTCCTGCCAGATCTCTGCCTGTTTGTGTACAGCAACTACAACTGTGACCAGGACTCTGATCTGGATTATCCTTTGGCACCTCACCAGATCTCTGACCTCCTGGCTCTGACCGACCACGTCACCAACATTGGCTTTAGCTTTGCCCTCTGGATAATCCCACTTACATTTGTCTACTCCGTTCTGATCTCCTGCCTGTCCTCCAACCACCGATACATCAGTGTCTGTGACTCTGTGTGCAGCAACCACTGCGCTGCATTGGCAGCCAGCCACCTGGACCCATCCTCTATCTCTAGATTCGGACTGAAGCATAAGACCAGGTTAATGACTCACACGTTTGTGATCATCCACTTTCAGAAAGACGTGGTCACCAACCTGCTGTCTCCACCTGCAGAGGTTCCTGCCTTAGACGCCGCTCACTCCATTTCAGTTTTCAATAAACCTGGTCTGAGCTTGACAAACAAGTGTGAATGTTATTCTCAAAACAGATGCATTAGGGGTGATCTAATCAAGGAACAATAGTAAATTGTTGAAAAATTTATAAGCAGCCAAGATTCTGATGCTTTTGCGGAATGAAGCTAATTGTCCCTCCTCCAGCTCAAACTGCTGAGGAATTTGATGCTGATTATGATAGGGGACTTGGGCCGTTGCTAAAGTGACAAAAATCCAGCACAGCAGCATGAAAACTGAACTGTGGATCAAAAGAATAAAGAAACCAGGTCTGATGAATCCTATCTTATGTTACATAATTTGGATGGCTTGGTTTGTGTGTTTGTGTGTTGTTTACTGTCCGAAAAGACATAGCTTTATTCCAATCAAACTTTAAGAGGTGGTCTGGACAAAGTCAGATCTATATGGGAGCAATCTACGAAAAACCGGGCTAAAAGGCTCCACCAGTTACCACCACCTGACACTTTTCCATGCTCTATAGCAGCGGTCCCCATCCTTTTTTGCACCACGGACTGCAATATGTCAGACAATATTTTCACGGACCGCGTGTGGAGGACAGGGGGGGCGGACCGTGCCACCACCCCCCGATCAAGTAAAATGATACGACTGGCATAAAATCAAATACAAACAGCATAAAAATAAAACAAGCCGATCCCATCGTGGCGTAATCGGAGACAATGACACACGAAGTGTGCTCCTGATGTCCAGTCTGCTCCGTAGCTTTGTTTTGTTCGCTGTAACCACAGAAAATCCCGCTTCACAAAGATAGGATGTTATAGATAGGAAGATTCTTAACCTGTGTCAAGAGGCACATAGGCACCGACTGATGTAATTGGGAGAGAATATTGCAATTTTTTATATTCTTCACAATGAAACATCACTCAGACTCTGATCGTCGATAAATTATATATATATATATATATATATATATATATATATATATATATATATATATATATATATATATATACTTTTTTCTGTGCGGCCCGGTGGTTGGGGACCGCTGCTCTATAGGACTACATGCCTACAGAGGTTAAGATTGTTTTGGCAACAGTTTTCATTTAATCAAGAAGTTTTTCTCTGGACTCAAGTAAGATAAGCATCCTTCAATATGAGAAAAAACAAAGACTACTAATTAAAAAATCTCTGTTGTCTCTGTTTTTATTTTTTTTATGAAAAAATGACACATTTGAAATAATTAATACCCTTCAAACTAAGCAATGTAACAACCTTTGCTGACATACTACATTCAAACCTTTCTCCTAATGCAGCTTTTTGCATTTACACTCATATCTTGATGATTTATCCTTAATGATGAGCTTTAAGCATTTTAAGTCTGAAGGCCTTTTTACTGTACTGTACCATCAACCTAACCTTTAGGTCTTTATTTCCATCCAGAAAAAACATGTTGGAGGAATTACAAAAAATTGCTTTTTTGAACCTTTCTAATTTCTTAGATGTTGACATTTCAATCCACCTTATCATGATTTAGATGATCTGTATTTTTCATCTCTGTAACATTGTTTTCCTGTAAAAACCTTTAATTTACCTTGCGGTTGAAGACTGGCGTACAAACAAACGTGAATTATCTCGCCATAAATTTTACCCTGCTGGTGGAGAGAGAGAAAGAAAGAGAGACGGTATGTTTCACCTGTGTGTCTCATTGTAGTAGTATAAATGATGACCAGTACTTGTTCAAAATGAGACACCAGCATATTTCTTGCCTTGTAATAAAATCCAAAGAAAGCTTATGCTTGCCATTGAGCTGGAGCTTGTACAAATCTGTAATCTGCAGAGCTCAACCCTGTAGCTAGGTGAGTGACAGCAGAGAAAGAGAACGGAGGCAAAAGAGGAGAGATGAGACTCTGGAGACTTATTGGAAAGCCTAGAAAGAAGATGAGAAGACAAACAAAGAGGATAATCAATTTCAGACATTACAATTCAATCAACATTATTCATCCCCAGGCAGCAATAACGACAAGAACGCATTAAAAACCCATAAAAGCATCACAAAGATTATATTACTCACTCCAAAGGTCAGAAACGATTCTAGGTAGTGTGCACCTGAATGACTATTTCATGTCAGCAATGAAAAACACAAGAATATAAATGCTGAAAGAGGCTTGGGCTTGCCATAAAAGAAAAAGACACAAACAGAGTGTGTGGTAACTGTTTATAAGAGTTGGAAAAAATGGGCAGATTGATGAAACAGAGAAAGGCTGCAAAAAAGGCTGTACTTGGCAGAAGCACCACAGAAA
Organism: Cyprinodon tularosa; assembly: GCF_016077235.1. Classification (NCBI taxonomy): domain Eukaryota; kingdom Metazoa; phylum Chordata; class Actinopteri; order Cyprinodontiformes; family Cyprinodontidae; genus Cyprinodon; species Cyprinodon tularosa. The sequence goes on from NW_024038309.1 coordinate 889,247, forward strand.
AAGACTGTAAAGAGAACAGGGTGCTAAAAAAAACTGATAAAAGGAGAGAAATGGTGTAGCGTGAGCTTGTACAAGCGAGAAATTATCTAAAATGACATAAAAGACCTTAATACTGCTTGGATAAAAGGGAGAACATGCTTAATGTGCTGTAGGAGTGTTCCTTCTTCAGATCTCTCTGAAAACCCATCTCCTCAAGCGGCCTCCTCCTTTTGTTGTTTATTTGGAGCCTCAAATGTCACAAAAAGAGTGTCTGCAAGCGTGTTATCATCTGACTGTGCTGCATTATAGAGAGCAGGCTTGAGTGTTTGCATTAAGTGATGTTTGCCATAAGCACTCAGTTGTCCGTGACAGTGAAGTGGTGTAATGTGTTACCGTCCATCAAATACTCAATATCACCCTAATTCCACTCCCAGCAACTTACACCAGATAGTACTCGTAAATACATGCACAGCCTATACGTAAGGATACACAACAAGTGAACATGAACACAATAAAGTGAATGATGAATTTCCAAAACTACTAGTGTTATTAACACCACAAAGTGATTACAGACATTACAGCTGCTAGTCTTGTTCTCAGTAGCAATTAAGGTCTGGACTTTGACTTAGCCACTCTGATTAATTCAGCCTGAGGTCACTGAAGCGTCTGACAGGCCTTTAGCTTCATCCATCTTCTTAACCCCAGGAGCATGATGCTGTCGCCACCGTTTTACAGGGTGACGTGCAAGGACAGATATACAATGTACGAAATTTTCAATTGTTGTACTCAGCTTTTGCTCAAACTGTACGTCTCAACCATAGGGCTGAATAGCTCACATGTTACGATAACTTCTTACACAGTATGGCTCGATGAGCTGATGCAAGCCTCACAATGTACCGTAAGACCAAAAACCACACATTGGACTCAGTGCTGCAGAGATGCCGCTAGTTGGACTAGTCTATCCAGAAATCCCGATCACTATGTGGTCGAGGTATATCGCCCCCTCATTACCCCCCTGTGTAAAACACAGAAGGCATGATAAAGAGGAAACTTGACTAATTCAAAAAAAAATTCACTCACGACTGGAAAATTGGTCCAAAAAAAGAAAACAAATGGTAGAATGTATGCCCGCCTTAATGCTAGTACTCTTCAGAACATGGTTCTTTACATATAAAAATAAGATGTCCAGCTCAGTCTGATCTTATTCAAGCGCCATCTCCCAGATGTTTCTCTCCATGACTTGTGACATAGAATGGAGATGACCTTTCATAGCTTTCTTCTGTCCACTCTTTTATAAAGGCTTTTTTTTTGAGTGTGCAAATCTAATAGTTGTCCTCTTGACGGATTCTCCCACTTGAGCAGTGAATCCCTACAGGTCCCTTAGAGTTATCATGGCCCCCTGGCTGCTTCTCTGATTAATCCCCTCCTTGGCTGACCTGTCAGTTTAGGTCAGATGATGGATTGAAACATAGGTCTGTTTATTATTTTATAGCCTACTCTTTGTTTTAAACTTCTCCACAACTTTTTCCCTGACCTGCTCACTGTGTTCATTGGTTTCCATGATGTAAATTATTTCACAAACTGCTCTTTTACCAACAGAAGTCAAGGAAAAAGAGACATTTTGGGTTTTTATTGCTTAATTCTTGTCCAACACGTATGTTTTCACATGCATGTCTGTCACTAAAGCATACGTACATGTTGAAACTGACTCTGCAGCCACATTGCTGAAAAAATAGGTTTATTCCTAACAAACTGGGTGATAAAGAACTCACTGGAGTGCCATTTTTTAGGGTTGTCTGCCCTCGCTAGGGGATTTTTTTTGTGTGTCAGTAAGGTAGTAAAAACTGTGTCTACTCACACTTACACAAACATACGGAGACACATAGCAATAAACCAAATTTATGATGCTTCGATTTATGCTGTACTTCCATGCACAGCGGCACACAGCTCCACACATGGGGTCATATTTGTCTTATGCTGCATTCGTCTACGCTGCCTTCAGATGCTGCGAGTTGGTGCTTTAGGAAAATGATGTATGCTTTGAATTTCTCTGTGATGCACAATTGATGGTCAGCTTGAGCTGCATTTTATTTTCAATAAAAACAAAAAGATTATTTAGAGTAAAAGAATGGAAGCACAAGGAATTGAAAGGACATAGTTTTGTCACAGTGTTGTGGTGTATTTCTGGGGTGATGCCTCCAGTGGGAGCTAATTATGGCCATGTTTATATTTTAATCAATCAAAGCTTAATCTTTTTTCTTACTCACATGAGGCTAAGATGCATGCATCTAGTTCCCAGTAAGAGGTTGTAGTGAGATAACCGTCTCCTGTTTAATACCTGCAGGGTTACTTTCATATACACATCAAACTGCTGCTGCAGCACAGGGCAAATTATGGGTCCAAAGGATCTGAAAAGCTTCTCAAAGCTTTGCTTTTAGAGACTAACTGAAAGCAACAAACTCAGTCTGGCATCAGGAAATGACACCCAGAAAAGCCCTTTTAGTTTATTGCTAAGCATTTATGCCTTATTTCTGTAGAAATGGCCGGCATGCATTACAGCGGTAGAATCACCTTGAGTAAAAACACACTTTTCTTTGTAGCATTCAAAGCTTTGGAGCATTTTTTGGGGGGATTTGTTGGGTTAAGTAAAATGTAAAAGAGTAAAATGTAGAATGAAACAGAATAGAATAGATTAAACAGTATTTTATTGTTCCCTGAGTTAAATACTTTCACTGCATCAGCAAGATGGTGTTTGGAAAATAGAAGGGCACAGATATAAGCGTCAAAATAACCTTGGATAAAAAAAATTATATTGCTAAATAGTAAATTGCCTGTGTAATTTGCAAAATTGCAGAGTAGTTATTTGCTAAATGAAAAGAAACAATGATTTCTGCCGCTGCAAAAATAGTTGCACACCACAAACATCAAACTCAGAAATGCTATTAATAACATATTTTACTATGTTATCATACTGATCGAAGCTAAGGTGGTAAACGATGATATTAGAAATTTAAAAGTAAACTAAAATCCCATTCAGTGTGTACTTTGGTTTTAAAGTCACAACTCAGTTCGTTTTTAGTAGAGAAACACATGCTGTTTCTTTTACCTCATTTAGCAATTAACAAAAAAAAAGTTTTCATATTTGGGTAAACAGTTGGTTTTTATTATCTTAAAGGACTTATAAGTAGTAATGATACCTAGTGTTAAAAATCAGACCAATAAACAAAACAGTTAAGCACCACCACGATTATTTGATAGTAAAAACTGTTAACATTCCTCTGGAGTTGCTCTGAAACGTATACAATTCAGTATGCGGTCCATAAATGCTCCCTAACAGAACTACAAGGTTAGCCCCTTTCCTCAGAAAATATCCAGCTACTGTAACATGTGTTCTGCTGCGAAACATTTTTATGTTATTTAAATGTTTTATCTTTTAGTAGTGATATCATTGTATATTTCAAACTTAATGGTTTATCTAGGTGACTAATTAATTTAATTCTTTAAAATGCTGCTAATTCTTTGATTTAGTCTTTTCTTTCTTTTGTCGTCCCTTTCATTGATTAAGAAGTTGTAACCCTCATAAATAGCAGAATTTAGTGCTAGCTAGAAGTGTACTTTTTGCTTTGCTGATTGGTTTTAACGTTGCACTAAAAATAACAGTTCTGTGAAATAAGCGTATTCACTAAACATTTCACATGTGCTAGACATTAAAATACAGATGCATTTTGGAAACACTCAAAAATGACAAAGATGTTGTTAGAAGTTGGTCAGAGGGGGACAAGACTCAACCTGTAAAGTCAGGCTGTTTATGTACAGCCCTGTGATTTAACTAGACACATTATTAATCTGAGACTGCTCCTATCAAATCTCTTTGGGGAAAGGAGGGACGTTTGGCAGGACCTTCCGAGGTGATTGGGCGAAGTGACACCAAGTGCCTCTGTACCAAAGTTTGGTTCTAGCCAATCACTGTTACAGATAAATTGCAGCAGACCCCATGAGAAACCACAACAGCTTATGCTATAACTCTCTTGCTGTTCTTCATTAAAGATGAAAAAACAAATGTGGTAGCAGCAGCAATATGTACATCCTCCTATACTGCCATGTTTATTTTGGCTTTCATCACATCTATTTGTCTCATATCAAACCAAAACAGTGCCATATGATTGGCCAACCTGTTTTGGGTAGGACTCATAACAATTTAAGTTGGATAAAAAGATGGTTTCTCCTTTTTTTTTGAACTTACAGATACAACCTCAATTCAGCTTGCAGGCAAGGTTAAACAAGCATATCTAAGGGATCAAAAGGCTATGAGAATGAGTTTGCCTCTGAAACCATCATTCGCAGTTGGAGTTTTTAAGATTTTATTTAAATATTTTGACATGCTTGGCAAATGATATACAATTTGTGAAGTAATTTGCAGCATAAAGAAAGGATTACAAAAAGAAAATGAAATCTAAAACCCAACTTAGCATATGTATCTTACATGTTTTATATTGTTTTATTCTCTCCACAACAAAATTCCTCGTGTTAAGCTTTTGTATTTCAAAAATACGTATAATAAAGTCCTTTACGTCAAAATCTTAGTGTTGTTATTGATCTTTTATTCTCTCTGCTTCTTTTTTCAGTCATCATTTCTCCTGCTGTCATATGATCCTATAACCCCATCTTGTTTTCTTCTCAATCTTACCTTTATATCTTTCTTTTTTCAGGTTTTGAGTTATGACACTAAACCCCTTTGATTTAATTATATGTTCTGTAAAACTTACTCTAGTTTAGGGGATTGCAGCCTTTTGCGTTAAATAACACAATGGTTGGAAAATAACTAATTACATGTACTGCTATTACTGTAACTGAGTACTATTGGTCTGTTCTTTGTACTTTATGTAGTTGTTTCAAGAGGTGGACTTTAACTGGTGCAAGTTTTTATACAGTAGGGTGAATTTACTCAGTAATATTTGCAATAATAAGGGCAAAATAAAAACCAAGTGAAAAAATAAATACAAAAAATAAAACACTAGAAGCAGTGGTGGCGATCCATTGGCTGGAATAGTAATCAGACACCAACACGACCATACATCGATTGACATCTAGGGGCAAAAGCAAATACCTTTTTCGTATTTCTAGTTAAACTGCTCCCTTAGGTTATCCATCCATACATCCATCCATTTTCCGTCATTATCCCACCTGGGTTCACGAGGGGTGCTGGTACCTATCTCCAGCTGTCTACGGGCGAGAGGCGGGTTACATCTTGGACAGGTCGCCAGTCCATCGCAGGGCAAAACAGAGACAAACAGGACAAACAACAATTCATGAACACACTCACACCTAAGGAGAATTTAGAGAAGCCAATTAACCAAACAGTCATGTTTCTGGATTGTGGGAGGAAGCCAGAGTACCATGAAAGAACACACTGCTGCTCAGGGAGAAAATGCAAACTGTCTGCAGAAAGACACTGGGCCGGGAATCAAACCCAGAACCTTCTTGCTGCAAGGCAGCAGTGCTACCCACTGTATCACTGAGCAGCCTCCTTTAGTTATCATGCAATTTAAACTAACATTTAACATTCTCTGTTTAAAGACATTATTTAAAAAAATATTTTAGAGTGTAGGGTGAGAAGATATGCTATTTCTTTGGGATTGGGGCAGATGACATGCTAATGTTCATTTAATAACATCATTGCATGTAATATAAAGTGAAAAATAATCATTATTCCTAAAGAAAATCATGATTAATTTTTACATGTAAAATAGGCATATCTCTATTTATGTTTGAGACTATTAACATGTAAACATACACAATATCTTTAAAACAAATGTGAATAATATAACTTTTATCAGGAACCAACAGTTATAATTCATATTAACAGAAGATGAAAAAGAGGATCAGGCATCAATCTAAAGTTTATTATCCAAAACTATTCCATGCAAGGGAAGTTAATATATTGGACAGAGGATGAGATGAAGGTCAGAATTTACAGGTTCTGAGGAGGAGGAAAGCCAGAGAGAAAACTCATGGGGAGGAATGCAGAGAGTTTAGTTAGTTAGTTAACTTTAGACAGAGAAGGATGCTGTGATAGGGGAAAATTGAGAATAATAATACAATACAAGTAATCGCTACTTTTTTTCAAAAATATTGTTAAAATCTTTTTGCATTCCCACTATATTTTGGGCAGAAGAAGGTGCTCACCCTGTTCAAAATTTAGAAGCATTGCTGTTATTCTTTCTCTCTGTTAAGATAGGAATATTTTCTGGTGAAATTAGAAAAATGTTGATGTATGTCTATTGTTTATCTACACAGTGGTAGATAAACAATAAGCAAATTTAATTCTCTGGCAATGGCACAAAAACAGAACGAGTTCCAGAGTGTAATAGTTTGAAAATGTCCTAAACATTGTTGTTATGTAATTAGGGACAATTAAATCTTCACGCAGCTTCAGCTGTTATAGCTGTATAGAAACCACTGATTATGGCTAAAATCTTGGTGTCAAGATGGACTATAGAGGCACATTCCTGTAAAGGCAGTTATTAACTCATTATCACCAGAAGATAAAGCACTAATATCAAAGCAGGATCTAGAAAAACTCATTCATATATTTAGTAAAGTATAAATAATTACCTGAAAAGTGCCTTTATAGGTTTGCCTAAAAACTGCTGCAGCCAGTGTTGGGTATGAACACATTCAGTGAACGACATTTAATGAATACATTCATATTATTGTGAACTGTGAACTGAATGGATCACTTTTGAAGTAATGAATGTGAACAAGAGCGACGTTCACTCTAATAATGAACGACACGCACAGCTTACGTTCACATTCAATTGATAACGATACTTTTCATTGGATAATGTCAGTTTTTAATATGGCAAACAGCGTGACAGACCAACATGGTTACTAGTCTGCGCAGTAGATTTATTTGTCATTTTTTGTAAAACAAAAATAAATTTCGTTTAGAACAGCTCTCTGGACAATTTAATTTTTTAAGTACAGCCTTGAAAAGTAGTAAAAAATATATATAAAAACAGTTATATAAAAATATGACTGTAAATTTACAGTTCTAACCTTTCAGGGGTTTTTTTTTGTTTTTTTTTTAAGAATTAAGACTCATCTACTGGAATTTCTGATGCTAGTTTTGCAGAGCACTTGGGAGAGTTTTATGAACTAACAACAGAAGACTCGGATAGAAAAAAAACATAAAAACAAGTCTGTACATCAGAAGCTGTTAAAGCGACACATCTAGTTAAATATCTGTGACTGAATGAGGAACGTAAGAAATCTTTCACCAAGAGAGAAAAGCCATCTTTTCAGTAGAACATGAATGTACCTGTATGTTTCTGAAGTTCTGTGTAATTTGGCTAAATAAAGACTTAGCTGCACATACAGTATATGTACCTTGACTGTATCAAGTATTTTCGATTTCTTTTCTTTTCTAAGCGTGAAATATGAGGTTAAATTGTTTAGGATTGTGGCTTACTTTACAAAATTAACTTGATTTAGTTCATTTATAGGTTTGTGAACTTGTTTTTTTTTTTTTTTTTTTTAAAAGAACAATGAACATGAACTAGTTCATTTTCTTCTGTAAGAACTGAAATGTTTGCTAATTTTAGCTTAATTATGAAATGGCACAACAGCAGCTGCAGCTGATCCAAAATGCTGCTGTCCGTGTTTACACTAGAACAAAAAAAAGTAGAGCTTCTGAAGTCTACAGAACAGATGGGAAGTACTACATTGACTAAAATGGCTTTTATTTACGAGGGACACATGGATGACGAAGTCTGTGTGAATACGTGGTTTGTCATACAGCTTCCCTGCTCCCTCCCTCCATTCTTAGAACAGAAGCTCACTTGTTCTTATTAAACTTTTGCAAATCCTTTTTATTCTGTCCATCCTCCCCTTCCTGTTCTCCTTGTGATATTGTAGTAAGTTTTCTTGTATTTAAAGCAATAATTATTCTCATCCAAACAGCATGATAGATTTATCTTGAAAAAAAATATTCTTATGTTTGATGTTAAATTATGATTTTTAAGTATAGTTTGTGCACAGATGAAGAGCAAAATAAGGTAAGCAAATAAGTAAATGAATAAATAAAATTAAATCCTAAGACTAACTGAAACAATGCAAATAAAATTCAGGTTCCCATCTCTTGCATTAAATCTCCCAGTCTTCATAAAACTTTCCAATCTGTGATAGTATTAGCTCCACAAATCCATCTCATGCATATTTATGCCAACCTTCAGAGATGTGTAAACATCATAAAGCAACAGAATACAGGCCATCCTACGATATGATGACTTTCTTTGTGTCCTCCGATCCGATGCATCAAAATAAGACAGCATATTGTGTTTCTGTTTTAACACACAAAATGAAGATGGAGGACGAAAAACAAGGTGCAGCACTGAGACCTTTGCTATTTGTGTGTGGTCTTTTTTTTCCCAAAATGAATGGCGCCATTACTTGTTGTTTTAGACAGAGTGAAGCAGAGAGGGTGACTCAAAGACAAAAAAACATATTGTTCAAGCAGTAAAAGGGCTGAAAGAGGCAGAGGAGAGAGGAAAAAGAGAGAGATGGATCTGCTCACATCTTGCTTTGGCCTTTAAGAGGCTGGAAGCTGTCTCTGGTCTGTCATTAAGTGAGTAGCACGTGAGAATTGGGTCGTGACTTTGACAGCATCTGGAAGAGGTGGTGAAAAGACGAACGAAGGGCCGAGAGGAAAAAAAAAAACACTATGGTGGAGAAGCAGGAAAATTTAGAGGTATATGCAAAAGTATTTACTTCTTGTATGTTTCCACATTTTAACACGTTAGAAAAAAACACAAAAATCTACATTTCCTTGATTCTCTATGATAAACCAACTCACACTAGTGCATGATTTTGCATTGAAATAAAAAAAAGTAATTCATTCTAAACGAGAGGTCTCCAACCCTGGTCCTGAAGATTTACTGTCCTGCATATTTTAGATGTATCCCTGCTCCAATGTAGCTAATTCATATGACTGAAATATATATTTAGCATTCCATCAGGTTTGGCAAAGACCTGGTAAGGAGCCATTAATTTGATTCAGTGTTACAGAAGGGATGCATCTAAAACCAGCAGGACAGTAGATTTTTAAGACCAGGTTAAGAAACCCTTCTTCTAAACTAACGGAAGGTTTACAAAAACCATGCAACCAAGACCAATTCATGTTAACTATAAAGAAGCTGAAAGGGTCTAAAGCCCAGTTGGTAGAATACAGTATACACTCACTGGCCACTTTATTAGGTACACCTGTCCAACTGCTCGTTAACACTTAATTTCTAAACAGCCAATCACATGGCGGCAACTCAGTGCATTTAGACATGTAGACATGGTCAAGACAATCTCCTGCAGTTCAAACCGAGCATCAGTATGGAGAAGAAAGGTGATTTGAGTGACTTTAACGTGGCATGATTGTTGGTGCCAGAAGGGCTGGTCTGAGTATTTCAGAAACTGCTGATCTACTGGGATTTTCACGCACAACCATCTCTAGGGTTTACAGAGAATGGTCCGAAAAAGAAAAAACATCCAGTGAGCGGCAGTTCTGTGGGCGGAAATGCCTTGTTGATGCCAGAGGTCAGAGGAGAATGGCCAGACTGGTTCGAGCTGATAGAAGGGCAACAGTGACTCAAATAACCACCTGTTACAACCAAGGTGGGCAGAAGAGCATCTCTGAACGCACAGTACGTCGAACTTTGAGGCAGATGGGCTACAGCAGCAGAAGACCACACCGGGTGCCACTCCTTTCAGCTAAGAACAGGAAACTGAGGCTACAATTTGCACAAGCTCATCGAAATTGGACAATAGAAGATTGGAAAAACGTTGCCTGGCCTGATGAGTCTCGATTTCTGCTGCGACATTCAGATGGTAGGGTCAGAATTTGGCGTCTACAACATGAAAGCATGGATCCATCCTGCCTTGTATCAACGGTTCAGGCTGGTGGTGGTGGTGTCCTGGTGTGGGGAATATTTCTTGGCACTCTTTGGGCCCCTTGGTACCAATTGAGCATCGTTGCAACGTCACAGCCTACCTGAGTATTGTTGCTGACCATGTCCATCCCTTTATGACCACAATGTACCCAACTTCTGATGGCTACTTTCAGCAGGATAATGCGCCATGTCATAAAGCTGGAATCATCTCAGACTGGTTTCTTGAACATGACAATGAGTTCACTGTACTCAAATGGCCTCCACAATCACCAGATCTCAATCCAATAGAGCATCTTTGGGATGTGGTGGAATGGGAGATTCGCATCATGGATGTGCAGCCGACAAATCTGCGGCAACTGTGTGATGCCATCATGTCAATATGGACCAAACTCCCTGAGGAATGCTTCCAGCACCTTGTTGAATCTATGCCACGAAGAATTGAGGCAGTTCTGAAGGCAAAAGTGGGTCCAACCCGTTACTAGCATGGGGTACCTAATAAAGTGGCCGGTGAGTGTATGTTTACAGAACAACAATTCCTGATGTGCCGTTTAGAAGAAAATTGTTGAGATAAAAGACAATTTACATTCGGTTTTAGAGGTCACAAACATGTTGAAGAAAGTGGACCAGTGAACACTACACATTACCATGTACAGCTCACCACCATGACGATGTATAGTAGTGAAGCCATGTTGTCAGGGTGATCTGCTTCCGCAGTAAAAGAGATGCTTTCAGCGGTGACCAAAGAATGGGTGTAAGCTGGAAACTGTTTCTGAATGCAGCGAGTGAATGTAGACTGACATGGAGTTCTGCCTTTGAGAAGGACAACAACCGTTAATTAAAAGTTCAGCAGTCTGATAGTAGTGGGGAAGAAACTGTTTGCCATATCTCCTGGACTTGCATTGTATGCTGCAAAGCCTCTTCCCAGAGAGCAGCAGGGGGAAAAATCCATGGTAGAGCTGTGGCTTAAGCACATATCTCTATTTTAAAACACCTGATCCAGTTAATATGTAATTACCAGGCCTTTATAGAACTGTATTCCCAAAATAATAGAAATTTACCATTATGGATCAAGGGTGTAGAACCAGACAACCATCTAAACAATGTAGGACACTGGCCAATTACTACAGGAGATTTACACCATTGTTTAAGATCCAGGCTTATAGAAGTGAGGTACTAGAAGAGCCCAGTTAAAGTCCAGACTTTAATCTAATCTAGAATCTCTGGAGAGGCTTGAAAGATACTGCTTACATGCAGTCACCATTCAATCTAATGGTGACTTGAAAAGAAAATTATGTCATAAATTTCAGTCTCTACATGTGCAAAGCTAATAGATCTGCTACTGTAATTGCAGCAAAAGCTGCCTCTACAGTGAACTGACTTGGCAGGAATGAATACAAATTTAAAGCACAGAGTTATGTTAGTAAAAAATTTGAATAATATATAATAGTATTCCATTCCTTATTTAAGCATAACTTTTTGTTGTTCCATCACACACGGGCATGGTGAATTAAACTCTAGGTTGTGGTTGTGACATGATAAAAATTATAAAATGACAACATGAGACAGAAAAATGAGGAGGAATGACTCAATAAACAACAGGATGGATGGTGCTGATGGAAGAATGTCAGATAGTGCCTCTGGGCTTAATGTTTCACCCAATGGGTACTGTGAGGACAAGTTCACTTGCGTGTGTGAATTAACAGCTGAGAAATTGATCAGCCAAGTCACCAAGAGACAGATGTGAGTTCACACAATTATATTGAAACTCCAACCCAATAAAGCTGCTCCCCCACACACACCAGCACCACGACCACACACATGCACTCTTACATATATACCGGATGGTCTCATGTCGCAGTTGCACTGCCAAGCCCCCCCTCTCATTTTAGTAGTACACAGTGATTGGTTGAAAAAAAAAAAAAAAACTCACACACAATCAAATAAAAGAACACGACAAGCATCCCGCTGCTGAGTGCTGATGAGCGAGAGGGCGAGGGTGCTGGGCCTGCTGCGTGAACAGGCAGTATTTCCATACAAATCAATGGAGTGTCAGACTAAGCTCAGGGACACATCAGGGGATAGCTTCGGTCACACATACATACAAACCCTCACACTCACCCACATACACAATCTCCTTGCAACATGCAGGCGCAGGAAACTGCAATCAATTCAATTCAATTCAATTCAGTTTATTTATATAGCGCCAAATTCACAACACATGTCATCTCAAGGCACTTTACAGTTCAACCAGATCATACAGTCAAATTGATACAAAGTTTTCTATCTAAGGAAAACCAGTTGATTGCATTGACTCATTGACTCAAATACAATCCCCCACACTAAGCATGCTTGTAGCGACAGTGGAGAGGAAAAACTCCCTTTTAACAGGAAGAAACCTCCAGCAGAACCAGGCTCAGTGTGAGCGGCCATCTGCCGAGGCCGACTGGGGTTCAAGGAGACAGAAGCAGAGATACAAAAAGCAGCTGTAAAAGGCGGCCCCGTCCAGGAAACACACAGCCAGGCAGACGAGCTCCAAGGCAGCTCCCATGCCAGAGGACGAAGAGAGCACATCCACTCAGTCACGGTCAGAGAAACAGGACCACACTGGAAAACAGGCCGATCTCCAACATCTATTAACAAGGGTGTTGATAGAAGCAGCACAGCTGATGTTTTTTTCCAGGATGACGTCACAGCCAAACAGGAACAGACGAGGCAAAGCTACTCTGAGGAAAAGCAGAGAGAGCAGAAGGTTAGAGATTGAACTAACAGATTCTGCAGAATAGGAGAACAGAGAGAGAATGAAGCAGAATGATGAAATGGGGGTCCCTATGTCCTCCAAAAGTCTAAGCCTATAGCAGCATAACTATAGAGATAGCTCAGGATAACCTGAGCCACCCTAACTATAAGCTTTATCAAAAATGAAAGTTTTAGGCCTAGCCTTAAAAGTAGACAGGGTGTCTGCCTCACGGACTAAAACTGGTAGTTGGTTCCACAGGAGAGGAGCCTGATAACTAAAAGATCTGCCTCCCATTCTACTTTTAGAAATTCTAGGAACCACTAGTAAACCTGCAGATTGAGAGCGAAGTGCTTTGTTAGGAACATAAGGAACAATCAGATCTCTGATATAAGATGGAGCTTGGCCATTTAAGGCTTTATATGTGAGAAGGAGGATTTTAAATTCTATTCTTGATTTAACAGGAAGCCAATGAAGAGAAGCCAGGATAGGAGAGATATGATCTCTCTTTTTCATTTTCATTAGAACTCTGGCTGCAGCATTTTGGATCAGCTGAAGGCTTTTAACTACAGTTTGTGGACTTCCTGATAGTAAAGAATTACAATAGTCCAGCCTTGAAGTAACAAATGCATGGACTAGTTTCTCAGCATCACCCCTGGACAGGATATTTCTAATTTTTGCAATGTTCCTCAGATGAAAGAAGGAAATTCTAGAAACCTCTTTGATATGGGATTTAAATGACAGGTCCTGATCAAAAATAACACCAAGATTTTTTACTTTATTATCTGAAATCAGTTTAATCCCATCCAAATGAAGTGACTGGCTAATCAGTTTCTTTTTCAGAGAAAAACACACACTCATGTGCAGCCAGCTGGTTGATGAAGGCACATTCACAGCCTGAATGAACAGACAAGGTTACTTTCACTATACAGTCTGCACTACTGATAAGTAAAAATCTCATATTTCACAACATGATACAATTTTTATAATTATTTAAGTTGTATTTTATAATTAGTTCAAATATTCAAGACAGAAATTGTTTAGAGCTTCACCTGTTTTCATTAGGGTCACTGTACAAAGCTTTCAAATGAGCACATTCATGATTTGCTCTTTATGTTTCTGAATGGTTTGAGGTAAACAAGTTTGTTATTTAACACAACTCAATTCAAGTAATTTAATAAGTAGCAAACACAGAATTTTAGGAAGAGAGTTTTCTTTTCTTACCATATAAATTTACTGTGTAGTGTAAAAGTAGTGATTCTTTTATGATACGAGTGATAAAGACAGTGGCCTTGGCTGCATTAAAAAGGGGAATTATCTGCTGTACGTTGTGTGGGACTGCACTACATTTTAACTCATAACACACTGTAGATAATTTCCTGCATTTAAATTAGGTGAAAGAAGGGCTTGCCCAGGACAAAATTAGTCCCAAAACAGCATATGTTTGACAGGATAGGACGTCAGGGTGCTGCCTTTTTTGGTCCTGGATCAACACATCATTTTGCAAAATTATATTTACACTCACCGGCCACTTTATTAGGTACCCCATGCTAGTAACGGGTTGGACCCCCTTTTGCCTTCAAAACTGCCTCAATTCTTCGTGGCATAGATTCAAAAAGGTGCTGGAAGCATTCCTCAGGGAGTTTGGTCCATATTGACATAATGGCATCACACAGTTGCCGCAGATTTGTCGGCTGCACATCCATGATGCGAATCTCCCGTTCCACCACATCCCAAAGATGCTCTATTGGATTGAGATCTGGTGACTGTGGAGGCCATTTGAGTACAGTGAACTCATTGTTATGTTCAAGAAACCAGTCTGAGATGATTCCAGCTTTATGACATGGCGCATTATCCTGCTGAAAGTAGCCATCAGAAGTTGGGTACATTGTGGTCATAAAGGGATGGACATGGTCAGCAACAATACTCAGGTAGGCTGTGGTGTTGCAACAATGCTCAATTGATACCAAGGGGCCCAAAGAGTGCCAAGAAAATATTCTCCAAACCATGACACCACCACCACCAGCCTGAACCATTGATACAAGGCAGGATGGATCCATGCTTTCATGTTGTAGACGCCAAATTCTGACCCTACCATTCGAATGTCGCAGCAGAAATCGAGACTCATCAGACCAGGCAACGTTTTTTCCAATCTTCTATTGTCCAATTTCGATGAGCTTGTGCAAATTGTTGCCTCAGTTTCCTGTTCTTAGCTGAAAGGAGTGGCACCCGGTGTGGTCTTCTGCTGCTGTAGCCCATCTGCCTCAAAGTTCGACGTACTGTGCGTTCAGAGATGCTCTTCTGCCCACCTTGGTTGTAACGGGTGGTTATTTGAGTCACTGTTGCCCTTCTATCAGCTCGAACCAGTCTGGCCATTCTCCTCTGACCTCTGGCATCAACAAGGCATTTCCGCCCACAGAACTGCCGCTCACTGGATGTTTTTTCTTTTTCGGACCATTCTCTGTAAACCCTAGAGATGGTTGTGCGTGAAAATCCCAGTAGATCAGCAGTTTCTGAAATACTCAGACCAGCCCTTCTGGCACCAACAATCATGCCACGTTCAAAGTCACTCAAATCACCTTTCTTCCCCATACTGATGCTCGGTTTGAACTGCAGGAGATTGTCTTGACCATGTCTACATGCCTAGTTGCCGCCATGCTATTGGCTGCTTAGAAATTAAGTGTTAACGACAGGTGTACCTAATAAAGTGGCCGGTGAGTGTAGAACCCATTAGTTAACATTTTGTCCTAAAATGTTGCCTTTTCCCATCTGTAAACATACCTTTCTCTGCCCATGAACTAATACTACTACTGAGAAGAATTATAAATAATTGTATCACACCAAGGGGCCTTATACAGTATATCCAACCTTAAAAGCAATTTTCAACTGATGATTTTATCAACAAAGAAAAAACGCTTTCCAAACCAACCTCCAACATAAGATGTAATTTACCCCTGTTGCTAAATAATGTATTAACCACAGCTTTTGGAAAGCTGAGTTTGATTGGATTTGCAAGCCTGATCACTGCCAGACCTGTAGAGTTATTATTTGAATAGAATTGTCTGACACTATCAAATGGGATGAAAGATGTCAAAAAGCAACACATCATTCATCATTTTGGAGAACGTGGGATGTTCTCTATGATGTCATGGTCTTGGTGCTGAAGTCTCGTTTGATTACTCATTTCACACACCTTTTTAGCTCCGCCCAGTTCTCATTACCTGCTCATCTGATCCACCTGCTTTAGTCTCTATTTAACCAGCCTTTAGACCAGTCATCAGAGCCAGATTATTTTTGAGCCTTAGGTGAGAATTATTCCAGCGTTCCTGTGTTCCGACTACCTGATCCAGACCTGTTCTGCCTCTCAACCTCTGAGGCTGACTGTCCCCTTCTGATTTGTTGGCCTGACCTATCTTCCGAGCCCTGTCTGACCTTTGCCTGTTTGTGAACCATACCTAGAACTTTGGTCCTACTCCATTTTCGATTCTCCTTTAGCACCTCACAAAATCTCTGTACTCCTGGCTCCGACAACCGAGCACATCAATGACATCGGTTTTGGCATCTGGATTATCCTGCCTGTTTTTGTCTGCTCAGTTCTGATCAGAACACAGAAAAAGCAGATGTCCTCCAACCACCATACATTAGCTCCGACCAGCTGCAACAGTGGCCAGCAGATTGGAATCATCCTCAGCCTCTGGGCTTGTACTGAACTATAAGACAAAGTTACTCACATGTTTGTGATCATCCACTTCCAGAGAGATGTGGTTACTAACCCGCTGTCTCCATCTTTAGAGCTCCCTGCCTTAGACGTAGACTCCGTTCTCTCCACATCAGTTTTCTATAAATGTTTTGAGAAATATAACAGTCCACATTCAATATGAGATCCTTCTGAGCCTGACATATGAAGTCTAAAAGAGTTTCAAAGATATTTCTAAGACAATGACAATTCAGAGAAATCAGTGCCTGATAAGTCACTTATAGAAAAATTATGCTTTTCCATTACAAATATATGCATCACTATGCTAAAGTTATGCTAATTTTGAAAATGCTAATTTTTGCAATTGTGAAATTTCTAATGTATACCAAATACAATAAAAATTGCATGTGAATAGAATTCACATCTCACATATCATCGCAAGCTATATGTAGCTATATGTATGCAGTGCCATCATCCTCCAACCACTTATGTTCTCTTCATCACCTTTTTATGAGGTAGTAGAGGTCCAATTGGAGATCACATGTTTGTGTGATGTTTGCTTTTCAGTTTTGGATAACATAATAAAGTAGCATTGCAATTTGCACAACTTGATGGAAATGTAGCTACCGATGCATATTAATACTGGGTAGACCACCACGACTCCAAGTGCATTTAAAAATTCATCCAAAAGGACACAAAAAACCCAGAACATGGTGAACACTGTGGACCTTATTTTCCGAATCAATGTCAGTGATTATGATTTAATAATAAGAAAAGAATAAGGAAAAAAAGCATTGATATGGATATCCTAAACTAACAGTGACCAAAAAGAACTTCCTAAAGAAAACCAAAATATTTTGTGCTCTAATGAAGCATGACTCTGTGTTTGACTTGACATTGGCTGGATAATACTGGAATTGAAACTGAAGTTTAATGAAAACTTTGAAGACAAGGCACTAGCAGACCTATTGACACGAAACAATAAGAAGATGATAATGACTAATAAATCTTCATCTTTTTTTTCTACTCAATACCAAACCATCTAAACTGATTTCAGTCTGAGAAAGCAATGTACCCCAATCTCCTCACCTTATCTCTAAGGCTTAGTCTGGCCATCCTAGGTTGCAAGCTCATTTCACGCAGTTGTATCCAAGATCTCATTCATTCTGCCATGTTCTTTATCTCATGTCAATAGGTGAGGGTCAACAGACCAGTTAAATGTAGAGTTTTACTCCTGGGGGCAGTTTTTTTCTTTAGCCCAATAGAACTGATAAGCTTCTGCATTCTCGTGAGCCATGGCACAAATTGACGATCCATCTCCCGCTTCATTTGTGTACCTTCATTTGTGAATTGAATAAAAACAATAATCTCCTTTGCATGAGGTAATGACTAACTGTCAACCTATTCTGGGTAAAATAGTTCAAACTAATAAAATCCCATCAATGATAACAGTAGATAAATGTTGAAGATCATATTATATTTTCATATAATGTTCATTGTAGGAATCAATATGTCACATTGTTTTAGTAAGAGGGAGAACAACTGTTGCTTTTCAGTTTTAAATTAAAATCATCACTTTATGTCTACTGGCCTCCTGTCTGTCCAGATTGTGTACAACGTCAGTCTTCGCACCTGGTGATGCATCTCTTAACCTTACACACCAAACAATGTCCTCATTAGTCCCCAAAGATCAACTCTCCCCGAGGACTAACACCTACACCTTTGGGGACTAAACCTTCTGCTCTGCTACTCACGTGCCTATTTAAAGTCCTCTTGAAAGATGTAAAGGAGACTCAAATAAGTTTATTTCATTTTTATGCTTTTTTCAAAGGAGGGAAACCACCTTATTTATTCCTAAACTATACAATTATTTGGAGTTAAGTTTATAAACAATCAAAACAGTCAAAAGTTGGAGGTAAAAATGTTTTATCCATTGTTTCATTAGCTTCCTAATTTGTTTCTGATTCCCAGAATGGTTTGAACAAGCACATCAAGTTACACAAATTAATCCAGGCCAGATGAAAAATGAGATATGATTCAGGCTTTAATTGCTTTCCAAAGATGTTGATACATTTTTCCCATTCCCTTTAACATCATTCTTGCTCCGAGAAAGAAGTTAGCGTCATCTCCCAGCAGCAAATCAAATTTCGAGAGCAGAAAGTGTATACTTTTATCTATTTGACCTGACAATTTTCAAATCGGAAGTCATTTTCAGCCCAAATAGTCTAATGGAAATGGAAATGATAAAAGAACATACTCATCAGCCTTTGAAAAAAAGATTTTCCAACTCTGAGGCACACCAATTTTATCTGCCATCATATTTCTTTGTGATGGGAGAGCAGGGAATTAAGGATTGCATTAGAGTAAGCATATTAAAAGGATAAGAGCATCAGTACAAGCCCGACTGAATTATCCTGTGATGAGGAAAGAGAAGGGTAGAGGGAGCAGAGGGGGTGTAAAAAGGTGGAAAAATTATATGTGTGTAATTTAAAGGAAATTAGAATAGAGACCTTGCTTTGGGCACTCATGGTCTGTTTTAGTGAATAGGATGGAGAAATAAGGTGGCAGTCAGAGATGAAAAGGCAGCGTAATTAAACTTGGAAAAACTGGACAGATTAAATGGATGAAGGGGGAAAGAAAAAAATAGTTGGAGGCAGAGAAAGAAAGAGGGAGAAAAAAGAGAGAGATCTGGGAGATTAAAACAAACAAGCCATCATCCATCCTGTCCCTCCGCCGTTGCTTGGCTCCACTTAAAGGTCGGCATGCTTTTCTTCCCCCGGTGTCGTTGGGAGGTAAGAAACGACAGCAACAGAGCAGAGGAAAAATGGCAGGAGATTTATATGTCCAGGGGAGAAGGGGTAGTGCGGGGAGGGAGAGTGGCAGTGGCGATGGTGCTTCAAAATTCTCCATCATCGCCACAGTGACTGGTCACCTGGCAACCGGGTACACAATGGCTGCCGTAGCCTTGGCAACAGCTTGGTCTCCATCGGATGCAGAGAGAAGGGGCTGGAGAGGCAGGTGGACAGATGGAGTGATATGGAGAGAAGTGTGAGATGGAGCGACAGAGGAAGAGGAAAAGGGAGCAGGTGTAAACTGAGCAGATCACACCTCAACAGGTGCAGCAGATCGACTGAAATGTGTGCAGAGACATGATGAGAAATGTAATGAGCAACTAAGAAGGAGAATAGACTGCCACATTCAAGTTTGCATGGAGGGAGGACATGTTTTTATGCATGACATGTTTGTGTGAGAGGTGGTATAGAAAACGCAAACAGTAGCTTGCTTTTCTGTACATAGCTCTTTATTGAAATTCTATTTATTGATAATATTATACAGGCTCAAAATCATCTCTTACCCTGCATACATTAACGCACGGGGCCAGATGGCCTATAAAATTGACCCCATATGGGTGTCCACAGATTAGATAATGGACCCATTTTGACTGCCTTTATAGGCTTGATGCAAAACAACTGTTTAAAAAGAAGGATGAACATGTGTCCAAGATATATTTAACAATTTGAAAAAGATTTTCTATAATAATTTGAGGCCAGGTAAGAATTCCATATGTTACCCAACCATTTTTTTTTGGTTCTAATTTTATTTATGAAAACCAAGTGGGCCATAAAAGACACCCAAGGCCAAACAGTATCCATCAAACCGGATTCAATTCTTTAAAGGGGTCATAAGATGCAAAACCGAGTTTACATTGTCATAGATGAATAACGATAGTTCAGTGGGTGAAAAGGCCGTACAGAGAAGTTTAAACCCCATCGACACCTCCTTTCTCTGCAGTTCTCACAATTCTAAACTTCCACCATAAAAAAGGCAAATCCAAACGAAGCCCCGAAATGACGTCAATTCGGGGATGTTGCCTTATTGGGATCCAGACTGTACTTCTGCCACACCCCGAAAATGACATACAGACCAGCCCACTGGTTCCCTGGCCCAAGAACAACAATAGAGGTAGATATAAGACACCTGTCTAGCTGTTAACCCTACAGTTGGGGTTCTACAAGAATTACTAAGCAGGCAGTCTCTATTGAAAATGAGCCAGAACCACGGGTGTATATGCAGTGTTCCATGCTGCACGGAGGTAGGGGAAAATTTGGTGCTGCTGGGCCGCTGACTGGAGCGGACCAGGCATTCGAACCAAGCCATCAGCTCCGGGGCCGCCCCCCGCCTGCCTGGTAAGGCAAGGAGTGGGTCCGGTTGCTCCATCCCACGCTGGCTCCCTGCCCCTGGAGCTCACAGCTCGGTTCGAGTGCCCAGTGTGCTTCGACTACATGCTGCGCTGTAGCCAACAAAATTCCCGGAAAATTTTAAAATTCCGCCCGGTGATTTTTTTAGGTATGAAAAGTAGGACATGTTTTGGAAAAAGAGGATGTCTGGACACCCTACCATATCAACAATTTAATGTTTCATTAAGTGAGTGCTCAGCAGCTTCACTTTTTGTAAACCAACCAATCAGCGCACAGCTCATCTAAATATTCATGAGCATACCATATAAGGAAGAAAACTTGATGTTTCATTCTAGGGCTTATAACCAGGCTTGCATTAGGGCTCATTTTCAGCCCAACCAATGTTACACACCCTATTCAGAGACCTTAAGGAACAACACCAAATACCCTATATAACCATTCTATGACCCCTTTAACATTTAGGTGTGAGCTGGTAGGGGTGTCCAGATACAACTTAACAATACTTGTATTGCAGCTTTGAGAATTTGTCGATACCAATATTGGCCTCGATACAATACAAAACTCACATCAATGGCCTCCTTCACAAAAAAGGATGGTCAATTCATTAGACTTTCTTATCTCAAAATTGGTATACTTGTCAATGTACTTGAGACAATAGTATTGAAGAATTTATCACTTTAAAGCTGCAGTCTGTTACATTGAGAAGAGAGCAGACTTCGACTGAAAATTTGAAGAAAAACAGGTTTCACGCCACTCCCCCACCCTCTCTGCTTCACTCCATGAAGCAGAGAGCACCTCCAAGCTCCACCCCTCTCACAGCATCTGCACGGCTACCGCATGCGACCAGAAGCGTCCAAGCAGCGTACGCGGCATGGAGTGTGAACCGGTAAGAGCGATAACACTCACCTCCAAGCAGCTAGATATAAGATGCTGGTTATACCGAAGTTTGCCGTGTAAGCAGTTGTCGGCAGGGGCAGTAAGGGCAGTTTCTCTTTCGCTGGTGGCTGTCGCTCCACGCGCGTCCTCCTGACTGCAGCAGCCGGGCGGCAGCAGCAGGTTAAGCGGTGAGGGGGGGGGGGGGGGGGGGGGGGGATCAGGGTGTGTGAGCTGTGATTGACACTCCATCAGACGCTCCTCTGGCTGTGATTGGTTGTTTTGACTCGTCCCGAATTATTCTTTCCAGATTGAAATACAGGCAGTATGCGGGACCAATTGAAGCAGTTTTTTTTCACAGGTTACATATCACATGTACTGCTGTCTGGGCATAGGGACAGTTTTAGCCAATATGACAAAAAAATGATTTTTAAAAATTTACAGACTTCAGCTTTAATGCTGTGATCCAAAGCAAATCTATGGGAACTTCTGAAGTCATCTACTCTTCCCTCCCAAAACTGACCATGCACTCTACACTAGATGCTATCCATTGTCTGTCATGATCTCTCTTAGCTCCGCCTAATTCTCATTACACACTCATCTGATCCACCTGCAAGAGTCTCTATATAACCAGCCTTCTGAGCAATCATCAGTCCCGAATTATATTGAGCCGTTGGTGAGACTTATTTTTGTGTTCCTGTGTTCTGACTACCTGACTCTTTATCTAGAACTGTGACCCGACTCCTTCCTAGATTCTCCTCCTGCACATCACCAGATCTCCAATCTCCTCACTCTAAAAACCTAACATGTCAACAACATCGGCTTTGACTTCACCCTCTGGATCATCCTGCCTACATTCGTCTGCATCTTCTGATCTCGTGCCTGTCCTCTGACCACCGCTACTTCACCGTCTTGGACTCTCTGTTCTGGGACCGCCACACTGTGTTGTCAGCCTGCCATAAGACCAGGTTAGTGACTCACACGTTTGTGATCAGTCACTTCCAGAAAGAAGTGGTCACTAACCTGCTGTTTCCACCCTCAGAAGTTCATGTTTTTATCAATAAACATTCTAATAAATCTGTTTGTCTGCCTTAAATACTGGATCCTTAAGTTCTGAGCCTGACACTGTCAGTAGGATAAGAAGAAGACTTCTTAATGTCTCACCTACTGTAGGAGTTATAAATAATCCCACTGACTAATGTAAGGACCATTTTTTTTTAGACCAGATCAAAGTTACTGATGATTATTCCTGCAAAACACCCACACGTGCATTGGAACACACTGTGAGGCAGCAGATCTAAAATAGCCATGCAGGAAGGTGTGAGTAAACCAGTGTCTCTGCCCACAAATAGTCATTACACAATATTTGAAATAGTTGGGGGTTTTGCAATGACATTCTACACTGATTAGATGACATTTTGGTGAGGCCTTCGAGGTTCAAGTTTTGCAAAAAAAAAAAAACTTCTATTTCCTGTGCATGTGAATAGAAGGGCAGCTGAGATTGAATTTTTGCTTGTCGCAGTGTGTAGCTTTGTGTGTGCGTACTGTAGCCAATAAGCCCATTAGCCGCAGGTTAAGTGATTTACAGCTTCAGCTTTAAGCCCCTCCTGCAATCTCATCCCCAACGCCTCTGTCTATCTGCTCCTTCTATCTTCTTATTTTATCTTGGAGATTACACACACACTCTCACCCACCTGTCAGTCTGCAGACACTCTGCTTGATTCGAGTTTGTAGCGTACAAAAAGCAAACACAAGACAAGAAACGTCCTGATCACACATATCGAGTATGTGTACACACACCTTTGTGAGCAGCTTCTCATTAGATCGTGTTGTGCTCCTGGAGCCAAGCACAAAGGAGATGTTTCATCTGCTCTGTATGTTTGTTCTCATTGTGGATTCTCTTTGATACAAGCGTCCTCATCAATGCCTCTAATAGCTCTGTACAGACTGTCTCTATCCCTCACACTCTCTCTGTTTCAGGGAGAAGCTGAAGGGAATGTACAATAGGCCGAGAAAAGACTGCACATATTAGCACGATGAACCTAATAAAATTCTCAGCTGCTCTCTCACACTGCCTCTTTTTACGAGTAGCCTCCAACCTCCAAGGCGAAAGGAAAAGGAAAAAGCAGCTCTAAGGATGGATAAAAGCAGCCAAAAGAAGTACTAAATGATTGCTGCTCTTCAAAACTCTCCTCCTCCTCCTTTTGGTTTTTTATTCTCTTTTCAAAAGAATAAAGAGAGAGAAAAGGGAGATACCAACAGCGGTAGCTTCACTGATAGATACACAGGCATCATCATAATGGGGTGGCCAAAGCGTTGCCACGACAACACAAGGGGAAGCAAGAAGAGGTAGAGTAGGTGGCATTAAACGAGAGAAAAAAAAGAAAACAAGATGGAGGTTGTTATTTACCTGTAACCCTGAAACCTTTTGGTCTGCAGTCTTTGATCAATCCTACTCATCCAAGTGTCTTTAGGGAAGTTATACCTATATTAAATTACATCTAGGTTCATAAATGATTCAGATGTACAATCCTGTGAAAAAAACTAGTTAACACTTTTCCTTTTCATGAACCATTTGTTGCAGATTCTTTAATATATATTTATACTTCAGTCACAAACATAAATATATGAAAATCTGAGAAAATTAGGAATTCAGCATTCAAATTATGATTTGATCTACCAAGAGGAAAACTGTCCCAAGCTAATCTAGATCTTCACTGGTTTTATAACCGGTGAAAAAAAAACATGGAGGTCTAGTATCAAGCATTTCTGAGAGTTTGGAAGAATTTGATCTCACTGTGAAAGAGTTTTGATTTTTGCCAGTCTTGCTTTAATTTAGCTCCTCTGTCACTCTGGAGGATTTCTGATTATGAATAGACTTTTTAACGCTACGCTATAACCTCTTAAGTGGATTAAGTCCTTACTTTGAATAGACTATACTTAGAGGTTGAAATACTAGTGTATTCTAGATCAGGGGTCTACATTCAATGATCCTACAGATTTTAGATGCATCCCTGCCTAAAAGCTGAATCAAACTAATGGCTCATTTGCTTAGGCTTTGCCAAAGGTTGGCTGTGTCCGAACGTCCGCCCTGACCACTAAACCCCTCATGACTATATAGAGCAGGTACTATGTAGTGGACTTTATAATGCACTAAGTTAACTGTCCGTTCAGACAGATGATCCCTACTTTTCACCCTGTTTGTAATGTGGCTCCGGCACCCCGCACGGTTCCTACACCATCTTTTTTCTTTTTTGTCCCCAAAACAATTCCTATGATGTTTTGTGAGGAGAGCTCTTGCAAAGCATTCTGGGATATATCTGCTCATCTAGTGACCATACTTTTCAAGGTACATTGTGGGAAACTTTTGAGTCCAACGCTTTTTCATCCAGTAGACATTCAGACACTCTTTTAAAATGGCTTAACCCCTTTATAGTGCTCTATATGGTGATTAGGGCGGATTTTCGGCCACAGACTTAATGGCATGCTGAAGTGGTAATTCAGTCATTTTAATTTCTTTTTGCTTTTTTGGAGCACGAATGCATCTAAATCTGAATAGATCTTGAGAGACCGGATTGGAAACCCCTGCTCTGGATCATCATTGTGCTGCTTGAGCTTATACTCATAATCTGATGGCTGGGCATGCTCCAGGCATAGAGACCAGAATTTATGCCTCCAGTTTTTTACAAGTGAAGTCATGCCAAGGTCAATACATTACCATCAACATTGCTGGATATTGTATATGCTTAATTGCATTTTGTTTTTATGAAATGCTTAGTATTTTGGCTTACATGTACCCGAATGCACAGCTTTAAAAACAGTTCCTTTTAGATTATTTTACCAAAAAAAAAGTAAAGATAATCAAAAATAACCTTTTTTTTTCTTTAAAAAAAGTTAGCTCTTTTTGATCAAAATTGGTTGTAGCCTCAAACCCCTCAAATGAGATCTATTTCTGCCAAGTTTCATTCGTGTGGGTTTACTATGCACCCTGACTGAACAGGACCTTTGTTTAAAATAGTATTGTCCTCTGAAGTAAGAAAATCATAATTATTGAAATTATTTTAAACTTTGCTGTCACAGTCTTGGTTCTGTTTAGTTTTCTTTTAAGTGTTCAGTTTGACATTGATCCATGTTTTTCTTTGTTTTCTAGTTTTATTGATTTAATTCCCATTTTGTTGTGTTTTCTGGATATATTTGAGTTCTTAGATTTTTCTTGGTTGCCCTCTTGTGTTGGTCTCCTTTTCCCTAGCTCCCTTCTAGAATCCTCTGTTCACACCTGCTCCCAATCAGCTAAGTAGTCCTGTCTTTGTTCAGTCTCCAATATATATTCTCCCTGTGCAGTTTCTCATTGCTGGTTCCTCTTCTTTTCCCGGCTCCTCATACTTGTTTTCCCTCATGTCTCCATGGTTCTCTTTTCTTCTGATTTAGGATTCCTGCCTCAGTTGCTTGTGAGAGCTAAATTAAATCTTCAAGAACTCACCTCTGCCTCCTCACCTCTGAATTTGGATCCTCAAGTCCTCAACCAAAGCATTGTACATTTTCAACAACAATAGGACCAACTGCCAGCCCTTTTTTTCCCAGGGCAGAGGAGAGCTCCCATAAAAACTGTCCCAATATTTATTATCATCTTGTTCCGTCCCTTGATTACTATGAGGTATGTTGCTAATGCCTCAAAGACTGTGGAGCCTAAGAAGGTAGCCAGGTGTAGAACTCTGAACACCTCACACCCAGAAGTATTGCTCAGAGAATTTGGCTTCAATCGCTCTCTCATGAACTAATTAATGCAGCATATAGAAGCAGTTCTGGTTAATAGAAGAAAGCTCAAGTTTACTTTGGGCAATTGTAAGGGCATATATTTGTCAAAAAGTCAATCATAATTATTTACTTTTAAACCAATGTAACACAGCTGTATACTGACTTGTTACAACAGATAACCTTCCTGCTGAATTCTGAATTTTTGTAGCTTTTCCCACTACACCACTGACTCTGGGGTTGACTGCATCAATCATTAATTCATTGTTTATTTGATTTCAGAAGATTTTCTTCAATTCATATATTGAAGAAAAACTGCATTTTGTAATCATATTAATTTTATTTGTACTTATTTTAATGGCCTGGACATCTTTAGAATGATTAAAATAAAAAAAAATACAGAGAAGACAGTAGAAAGTTTTTAATCACAATATCACCCTTTGAGCCTAATTAAAGTGGCCTGTGAAAGGCCCTTCTGTCATTCTTAGCTGACATCTGATGCATTTCTGCTTCATTAGAGGTCCATACATTTGCAACACAACCAGGAGGGTAACATGTACAGTAGCAGCCATTTAAAATGGCCCTTCCCAGTCGAACGCCGGGGCGAATAGCAGCCAACTTCCAGCCACTGGAGTGACCCCCTCCTTCTCCTGGGTGTGCCATTTTTTTCCACCCTTTTACTGAATAACAGTGTCTGACCAGGAGATGATGCTTCTCTTTATCTCTTAATATCCACAAATCATGGCAGAACATTTTAGTACAAATTTTGAATGGCTACTACTGGAATAAAGTGTCTCAGAAAAACACATGCTTTTATTTTACTGTGCTTTTTTTTTCTCTCTTTTTTTTTTAGCACAGGTAAAATGGCCTGTTCATTGCTCATTTCTATACTGTAGCTTTAAGGCAATCTTTAAATGTTTTCTCACCAAAATGTAAATGTGACCTACAGCCCAATGTGTCATGCTAGAAGGAAAAACAGTGAGGTGTTGGCTTTTCTATGCATATTTTTACTCCCCGACTTGAGCTTACCTTGAGTCATAGCTTCCTGCAATGCTAAACTAAAGTGCTATTTTTTATTTTTTCACTTTTAATGAATCATTTATACATCTAGATGTTGGAATTCTGCATTCTTTAAAAGATGCATTAAGATTCATACAAACTTTTAGATTTTTTTGAATACTGTATCAATTAGTGACAAAAAAACATTAACATCAACCTCAGTAAATGTGTAACGGGTTACCTAAAGGAAAACAATAAATCTGTCTATACTGCTGTGGAGCTTAAGGTGACTGTCTGCCTCAGAGTTCATCACCATAATCAAAACTAAATATGCCCCCAAAAAACCTTGATTCCCCCTGGGTGTCTTTTTGCTGAAGGTGAAAGTGAAGATAGCTTAACATGTTGCAACCTGTTACCTCTACTAGTTTATCTGATGATGATGTTAATCAGCAGGGAAGTCAGAAGAGTCTGAGTCATTGCAGCATTCAATTCATGGTGGCTGGCAGGCAAGGTAAATGTGGAAAAACATCCAACTCCACACAGAAGGAATGTCTTCTGCTCTGAGTTAAGAGTGTTGTCATCTTTTAATAAGATCCTGTCAGGGAAGATCAGCTCACAGCTATCATGAAACAACTGGAGTAAATAGACCGAAGGTGGATTTGATGATGCCAATTTACCTAACTTATCAAGGAGCCGCATCACAATGACAGAATGAAGCAGTGGCACACTTTAGCTGCAGCTTCACTCCTCTTATATGTCCTCTTAAAGTGCAATAATGGTCCTAACAAAACTAATATTCATATGGTGCATAAAAGCAATTTGAAACCAGCCAAAAAAATCCTCACATTTAATCAATTTCCACATACATTTGACAAGAAAGATTTATAAGATAAATAGGAGGGGCATATAAATTTAATACCTATTTTCTTTTATGGCCATTAGGTGTAGGTTAATTCATATTTTAAATTACCCATACTATATAGTTTTTACTGGCAGTCTTGTCAATATGTTGCTTGATCTGGAACAAACTTGCAGATTTAAATCAAATGTAAAACTAATTTGTTTAGAGCTACCTTTGACTGTGGAAGTTAAATAGCTAACTTTCGTATTAGTTTAAGGTTGCGATCCAACTTTTTAAATTTCTTTATCATGTTTTTTTATTTGCTTTTGTTCTGCTTTTTTGTGGTCCAATCGATTTATTTGTTTTAGAAATGTTTTTGCTTTTATTTTGCTTTTATTTGTTTTCTATTTTATTATCTAATTGATGTAAATCCATGTACTGAATTGTACTATACAAATAAAATTGCCTTGCCCTTACATTGCCTAATGTCACCCAGGTCCATTGAGAAAATTTAATTGGACACTGTTAAAAAACTGTTAAAAAAAAGAGAAAATTGAATTGACCCAACTACCTTTCAACAACATTAAGAAATCAACAGATATCTTTATGTACATGTCTTTTCTCACTTTTAGCCTATTATTTTTACATTAATCTAACAAGGACATTTTTTTTGTGTTTATAAAAGATGATTCTTTTTTCAGAGAGTAAGGGCTGGGAAAGTTTAGACTTAGTAAGGCATTAGTATAGAAAGACCAATGAGAGTACTTTATCCTGAGGTTTTGGAAGTTATTTGCTTCCAGGGCTTAAATTCAACATAATGAAAAATAATTTAATTTCTACTCAACAGCCCTAAGTTAGCATCCTAAATGTCTGAGTTTGCATCATTTCGATTAAGAGCAACTGAACTGACTGGTGTGGCGTGACTGGAAACAACATAACATAACTAAAGTTTACAAAATTGCATCTGCATGAACCGCAAGACATCAGGAGCAATTTCCTTTAGACAGAAATGAACAAAGAAAAGAAGTTTTGTCACAAGTCACTGGAATTTAAACCAAAAACCACATATAACAAAAACATGTTCCTCTGTTTTTTTTTTAGAAAATGTGTCCCTTAGTTGACACTGCCTACGTTGCTTGTCTACTCCATCATCTACCACATTTTTCTCTGTTTGCTAATCCACCTTAGATTGAGCACAACTCATTAATGCATCCAAAACCAGCAGAGGAACGTGGACTCCCCCAACCATCTCGTTTCGAAATGTACTTTACTCGTCCTGTGTCTAGCTCATCTAAGGGTCTCATTAAAAAAAAAAAAAAAAAAAAAACAATATAGATTTGATCAATAAAAAAATACAGGAAAAATGTTCAGCATACAGTATGCCCATTTTTGAGCTCAGGTAATATAATGATACAGATGGCAAGGTGTAAATTTTAAGCCAGATTGCATCATAATTCTTCTCAAACATTCAACTTCAATCATTGATCATCATCATAAGACTTTATTTTTCTATGTAAAATAGATTAAAGTTTTGACCTAACATCGCTGATAGATGTGAACTCCATATAAACGCTGCAAAATAAATTAGCTTGAAAACAAACAATGTGTTGGATGTACAGTAGATGAAAATATTTATTTGTGGTAGTGGTTACACATTGAGGTAAATCTTAAGTAGACTGGTGGCTTGCTATTCCAAAGGTAATCTGTTTAAAGTTGAATGATCAACCAAACTGAGTAATTCGCAGTAAAATATCTCAAAGACAGTAATCAATCTACAGTAGAAACTGATCAAAATTGCTACTGCTGCAGGACTTTAAGAGAACCATGTAGAAATAAATCCCTTTAAACCTTAACTTACCAAATGTTGGAAATAGGAGTGTGCTGAAATTTCTTCCTAATAAATTTGAAAACAGTAATTTCCTGTTGCAGCTGTTTAGGCTTTTAGAAATGTTGGAAAATAAAATTTTGAAATAAATTTTCTGTCTGCAGTGTCCCATTTCTTGTAGCTCATTCAGAAAATAAGAAACTGCTGACTTAAAAAGGACAAATAAATCGGCTCAAGCGTTTGGCTATAAAAATCCTGTCCTATGAGACAGAAAACAGGTTGTATCACCTCATGGCTGTCCATGGAAGGATTTAGATCCTTGCCAGCTTATACCAGAGGTAACTTACAAAGAGCATTTGGTGGACAGAACTTGTGTTCGCTGCCTATTGTAAGTCTGTGCATGGATCAAATACCCCGGGCTGTGTTGACGGAGACAAACAGGAGATGAACACGGTGTCTGAATGTCAATTCGAGCCTGTCAGAGGGTCAGAGAAGTCAATGATTGAGCTACTGGAGTCAATGAAGGGAGGAGAAAGAAGGAAGCAGCATGGTGCAGATGCAATATGAGTGTGGGCAGGTGGATGGGCAGATAATTAGGAAAGAATGAGTGCAAAGAGGTATAAACATACAACATGCATGAATGTTTGCTGTGGAATGGAGGAATGAGCAGGATGGGGAGTTAGGGAATGAGACAGAGGGGAGTGCAGGGGGAGGCAGATGGAGCTGGTTAAATCCTTGTCCTGAGTATTGTACCAATTGCAGCAGAGAGGCAGAGACAATAGCTCAGCGGTCTCCCGTCGCCTCCATAAACAAGATAAATTGATGATACTTCCCCGCCCACTAACATCAACGGTTTGCTTTTATTGCCTTTCAAGAAGTGGGAATGGAAACCTTCTGAAGGAGAACAAAAAGAAGCCCTCAGCTAAACATGCCTCCTCCGCTCTCCAAGGGTTTTTCCAAAGCATCATGGATGAGTGGCAACATTTGATGGTATTGTCTCATGTGAATAGTTTGGATAAGGAAAAAGTTGTTTTCTGATTTTTGCTGCAATGCTTCTGAGCGCAAACTACCATAAATGTAATTTAATCTGTCAGGTTCCAAAAAAAGAATATCTTTGCACAATGATTTGAACATTTATGTAGATTTAACAAATCAGAAGAACAGTTGGGTCAAAAGATATTCACTTTATCTCCTTTATTTTACATTCACTCTAAGTTTTGAATGAAAAGACAGAAATTTTATAAAAAATTAAAGGAGGTATTCATCAACTAGTAAACAGAACCTTAAGCTTGTGCATAATTTCTTACATTTCCTACCGTTTAAACACAAATATATCTTCAAGAACTGTATGTAACAAACAAACAAAATCAAAAAGAGCATAAGATAGAGGAATAGGCTACATGATGAACTCAAATCTAAAAACTATTTTGTTGACTTTTATTTAGCCACCTTAACTCTGATACCTACAAATTAAATTCACCACTATCACAATGAATGGCAGCAGTCATTCGACAGGCAAAAGCACATTTTTGTTATTATAGGGATACTGATGGAAGAAAACAAGCCATCTACTATCCCATTCTCTTATCTGATTAGAATGTCTTTTATTTAGGCTCGTCTAATGTTTTTGTGAAATTTTGTAAATTCCATTACATTACAAGTAAAAAAAATCATTATATATATACAGATCTTATGTGGCTATTGAGGTGCGAATATTACTGAGATAAATTATATGCTATATTATCTTCATTGTATTCTATAGCATGATTCTGAATCAAAATTGTATTTGAATTTCCTTCTTAATGTAAAAGGCTCCATTTATCCTTAAACAATATTCAAAATGCTGGACATTTTTCAGTTCAGGTGTGTAATGAGGAACAAGTCTTTTGAAATGTTACGTTGATAACATATCATGGCGCAGTAAATGAGAATACATAGGAGTCCTGTAATCTTCAAGATTTTGTTCAGCTGATCTTGTCTGACCAAGCGACACAAAAGTAATGCATAAGTCGAAGAGGAAGAAAAAAGCACATTGTTTTTATGTGGTAAAAGTAAACATTTAGCCCTTTCGGCAAAAAAACAACAACAACAAAAAAACAGGTCATTAGATTCTCCCACCTTGGTTACTGGTCTATCCTGCTCCCCTATTAAATAATCTTAATTTAATAAACACTTGACTTCCCGAGGGAGGAGTGCAGATGGGATTTGACTGAGGGGTGTCAGTTGAAAGATTAATCATAAATGTGTTGCAGTAGTTTAACATGTTGATACTAACTAAAAATCCCCCCAAACTTTATTCAAGTTTTTGGCCGTAGCATGACAAAATGTGAAAAGTTTTAGTGATAGAGCTGGAAATGGGGAAACATGGGGGAAAAAAAAGGATTTGAGTCAACTTTCAAAATATGCACTGACTTTAAGATATGCTAATTCACATAAAACGTGAGCTAGAAAAATTAGACCCACCAATATCTTTCATACATTAGTTGACATTTAGAAAATGACATTTTCCCAGTGATAAATCCAAACAGCAAAAACATGTTTATTAGAGTTTGTCTCCTGTGGTATTTATTCTAAGCTTGTCTACTTGTTGACACAGCGTTGTTAGTAGTGATGTATTCTGCCTTCAGTGCAGTATGTGATTTACTGTGAGCTCTAACTCTGTCACAGGCAGGGGAGGAGAGGGGAGCAGGGGGTCACATTAAATGGCTGTCTGACCACCATCCATCTACCCGCCCAATCAATGACGCCATTCAAACCAATGTTATCTGTTGAATGCTGGCCAATGTGTCATGTTGGACGGGGGATCATAAGGAATTCCTGGTTTAAATGGAGAATCATCCAAGCCACACATTAACATATCAACTGCAAACAATCTGAATTATATAAATACTATAGACTCATCTGCAGTTCTAGAAAAAATATTGCTTTTTTTTTTAAGAATTTAATTCAATTAAATTTCAATTTAGTTTATTCATATAGCATCAATTAGAAACGCATGTCATTTTTAGGCACTTTACATAGACTACTTAACCTTATCATACATTAAGATTGGTTCAAACTTTTCTATACAAGAAAAACCAGCTGATTGCATCGACTTCACACCAAGCATGCTTTTAGTGACAGTGGAGAGGAAAAACTACCTTTAACAGGAAGAAACCTCCAACAGAACGAGGCTCTGTGTGAGCGGCCATCTACGGAGGCTGACTGGGGTTCAAGGAGAAAGATGCAGACATGGAAGAAGAAGCAGAGATACTAAAGGCAGCTGTTAATTAGATATACAGATGGCCCCATCCAGGAAAGACAAAACCAGAGCTAGGGAAAGAGAGCATGTTCAAATAGTAAGAGAAACAGGACTATGCTGAAAAACAGGCCAAGCTCCAACATCTGTAAACAAAGGTGTTGGTGGCAGCAGCACAGCTGATATTTCTCTGCAGGAAGGTGTCAGAACCAAACAGGAACACATCAGATGAATCTACGATGAGAAAAGCAGAGAGATCATAATGTTAGAGCTTGAACTAACAAACACTGTGGTTATCACAAGTGATGTTCATGTTTTAACAGTCTGATTGAGAGGCACTCTTTACTTCTTTTTTAATTTCAGTCTCTGCCAGGAATCAACAATATTTGTACAATGCATGACAGCTGTTATGTTTGCCGGTTTGAGAGGAAACCTTGACTCTGCCAAACTGATTTCTTGTCCAGACAGTTTTTGTATCATCACATTATTGCCTGCAAGGCTCTGAGCCTACACATGTAAATCCTGGGAAACATTAATCGAGCTTGAAGGTGTTTCTTTTGAAGCAATGGTTTCTTGAACGTCTGCAGACAGTTATATTGTTGTTCTGGTATCTTATTATTCACAACAGCCTTGAGCCTCAGCAATTCCTGGATGATTGCTGAACATCATAACAAACTTCTGGTTTTCTATTTGTCACAGTTTGGATAAATATGATGGAAACAGATGCGATTGGGTGATATGATCCAATTGGACTATGATCCAAATAACAGATCAGTGCCTCTGAAATAGCCCTGACCTCAACCCTGTGGGAAATTAATAGATGACACTTCAAAACTTGGTTCACTCCATGAAACCAATATGTTTAAATGAACT
This sequence comes from Cyprinodon tularosa, assembly GCF_016077235.1. Lineage (NCBI taxonomy): Eukaryota > Metazoa > Chordata > Actinopteri > Cyprinodontiformes > Cyprinodontidae > Cyprinodon > Cyprinodon tularosa. The sequence continues at coordinate 923,195 of NW_024038309.1, forward strand.
TTATAAATGCTCTCAAAATATATAGTCAGAAACCCAGCCAGCATTTTGCCAGAAGTTCATGGCTACAAAAACCTAAACCACGTGAGGGTTTAAAAAAAAATCCAAATTACTCTTGCATCCTATCCTTGTGTTTTGAATATCACTGCAGTTGCATTTATAGCTGTATTCACTGATGGAAACTGAACATTTTATTTAAATTCATAAGTGTAAATAAACTCTGGACAAGGAGAGAAAAAGTAGATTAAACAAAACCAGATGGTACATTAAAAATAGGAGAAGCAAAGCAAAGGTCAGTAAGGATAATATCATTAAAAATAAGCAATTCTAGAGACCACTGCATTCACATTACATATATTGAGTTAGACACTTCTGAAACGCTTCCCTCATCCTGTATTCCATTGACAGTGACTTTTAACTTTTGTCAAGTCTAACTGCAGTTTGCAGCCTTGATGTCCATGTGTCGGAAATTAATCTTTCTCTTTAGATTTGTGAGTCTACCAGAGATGTGCATGTTCAGAATTCCTAACAATAATCTCTTGGTTCTGAGATGGAGCAGCAGGGGGAAGCCACTCGTATTCATTGAAATGACTGGTTGAGGTCTGAGCCAGGCTCATATAGAGGACATAAGCAGGCAGCTGATGAATGAGTCTGCAGTTTAATGAAGTGTGTTTGCTACAGGGAAGATCAGTGGTTAAGGGACAGAAATCCCCTGACAATTTGCTGCAATCACACATAGAGTGGAGGATGGGGGAGGAGAAGTTAAGCCAGAAAAGGTGAAAATTAATGAACGAAAAGCAATATGAGAAAGGTGTAGTGTTCACAGCGACTAAAATAAACACAATACAAAGCATTGCATTTCTACTACCGTTGTTTTTTTTATTTTTTCATATGGGCCAGTTCAAGGGTTTTTCCTCCCAAGGTCTTTTTCATAAACTTTTCTTTTTTCACACAACCATTAACTTCCCACTGTGCAATAAATCAAACTCCAACCCAAATATCCATCATTCAGGGAGCCAGATTGACAAAAAACACCTCCAACTGCAGGTCATTCTCATTAAAGCAGTCACATCATGTTTTTTAACTGTGACAAATGAAGAAACAAAGGCCGAGGAAAACAAACCAACATTTTTCCTGTTTGGGAAACCGTAACTGAATTTGAGCTTGTGTTTTATGTAAAGCCTTGGAAAAAGAAATTATGACACCCTAATTAAAGTCTGTATTTTTAAACAAAATGTAATAAAAGTATCAGCTAGAGTACACCATAGACAAATCACCATTGAAGGGCACGTTACCGCACAGTTTAATTTAATCCAGTGTATAGTGACAAATTTAAATAAATTATCTCATGGCACTTTAAAGTGAAAATTAAATAAATTCTTACAACAGATTGGATAAAGATTCCTATATATACTATTGTTCAGAGAGCTTTTCTAAATGAAATTTCTTTTTGTTTTACACACACACACACACACCAAAAATCTGTCTAAGTCATAAGGAAGCCCAGCTGATTGCATCAAGTCATCCTCCTACATGAGCATGTGTACTGTAGGCATTCACTAACACTGTGTTGTTGACTCTGCAGCAATCCTTCACAACTAAATGGATCCACACAGTACAACTCAAATGATCACATTTAAGAAAAATAAACACACCTTTCATCAAACCTCTTACATCTCCTCTTTCTTTCATCTTTTCTCCTTTTTCCTGTTCTACTTACACTGCATCGTCCATGTAATCTGTAATACTCCCTGCATGATCATAATGAAACTATTTGTATGCATAAATCAAGATGAACACTATGGCGATAGCCGTACTGCTCCACTTGTGAAATCAAAAATAAACAAGAAAAATAAACACAAACACATGCGATGATGATTTCATTAGGTTTAGCCCATTGATGCAGTCCAAAGCAACCCACTCCCATACACATTTCCTGAATTAAGTATCTGAACAAAGACATAAACAAGAGTTTACACCAAAAAATGTGGCTCAATTATCTCAACTTTAAACAAATTCTGTTTATTTTAAATGCCACATTCAATGCCTGTGACTGAAACGTGTGGAATTCACCCAAAGTCAGTTTTTTTTTTCAAAGTCTGTAGACTGTAAATAAAGTAGATTAAAAAGTATAACATAGGTAAATAGAAAATGAAACACGGTTTTAGACGTGGTCGAAGTGGCTATTATCAACAATAAGCTGCATATTATCAGCCATAAGAAACCTAATAGAAGGTAGAGGAGGCAAAGTCTGAAGCCATTCCATGGGCCTAATAGTCACTAATAAAGGCTATTTAATGGTTGATCACATCACATCACATCACACACACCCACACACACAGGAGACATTGTGCTATAGCGACTTTTTTTACCATCCTTCTGCCTCCCAACGCCTGTTCTGTGTCCAGCGGGCTTCCCAGGACAGAGCTGATATCCTCTCAGCTTATCCAAGTGGTTCTTCTCAGTTGTAGATAACTTGATGTTCCAACATACCACACCATAACAGATGGCTGATATCACAACAGAGTCAAAGAAAGTCTTCAAGAAGGCCCCTACATGCCAAAAGATCTGGGCTTTCTCATAGTCCGCTTTGACCCATTCTGGAAGGTTTATAACTGTTTTTAGTCTAGTCCAGTTTATCGTTAAGGTGAACACCCAGTTATTTATGGGTCCACTATCTCAACATCAGTTGCCTGGATGTTAACTGAGGTCAGTAGGGTGAGTCTGCACCTGGGTAGGTCTAATACCAGTTCCTTATTCTTACTGTACCTGCAATCATGAGGTGGTATCAGATCACGAAGTTCTAAATCTACTGTCTGCACTCTAGATCGTTATCATTAAGGGTGAGAACAATCATAGCAGATCCATGTGAGGATGTCAGATGGCAGAAGCCTGGGGAGAAAATAGAAAAGTCCACAAATCTATAAAAACATTAAAGCTGAAGCAAAAACAGACCCTAAAACACAACAATGGGCCAAAACATATTACTAAATGCATCAAGAACTGATTGATTTCCTCTTAACTCCACACTTGTTTAAATGATATCTGTAATATCTTCTTACTTTTACAATTATGCACTGCTTTGTGCTTGTCTACTTCCATAAAATACATTTAAGCTTTTCACTGTTAATATAAAGCTTCTAATAACGATGCTCAGACCTTTGCTTGCCAATCATGTGACCTCAAACTAGAATACATTTAAATGTACTCAAGCAGAAATTTATGAGGCCAAACAAGGGTAGGATTGTGGCTCTGATGAGGTCCATCAGCACATGTTAACAATCTGCATTCAGACACAATGCTTACTGATTACTAATCAGAGGCGTTAGGAAACAGGCAGCCAGCAGATCGGGCTCTTACAACGACAAACACTGTGATTGCAACGAGGAAAGGGAGCAAGTACAACACATAATGTATGAGTTTGTGTCCAAAAAGAGCATGCACACACTCCTTCTCACCCTTTTTCTAGATGCTCAAACAGTCCCAGGAGAGCAAACACAGTGATGCAGACCTTTAACGGGCTCCAATCAGCAGTAGCTCCACGCAGAGATGTGAGAACCACACCTCGTTCCAAAAACAACCAAAATCAGTTTAAGGACACGCATTACCACTGGCCTCCCCTGTGTTACTCACCCCCTCCTCCCCTTTTCATTTCACTCTGACTCCCTTTCTTCCTGTTTTTTTAGTTTTCATCATGCAACACCTGAGCTCTTCAAGGTTGCTGCCACAATTTAGGTCATTCAGCTCGGCCCCTTTTTCGCCGAGACACACATGCACCCCCATTGCCTTCTCTGTACTACCTGACACTACCAGGTGGGAGAGACTCCATTACTGAGTTGAACCCTGACCCCCTGTTTCGACTGCCTGGCCAGAGAAGAGAGAGAGTGTGTGTGGGAGAAAGTAGGTGAGCAACTGAAATGAGGCCAGTTAAAATGCTGGTGTGCCAATGAGCCAACATTTTTATTTAAATGTGTGTGTGTTGTGAGGGGGGTGGGGGGGTGCTTACTGTGTCTCAAATGACACCTCTAGCCATTATTAAGTCCACTTTATTTTTGGTCTGTGGCATATTTTCAACTCCCCATATGGTCATATTTTTCTCTGGAGCTCAGGTCCACAGCAAAGCTCACGCAACAGCGAATTAGTATTCAAGAAATTGAATAGAGGTTCTACATAAACTTTGTAAACCCACATACAGGGAAAATGGACAAAACAATTACCTGAATAAGAAACACAACATTTCAACTTAGAAAGCCTTGCTATTTAAAAAGGAAATGATGAAACTGTGGGGATACAATGCAGTACTTTAACCCCTACAGCAGAGGTCTTCAATATGGGATTTATATGAATGGTAGAGGTAATGCAAGACGATTCTGAAATTTTCTGTAACGAAAAAAAAAAAATCAGTTAAAGTAAAATTTGCAATATGCAAAATGCGTAACCCTCTACCGTACGTACAATGATGCCATCCGTGTCAGGTCGCGGGGGAAGCAGCTTCAGTATGGAGGATGAGACCTCCCTCTCCCCAGCCACTTGGGCCAGCTTTTCAGGGGGAATCCCAAGGCAATCCCAGCCCAACAGAGAAACATAGTCCCTCCAGCGTGTCCCGGGTCTCCCTCTGGGTCTCCTCCCGATGGGACATGCCCTGAACACCTCCACAGGGAGACGTCCAGGACGCATCCTAACCAGATGCCCGAGCCACCTCAACTGGCCCCTCTCGACGTGGAAGAGCAGCAGCTCTACTTCCAGTCCTCCCTGGATGACTGAGCTCCTCACCCTATCTCTAAGAGAGAGCCCAGACACACTACGGAGAAAACTAATTTCAGCCGCTTGTACAGTATGAGGGATCTTGTTGTTTCAGTCATGACCCAAAGATCATGACCATAGATGAGGGCAGGTACATACAGTAAATGGACCAGTAAAAAAAATATTAAAAAAATTGGGATGTTTTGTTTTACAAAAAATACAGAATAAACATATTCAAGAGTCATTTAAAAATATATATATTTTAAGGTATTTTTTCTAACATTGCTGTCTGGCATTGTTAGGCAATACCCTCTGCCCTGGCAATACCCTCTGCCCTGTGCTCGAGGGTGGCCTGTGGGGGGCTCTGCAGGTGTAAAGAGTGTTTGAGGTCCTTCTGGTTTTTGTACAAAGCCAGCTTGGACCTCGACAAGAACAAGTTCTAACCACTCAATTCCCTTGGAATCATTAGAAATTTGTATTTTTGATTCCTTGTTTTGATGCGTAGTCGGGCCAATGGAAATAAAAGCTGCATGATATTTACAAAGAAGAATCCACAGCAGTGCTGCAGCTCTCCAAAGTGTGGTTTAAAGTAAAACACCTACCTTGACCTTGGCAATGGGATTATATTATGCAAAGGATGGCACACAGCTTAGATAGTTAAACACTGCCTGAGTCAGGATGAGAGCGTCATCTTTGATCCACTGCACCATAGTTGTTCCTTCTCTTGGGATATAATTCATAGAGCAGCTTCTAAAGGAAGAGCCTTTTTAGTAATTACTTTCTCTTTATGTACACATGTCTTGTTTCCTATTGCATTGGTTCTCTGTCGACAAAAGTATACCATCACTATTTCCACATTTAGTTGAATGGAACTAAGGTACAGTTAAGAACACTGGCAATATATGTAAATTCGGTCAGGATACATTTTGCTTTGCTGCTTTTTCCTACATCTCAAATTCTCACACTAGCTCCGCATAGCAGTGAGAATCAGGAAAATGAAATAATAAAAATGTCTTAAATGACACCTGCAGCATCAAAAACTGAATATATGCAAACATGTTTTTTCTTAATAGGTTATTAAATACAAAGCTCCACATTGAAATATGACTCTATGAAAAGAAAATTCATAATATTCTGTTAGACTTTATAGGTTTGATATTTTAAATGCTGGTTATACAACTGATCATTTTAAGATCTAACAAAGTTAGATCTTCAAGAAATTAAATTTCATTGAGAAGTTCAGACTATGTCATTCAGACATACATTTAGTTAGCCAGCTCATTTTTAACATGTAAACTTTTAGAATTCTTCTTTTCAAAAGAACCAGAACATAAACAAAAGTTGAATCTAATAATAGGAATCATTCAAATTCAAACAATGCTCAACCTTGTCCCCAGTACATATTGATCTCTGGCAGGGCTGCCCGATGATGCTGGTCCTGTTCATAGCCTTTAATGACAAGTTCTCTACAAGCAGCTAAGGACCAGATGGAATCTGGTTTAGGAACTAGACTTCTCTGTTTATTGCAGAACATATGATTCTGATGGGTCCCTCAAGCCAAGACCTACAGCATATGCTGTGTTGGTTCTCAGCCTAGTGAGAAGCAGTCAGGATGAGGGATCGAGTCCAATGTTGTGTTGGAAAAGGGATTAATATACAACCTACACAACAGTAAATCTTGACGACGGAGAGTGGGTGGGTGGAGACCACTGCCTTAGCGTAAGGACCTGAACCATCTGGGAGAGGCTCATAGTAGAGCTCTTCCTCCTCATTTAGGGTAGTCACCTGAGGTAGCTAAAACTTCTGTATTGGATGCCCCTTAGATTCCTCCCTTTAGAGGTCCATGTTCCAGTCATTTCTCACTCAGAGGTCCAGGGGATGATCCATGACATGCTGGGGTGACTGTCTCTCAGCTGGCCTAGGCACACATCAGCTTTCCTTCAGAGAAGGTGGAGGAGGTATCTGGGGAGAGATGAGTCTTGCCATATCGTTGAGACTGCTTGACCTGGTCCCGGATAACGGAAAACAACTAGTATTAGAATGAATAAGTAGAAAAAGGGAATACAGGATTTTCACCATGTATTTTAAAGAGTAAAATGTTACTAGTGTCATGCGTTTGTATTTAATCCCCCCAGAGTAAAGGCAATATACAGTGTCTAGCAACTTTGCTAATCTTGAAACTGCATTTGATCCCTTTTGCAAAATAGTCTCAGACTGAAACAAGGCATTTCCTTCCAGGGGCCATCTTACAACATTAGGATGAAACTAAACCAATCAATTATGGCTCTGGCTCTGTTTTCAAGATGGTTGTCCTGCTGGAAATTGAGCCGTGGCCCAAGTCTTTTAAGACCTTAAAAAAAAAAATGAAATAGAATTAAGAAAATGGTCTTAGTTAAGTCAAGTCTGTTTGTATTGATACAATTTATGTGTAAGGTGTCTGATCTCTTGGGGTCTAAAAGGGAACTGTACACCAAGGTTATTCGACAGTTGTAAGCAAACAGGTGGGAATAGAAAACCTTAAAAACAGAATGAAAAGAACTTAAAACACATTTATAATACAAGATTCTTTAAACTGGTCATGAAACAGACAATATATAAAGAGGCAAGAACCTAGCAGAAAAACCTTATAGATATTCACAAAGCTTTAACAAATGTTGATTGAGACGTCATAAAAAAAAAAAAATTTTGAAGGAAAGATGAAGAAATTATTACTTGCTTGAAACTTTTATGATAGTACTTAGCAGTACAAAACAGTAGTTCTGAACAAGTTAGTTTAATGGATCCACAATTTGCTTGTATAACAGCAGCCCTGCTATGTAATGTATTGTGGAATACGACAGTGTAACTACGTTTAAGACAAGCACCTGCCTATTACAGCAAAGTGGCTAAGTGCTTCCTACCATAGCTGAATGTGTTTCCTGGTAGTCAGAAAATAGACTTTAGAGATTATAAAGGAACAGGGTCTAGAAAAAAAGAGTTAAAATTTGATGGTCCAATAATAGGTTAAATTGGAAAATAAAAAATATTTAAAATGTGGCTCACAGAGCAGGTATTTGCAGTTTTTGAAAGAAAATTCCTCTCTTTTGTTTAAAGGGATGGCTGGAAATTCTAGACCATAAGCATACTACTAAACAAACCAACAAGTACATGTGCATCTCTACTTCTGATATAATACTACTAAGTGCTCTTTTTGCTTTTATGTAATCATATAGAAGTTGAAAAAAATTAAACTTGCTCTTTTTATTAGTAACTTTAAAAAATAGTAGAGAGCAGAATATTTATTCTTTTTTGCTATTATGCTCCTAATAGAGTAACAAAAACATTACAAACTAATATTATGGCTAATTTTTCAGGTTGTCTGCTATGGCCTACTGGATTCATTAAAATTATTAACGCGCTGCTTGTAACCACCCAACTGTACCTTCAAAACAGCATTGCTTTAAACTAAATTATAATTGGCCTTTCTCTAGTAGAGATAATGTATCCTCCTTCTGAAACCAGAAATTTACAGTAGCAGTAAGGGGAAAGGCAATATTTTGTTTCTTTATTCTAAGTACAACCCAATAAAACCTCAGCCAATTTATATTGTTCTATCACATCTTCTGCCAAATAGTCAGCTGATAAGGTCTAATTCTCTTGCTGATATGACAAAGGTCCCACAAGGTGCACATAATGTTAGTTTTTACAGTGATAGATCCAACGCAAAACATATGGCCTCTCAAGGTATTTTACAAAGACAATGCAATGAAATCCTGTCACAGACTGGCAACCTGTCCAAGCTGTACCCTGCCTACCTGTCGCCCATAGGTAGGCACTGGCCCCTAGGCAAGGGAGAATGATGGATGGAATAAAATCATACAGACAAAAGTTGAATAAAAATTTACCAAGTTAAAAATTTGTATTTAAAGTAATTGACTTTGCAGGATTTGCTCCTCCTTGATCAACATGTGGCAACAGTCTGTTTCAACATTGAATGAAAGATAGTAGAAAAATAGGACAACCCCAGAAGACATTGGCTAGTTGTGTAATAATTCACTGATTTCCACCTGAAGAGTAATAGATGTTTTTTTCAATATATAATATATATAACAGCTTGAAAATGTCTTTATTTCCGTTACTGTCAAGATCCGGGACTTTGCCCACCAGAGGGCGCCATGGATCCAAGCCTGGGGAGTTCGGACGCAGCTTGATCAGCTGTTTCCAGTCTGCTGATTGCGGAAGTTTCCTATATAAGCTGTGTGTCAATATCTCTCTGTGCTGGATCGTGTGTCTTACCTGTGCCATCATGCCTGTCTGAGCTTTGAACCTGTAGATTCCTCCGTGTTCCAATAAATATTGGACTTTTATTCCTCCCTCTGTGTCTGTGAGTCTGCATATGGGCTAGTAAAACCAACGCATCATGACAGAACGATCCAGCCAACAGACTAGCCCCGCAGACTCCTTCTACGCGCTCCTGGGGAGCCCGCTCTGTGCCGTCTAGGAGACCCCTGAGCCCGCTCTGTGCCGTCTGGAAAACCCTGAGCTCGCTCTGTGCCGTCTAGGAGACCCCTGAGCCCGCTCTGTGCCATCTGGGAGACCCTTGAGCCCGCTCTGTGCCATCTGAGAGACCCCTGAGCCTGTTCTGCGCCTTCCAGAGCCTTCGGAGGTGGAGCCACAATCGGTGGATCCCTCGGTTCCTTGAGGTGGAGCCACGGTCGGTGGATCCCTCGGTTCCTTGAGGTGGAGCCACATTCGGTGGATTCCTCTGTTCCTGAGGCGGAGCCGTGTTGGGCGGACCTGTTGCAGAGCTGCGGGAGCGGAGTTGACGCCCTCTTCCAAGGCCCTGCAGCTTTTGAGACTCTGTTCTTCTGCCGGTTTCATGGCCGGCCACCTGAGACTTTTTCTGGCATCCCTGGTTCGCCCTTCGCCCTCCATGGGCGAGTTGTTTTTTTTGTTTTCTTTGGGGCGTCTGGAATCCGCCCTTGAGGGGGGGGTACTGTCAGGATCCGGGACTTTGCCCACCAGAGGGCGCCGTGGATCCAAGCCTGGGTAGTTTGGACGCAGCTTGATCAGCTGTTTCCAGTCTGCTGATTGCGGAAGTTTCCTGTATAAGCTGTGTGTGAATATCTCTCTGTGCTGGATCGTGTGTCTTACCTGTGCCATCATGCCTGTCTGAGCTTTGAACCTGTGGATTCCTCCGTGTTCCAATAAATATTGGACTTTTATTCCTCCCTCCGTGTCTGTGAGTTTGCATATGGGCTAGTAAAACCAACGCATCATGACAGTTACTGTCAAAATTTTCCTTTTTATTTGATCTTGAACGGGCTAGCAAGACCAAGGAGTGAAAAATAAACACACATTGTTTTGCTCATAAAAGTTATTAATTTGCATCTTTGATTTTTTTATTCTGAGTACACTTTTGACTCAGCTGTGGTCTTTTGTCTGTGGTTGTTGTTTCTGATAGTAAAGAATTACGAAAGTATGGCCTTAAACTAACAAATCCACAGACTAGTTTCTAAGCATCACACTTGGACAAGGTTTCTAATTTGTCTGAAATTACAAAAGGTATTCAAGAGATGTGAGGAAATTCTAAAAACCTGTGTAATATGGGATCTAAATGACCTGGGAAAAAAAACTAATAGCAAGGGTTTGAGTTATTATTAGAGTCTACTTTCATGCCATCCAGATGAACAAGCAAACTAATAAACAGACTAAGTTTTTCTATAAATTAAGCATCAAATGAGCATTTCTATTATTCCATTATTAAGAAAATTGAGACACTTTTGCTTCCATACGAGATCATAGTTAATTTTGCATGAAATCATTATGGTCCTGCCTTGTTTTGCAGTATGGTGGGCCAAGCTGCCATTGAGAGGAGTTGAGAGATACAGTAAATCCAACTGTTTATAAAAAAAATCTGCTGTAAATCTGACTGTTGCTCATTATTTGACTGACTTACCATTTTTAAAATTGTTTTTACATTTTGAGTAGCACTTTTAGATACAGTACCTATGTGGAGTCCTCTATAAATACTATTTTAGCATTATTTTTGCTATTAATTAAAGATAGACTTTTATAATTCCCTCCAACAGCATGGCTTAGAACTCTTGCTTTTATGGCCTCTCTCAAATTACATTATCTGATCATTCATTGGCTCAAAAAGCTAATGTCTCTTCTTCCACAAGTAAACACCATCCAGAAAATCACATCAACCTTTATATTCCCTACCAGTTGTGTGTATATATATATATATATATATATATATATATATATATATATATATATATATATATATATATATACATATATATATATATATACATATATATATATATATATATACATATATATATATATATATATATATATATTAAATATAAACTCAGATGCTGCTCTACTCTGCACACCATCCTTTCCTCACCATTCTCTGTGTGTTTAAAATGCGTTGACATTTTCCTGGTCTCCCTTGTGCTGCACCTCAGTTATTTCCCAACTGACTCTCTGCTATCCTCACTTTCTCTACCTTCCCCTCTTTCCCTCTCTTTGTCTTGTCTCTCATACACAAGACGATGTGACTGATATGCCTTTAATTTGCAGCATTGACCCAAAGGTATAGTTTTGACCCGTGAATTTCATAATGTTGGTCAAGTGCCAATGTTTTTCTTATATTTCCCTCTATTAATCCAAGTCCATCACACAGACTTGGTCTCTCCTTTTCTTCTCATTGGTGATGACCACTGATCAATTCATTCATTTACTGACCTTTACAGACACAGACTATAAGTCTGGCGTCAGCACACAGAGGAACTCAATAGTTCTCTGCTAATGATTTCATATGACAAAAAAAGTAATGGAGAGCAAGGTTCAACTGCTGTCTTTTCACAGCCAGTAATATAGCATCCAATAGCCGATTACTGCATGTTCATCTTGAAATCCAATCATTATTCAAAATGGCCCTTGGAATTGTAGCAGACTGGAAATTCCTCTGAAGCAGCATTAGACAAGGTCCACTGCACCCCACGACACAAAATCCACTGATTCAAAGAGCAATAATCCTCATAATAATTAATTCATGCACACTTGAAGAATATCTGATTAAAATGTTCCTTTACAGCTCTGTTGGAAAAAAAATGAGGGACATTTTTCAAACACTCTTTACCTACATTAAATACCTTTTTCTTTCTGGAAAAAAAAAAATCTACCCCTTTATACATGACCTTGTTCAAAAAGTTGGGTCCAATGTCTTTCAGTTGACCTGTACAGAGATTGTAGAGGAAGTGTTCATCTTTGAGAGACTCTTTTTGATTTTTTGATTTTGCTCCACAAAAAAATAAAATGTTTCCATATATCAATAACACTGCATTTCTTTTTTAAGCAGTAGCTCATTGGGTTTTATAATTTTTTCTTTCCTATAGATGGTAACCCTCTCATCATTGCTGCCCTGTTTATTTTTCTGAAATTCTCATTAATTTATGGTTTTGGTTATTGAATTCTACTAAGTGTTCTCCCTTCTTCGCTTAGCTAACAGAATGAGCGCTGGTTGTAGTAGTTATTTCCTGTCTGAAGACATTGACAGATTTACCAAAAAAAATATTGATCTAAAAATTAAGTCTAAAACAAAAACAGTTCCTATATGAGGAGATCTTAAAATACTTTTGCATTGTAGCCAAAAAATGTATTTTATATCTTGGTTGTTGACATTAAAATTTGAAAAATACATCTACCGTATACTTTATTACTAACAGTTTAAGGCATGATTTTTGTGTAGTAGGACATCAGTTTTATCTAAGTTCCATGAAGTTGATGTGTCACTTCGTGCATAATGGATTTGAACTTTCTGCCCTTTTTTGATTTAAAAGTTATCTAACTATGTCCAGACATGTCCCAGAGAATTGAATTGAGAAAGCTCCCTAGAGGGGAAGCGAAACGACTTCAAACCTTGGAAACCAAGTTCAGTGGATTGTTTTTAAACTTTTACAGAAAGAAAACAAGAATGTTTGCAGTCACAGCAGATTTAGAGTTGTGCCTGCTAGGAAGCTTGTTGGTCGTGGGCATGATCACAGGAAGGAGCAATTACACTCACCTTCTCACTCACCCTGTGACTTATGAGTAACTTACACTTAACATATGTCAACAATAAAATAACTTACCTGTAACTTATGCCCCACATATGGCATACACTAGCATATGTCGGGAAATTTTGACAATGCTCAAAATCACTCAAGGTACTTGCCTTATATCGACATGTGCCAGCGTGCTTCGGCGTGTTTCAACTTGCTCATAACTTATAGGAATCGTACCCATAAATTATCCAATGTATGCCACTGTTTTTGCCAGATTTTTCATACATCAGGCATACGCTGGTCTAAACCGTCAAGGTGTGACAGGGGCTTTAGATAGGAATGTTTTCTGATAAGCATGTCAAAGTGCTTAACATGCTTATTTTCTGTTATAAGACACAAACAACAGTTCCAATGTCTGATTTGGTCTACATACATGTATGTAGATCAAATCTTATCTAAAAAGTAAAGGAGGTAATATTCACAGTTCTCAAGTTGTCTTTTATCTATTATCAAATGTTTCTGTACCTTTAAAGCAAACATGAATATTAGGAATGGGTGTTAGAGTTTGATTTAGGAAGTGAAAAAGACCTTAACTACCAAAGCAGCCTCATACATAAAAGCGTTTTATTTTTCTTGTTGTTTATGCCAGTAGACGTCTGACAGATGATGATTCTGTCTTTAGAACTTTTCTGTCTGCATGTTCCTAATTTCTTCTTATTATTCTGCCCTCTAAATGCTTTGGAGCTGAAGTCTGTTTTCCAACATAACCAACAGTCTTTTACAGAGTATAGGTGTGAAGACTATAAAAACAAAGCAATTAGTACAAATTGCTGCCTCCTTCTCTATAGTTTCATCTCAGCTTAGTGTGAACCCTGGTTGCTCTTGAGAGCAGCCAACTTTCTCATAAATTCTAACAACACAGAAGCCTCCTATGCTGTCAGGACATATTGTATGAAGGTGTTTATGTGTGCTTTATAAGTTAACTGCACTCAAACAGCCATAAATAGAATTTTATTTTTCAGATATACTTCTTGTTCCTGCAGATGGCGCAGACTTTAGTTGTTCTCATTTCGGTTTGTTCAACCTCAAATTTGAGAGACTGTTTCTTTAGCCTTTATTTTAATTTCTGTCACTTTATAGCAACACATTTTTAAAATGTGTATATATTTTGAAATATTTTTTCATCATCATAATCTATCTGACCATGACAATAAACCTGGATGCAGCTCTGTTTTGCTCATCATAGCCTGGCCAGTGTCTGTTCTTTTTAATCCTGGTTTTGCACAACAGGATACAGACTTAAGGAATGAAATGAATAATGCATGGGAAGTTGCCCCCAGCTTCAGTCTAAATAAAAAACAAATAATCATTGATTGATGGTTTTAGTAATTTTTTTACACTTTAAATCCAATAAAGAAGAAAAAGTTGTAAAAGCTAATCTAATTGGTGTACATCCATTTCGGTGTGAGAATACCTTGGATTCTCCCTGAATGAACTTCAGTGTGTCTCAGGCCCCGTCCACACAAAGTCAAAACGAACACGAAATGCTAATATTTTCCAGAACGTTTGTCGTAAAGACGGAGACGTAAAATAAATGTGATCGACCACACAAATGCATGAAAACGCTGCAAAATGTATGCCAGGCCTGTAAGTGGCGCTGTGGTGCCAAAGCAAAAATAGGCGAAAACAGGCAACGAAATGTTGGGCATGCGCTGTATACAACAACCAAACCGGAAAATGGCCCTGCGGGTCCATTTTCATGGTTCAGTCAAATTGAGGTGATAAACTATGTCATCTATATTGCTCTGTTCTTCCTGGAGATATTCCAGAAGAATAACATTCTGTTGTAAGCCCGACAGCAGGGTGAGTAGCATGAGCAGCAACCATTCAACACAGTACGGCGCCATTGTTGTTGTGATACTGTGTCGTGCATGCGTGTTTAGAGGCAACGCTATGACGCATGTGTGTAAGAAAAAAAATGCGGTTAGAGCTTAAAGATGGAAACGCGAAAACGGCGTTTCAAAATCTTCCCACTCTGAAGGCTTAATAAAAAAAAGATAGTTTACAGACCCCCGAAACGCCGGCTTCGTATGGATGAGAGGCTGGTTTGGTGAAAAATTTGTGCGTTTAGGCCAGGGTTTGACTTCGTGTGGACGGGGCCTCAGTGTTCTGGAGCAAACAGCAGTGTGAAGACCCCTTTAGAGCTAAGTTAGCTCGGACTTAGCTCCGATCTACGAATAAATTAAGCAGCAATTTCATGAGTTTGCAAGGAAAAGAAACAATATGGCAAAGTAGAACACATCCACTTTCTGGGAAATACAAATTTCTGAACCGCACGGTAAACCAGCGAGGTTCACCTAACACAGCACACAGTACAAGCTTGAAAGATTCAGACAGAAAATTGATAAAATATTACTATAACTACTATACTTTAGCGGTCGTAGGAGTCCATGTTTACAGAAAACAGTTAAAGTAAAACAGTAATTTTCTTTGAGCTACACAGAAAATTACACTATAATAGGGACAATGTGGGACACGCATGGCTTCTCACTCTCCTTTCTTTATCAAATAAAAAAACACAAACTGCACAAAAAGCTATCCGCAGATCACCTTTCACAGCCTCAACCAGTTATGAACAACCACAGTTGTTGTTGTGGCTGTTGTTGTTGTTGTGCTCCCATTATACTTTGTCTATTAAATTCCTTTAGCTTTGATAGGATAGGTTCAGACCATGGTCGACGGTTTGGTCACAAAGTGGGGTGGTGCTTTATATTTCAATTGACAGCCCCGCAAAGATCAGGATATTTGGATACCCTATGTGTCATAGGAGCCTCTATATATGATTTGGCAAGTGTGACATGAAAGAAACAGTGTTGAAGATGCAGAGTCTTCCTGTGGGTTGCTAAGGTCACCCTTAAGCATAGCCATGGAAAGTGACTACTCCTTCCCAACATCTTATATTGTTTCTCTTTATTTTTCTCTGGTAATGTCTGTATAAATGATCTCATAAATAAAAAAAATAGGTTGACAAACAGAGTTGGTTGGAGGAATACAATGTTTTTGTAATCATTAATATTTATTGTTCAGATGGATATGATGATGAAATTAGCAGTTGCAAGCTTACTGCATGTCTAAGGCGGCTTCTCTGTGATGGTCTTGTTGCATCCCTGCTGGTTTCCTGTTTGCAACTTGTTCAACACATATGCTCAAAACCTTCAGCCGTTTGTCTCTGTCAATCTAGTTTGGTGTGTTTGCTCCTTGGCTTGTTTGTCTCTATCTGTTTGCATTCTGCCTCTCTTACTCTGTGTTTGTTGACCTTTGCTTCCTGTCCTTTTGCTTATCTATCTTCTATGCTTTCTCCTTACCTCTTCTCTGGTCTGTCCCATTCCAATTTACTTCCTATATATCTACAGCTTCCAATTGTGCACATTCACACACATGCTGACACCTTCCCTCTGCTCAGGGATAAACCGAAACACAAGTCCTGCTATGACTCAGTCAGGTGTAGGTGCCCTTGTGTGTGTTTGTCGGTGCATGGTTGTGTATCCATTGTTAATTAACCCCCCTTCACCCAGCTCAGCCCCTTCTGAGCTCGCTCCCTGAGCTCCTGCCAGCTAATCCAAACCTGTGTCTCCTACGTACACAATCAATACGCAGAGATCATGTAGGGAGCTCTTTAAGTTGCGAAAGATACGCAACTTGTGTAACTTCAGCCTTTTACCAAAACACAAAAGCATATCAGTAGAGCAACACCTGTGCAATGGTGATTGTTGTTTTTATCTGTGTGTTATATCATGCGCACACACCTGGGAGGATTTCAGACTCACACATTCGTTTCAACATTTCTGCACACCCAATCACACAGAAAAAATGCAAAGCACCAGCATGGCACTTGATGTCTGGCTCTCACTGCCGCAGCATGTAGTGCCAGTGGGGAAAAAAAAGAAAAAGTGTCTCTGAAACGTGCCGTTTCACAATTTGCAAGAGACAACTATTATGTTTCATGATGACACATAGACTCACTAAGGGCTGAGTCTGAGTTACAGCTCTCTCCTTTTTGTGTGGTTACTACGCACTAGCTGCCAATATAAACGGCAGCACCGATGCCAGCTAATGTGTGTGTGTATGCTTTTTGGACAGAGGAAGATTGCCAGCTACAATGCACACGCAAGTGACGTCTGTTAGTAGAGCAAACAAGTGCACTGGCATGCACATGCACAGGCCGACTGCAGTGGCACACACATGAATCTGCAAAAACACAAATAGCCAAATGTGGCTTTATATGCAGAAGCTAATTGTCTCTCTGGTGCTTTATGGGCTTTTTTCCCCCCTATCTCCTCTCCCTGTTTAAATTGAGATACTATGTGTGAGAGAGGGTGTGCTACTCTGCCTGTGAATGCCATTTCAATCCCATTATTTGGACGCCCAATGAAAAGCTTGTCTTGAAAGCGGGCCTGCTGTTGATGTGATTGTTTTATGACTGCTTCCATATTTGGTCAGATTTAATATTCCATTCTAACGACTTGCTTCCAAGCAGCTTTTGACCCCCCCACCCCCATCATTCAGGAATGCTCGGGCATGCTTATAAAACATAAACACTGCTTGAGTTTATACCACTGAACGTGTGAAACGGCCAGCCTGTGGAACACTCCAAGTTTATTCTTAAACAAATACTTTTAAATCGTCAAGGTCAGGAGACTAAGAAAACATGGCTCCCTACCACCACCAGGGTCCTCTTGGTGGGGACGTTGCATATTATGAGCCTGGCTGGCAGTGAGAGTATTTTATGGAGCCCATATTACCGTTGGACGCCAATCAGGATGTTTGGTCTACTCAATCCCAGCAACAGGATGACAGAGCCAACATCGTCAAAGAGTGCTAAACACTCCTCAAAATTTGATTTTGTGCAGCCATTACTGTCTCTCTCTTACTTCTCTTTAAAACTGATTTTTTTTTTTCATTTCATTCTAGAGCTTTGCTTATACAAGTGAGAAGTAGGGATTATTTTCTGACAATAAAAGTCCAGGGAAATGTGTGATTGAGTAGGAGTATTGGGAAATCTTTCCTCTGTCAAATCTGTAGTGACAAAAATCGGGGGAGCAGAACTTAATAAAGAGACTGTAAATGTGAGCACTAGCAAAGGAAACAAGGAATAAAAGCACTGGTCCATTTGCAAGGAAGTAAACCAAATGTGACGGAAAACCGTTCATTCACCTTTTACTCCAACTATCTCACATTTTTCGTTTTAAGACTCCTTTTTTTAAACATGCTTTCGTTTCTCTCCACTAACAACCAGGAAGTGTATTGAAGTGTGGTAGGAAGCACTTAGCCACTTTACTATAATAGGCAGGCAGCTTTGCTGCTGGTCCTTAACGTAGTTACAACAGAATATTGAAAAATACATTAGAGAGCAGGGCTGCTGGGATGCAACTGTGACTGTGTTAGGCTGAACTGAACATGTCCTTACATTTCCTTCTAAAGAGCAAAATAACTTTTCAGACTTAATTTGTTTTGGGTTTTTCCGCTTATTTTCTATTTAATTGATGGGATTTGACCTACTGGGATGAACTAAAGTGGTGTTCAAAAAGACAGCTATAAAAATGTAAGGAATGACTTATAGTTTTGTTCAAAGAATTTATTTAAAGAACTAATGGGGAAAACCCATTAGTTTGTTTTCTCTTAACAGCTTTAAAAAAGTTGAGGGACAGTAGAATTTTGAGCTATATTAAAACCCTGTTCAATTAAAAATGCTTAGATGATATGTTTAGATGTTTAAATGTTAGAAAAGCATCTTAAAACTCCCAAAACTCATAGTGTTGCCTCCGACACATCTCTTTTCAAAACTCAAAAGTGAAATTCCTTGACCAGATTGAAAATTGTTTTGATTAAAGAGCATTTCTATATGCTCTAAATTAAATATTCGTGACGTATGTTTACTTCGAGTAGTCTTTGCTTAAAATAGAACATTTTGGCATAGTATAAAGTTGTCAAAGAAGTTTAGACTGCTATGCTGAATAGTAATATCTATTAGGGGTGGGTATTGCCAAAGAAGTCACGATTCGATTCGAATCACGATTCATAGGTCACGATGCGATTCTATCATGATGCATCACGATACTTGAAATAATGCGATGCATTGCAATATTTTCTCCTCTATGTTTTGTTTTTGAATGACTCGGCGCAGTATCCTGCGGCCGGAAATGCTTGTGACACAAGGCAGCGTGCGTCAACACATCCGCAGCGACATCTACTGGACTGGAAGTTGTATTACACTTATTTTTGGCTGATGTTCGCCAACCATTCATGCAATTTTATTTATTCATTTTTTTAAATTAATAATCGATACTTGGCATCAAGAATCGATGCAGTAGATCACGAAAATTAGAATCACGATGCATCATCATGACGATTATTTTGCACACCCCTAATATCTATGTAAACATAGCCAGTGTTGTGTCTGAAGGAACTAGCAGTGAACACTGGCAGCACAATGCAGTGTTGCCTCAGAAATACTAGTTACAGCTCAACATAGATTTAACAATAAAGAACAAGTTTTATCATCATATCAAGAGATGAAAAAGTGTTGTGTCTAAAGAACCAGTTTTAAAATCTCGAGCGATTATTTAGTGACACATTTTTGGAACATTCTATGCCACAAGGTAAAAATCAGCACATACCCTGGAGAGGTGGCCTGGCATTTAACATAAAAGGCAGACAAACCATGCCCATTAACACTTTACCTACCGCCAATTAGTCTATCGAGGGAAATTTAGAGCAAAGCTGAGAAGAAACATCAAGGTTACAGATAAAAAGCTGTTTCTAACTGGCCTTTTATCATAGTTAATAAGTTTTTTTTTTTAAAGATGATTCAGTATTACATAGAAGAGAAAAGGATTTCAACTTAAACAACATTTTAGTTACAGTTTTATGAAAGTAAACTCTTCAAACAAACAGCAACTAGGTTTTTGGCTCTATGTTTAGAGTTTTCTCTCATTGGATTCCAGCAATAAAACTGAGTTACCCTGGCCCACTCCACACATCCATTACATCAATGAGTGCACCATCTGAATGCATTGAATAGTGAATAGGATACAGAA
Organism: Cyprinodon tularosa; assembly: GCF_016077235.1. NCBI lineage: Eukaryota > Metazoa > Chordata > Actinopteri > Cyprinodontiformes > Cyprinodontidae > Cyprinodon > Cyprinodon tularosa. The sequence continues at coordinate 943,074 of NW_024038309.1, forward strand.
CCAGATAATACGGCAGAGGGGAATGGAAACAGGGTATAATGCATGTTCACTTCAAATCCTCTTTCTTTCCTTTTCAGCATCACTCCCTCCTCCCCACCAGCCCCCAGCCCACACGCCCTTTGCTTCATATCTTCCTTTCATTACCTGGAGAGGAAGCGGTGGAAGGGAGGAGGGAGGAGCTGAGATTGAAGGTAGTTAGTGGTTGCTGAACTTGAAGGGGTGTGTGTTGGGGTGACAAAAAGGGAGGTAAGAGTGAACGAAGGTTGGTGAGGAGTTGCCTTGGCAACGGTGAGCGGGGTCCTCGTTAGCCCAGCAGGTGCTAATAGAGATAACAAGGGGGTGTTGAGGGGGGAGATGAGGCAGGTTGGGGAGCAGGGAAACAAGACCAGAAACCCTATTTACACCACTTTACCTCACCTTGCATCTTTCGATTTCTCCTTTTGGACATGGACTCTTATTTCTTTTCCCTCACCCCCTTTTTCTGTCTCCTACACTCCCTCCGTTTTTTATCTGCTTTTCCACTTTAACCATCTCTTTCTATTTCAGCTAGATTGCTCACACTCATTTCAATAACTACCGGCCACCTCGTCTTCTTTCTCCCTGTCTTTCTCCCTGTCCTCGTCCTTCTATTTCCACTTTTCTTTCTACAATCCATTTCTGCCTTCCTCATCAAGCCTTCTCCTTCACTCAGTCTTCTGTCCATCCCCACAATACTTAAAGATGGATAGAAAATAAAGTCCTCCAGCGGCTCTCCAGATGGGCAAAGAAAAAGAGGCCATACAGACTGAAAACAAAAGCCGAGGGAACAAGGAGGGCCAGGAGAGAGAGAAAAGGACATTCAAATCAATACTTGTGTTTGTCAGTTTGTATTTTCCCCCCCTCTACACTTTCTCTGAATCTCCTGCTGAACATACACTCTGAAACGTAGCAATTTGTTCTCTGTTCAGGTTCTCCTAGAGTTTCCTCTCCTTTAGTCAGCCCTGCCGCATCGCCATCTCTGGGCAAAGCCTCTTCTCTAGCCATTGAGCAAAACATAGCCTCACTTTATGCATTCCTGTTCATACAACTATCTGCTAATTAAAAAAAAACAAGTACCTAAGACCTGGCCACTTATCGACACAAAGAAAACACAAGACCCTGGCTCTACCACTTTAAATCATGCTCAAAGAGGCAAAGAGACAGCTATACTCATAAATTCTCAGTAGGCGACATTCTAAATATCTGATATGACAAAAATCTTCATCTTTATTTAGGTTGTGCAAGTGCATGACTACATCAAGGATGACTGATATAATTCTGAGAAGGTGGAATGGGTGTAATTTGTTTTCATTAACCAGAAACAAGCCATAACCTCAATACAGAATTTTCAACTGTTCCATTCAAATGGTTCATGGACAGAAATGGGTGTTTGAGTCATTTCAAAGGTTATAAGAAATGTTCTGTAAGGATATCAAGCTGCAGACTGCTGTACACCCCTTAAGCTCACTTATTTCCTCAGGCAAGAAGTAATTAGGCTTTTTTTTTTGTCTTTTTTTTTATTTAGCTTTGTTTAGTAGTTAAGGCAGCAAACAGAAGAGGGGATTTTGATGGCAAAAGAAGCAGAAATTTCTGACATAAATTGTAAAATGAAAGCAGTGCCCAGTCATTATGCCTTAAGGCAACTGAGTCTTGTACAAAATAATAACCTGATTGGGGAGTCCAATGGCTGATTACCAATTAAATAATGTCACAATAAAAGAGTTAGGTTTTCTAAGTTGTTTTAAAGTGTTTTGTAGTTGGATTTTTATTTCAGTGGGGTTTTTTTGCCTTTCTTGTCTAGTCTTTCATTGTCTTTGTTCATTTGTTTTATGTCTTGTTTCCCTGTTCCAGGTGTATTCATTCAGTATTGCACTCTCTCTCACCTCCCCCCATTGCTCCTCATCATTTTTTCCACTCCTGCCTGAGTTTGGGCGCACCGTTATACATACAAGGTATTTTAAATACAGTAATTTCACTTTTCTTTTTTTTTTTTTTTGTTTATTTTTTGTGAAGAGGACACATTTAAAAATAGGAACCATTAATTTTCTGAAAATAGGCAAGACCATTATTTAGGTGCAAGAAAACACTAAAATTTATCTTATTTTACTCTTAGGCAAATATACAGAAAATGTGATATTAAGTTAGTAGCTAAAAAAGTAGAATAGAAAATGGCTGAAAATATAGGATAAGACAAACTGTTACCAAAAATGGCAAAAACAAAACCTGTAATGAAGCTGAACATACTAGAAACAGAAGTGAGATAACTATGCCTAACATACAGTAGTAAAATTAGAAAAAAAAAACAAGAGGGCTTCATCAACAACAGAATGATGCAATCAAGCTAAATGAGACAGAAAATGAAAACGAATTTTGTAACCTTCTTAAATTCATTGCATAAAGAAATATGACTAAAATCTGTTTCTTTTTCTAAAAGCTACACGAAATCTTCTTTTGCTGCACAGAGGTTCAAGGTATCACCTTTAATGAAAAGGATGGGCAGTTAGTTGAAAGAGCTGAACTCGGTGTTTGTTGCTTTTTGACAGAAAAGCTGTTGAAAGGGTCTAAAATGTCAAAGAGGCCCAATATCTATCCGCCACTTAGCCTACCACTTTACTGCAACCCTCTGTTTTGAAAAGGAAAGTGTCTCTTTTCATTTGGGATCAAGGAGTAGGGGACATCTAACAGAACAACCAACAAGAGGAATTAGAACATGGTCTGAAACCAGCAATGTCAAATGAGATTTCAGTCTTCCAAAAGAAAATACAAAATAATGTGGCCTTTATTCATTTTTAAAATCATTTGAAGTTAATCTTAAGTGTACTAACAAAACAGTAGGTGAATAATGACTATTGACCAAACACACAAGAAGGCCAAAACGGAAAATGTGTTTTTAAAAAAAACTAGATACACAAAATACTCTTGCCTCTTTGTATAGAAATTTTGGCCCTGCTTGTTACAACATTGCCTATTTTATGTAGATCTGTAGGTATTTGTTTCTGCATTCTCTGTGGGTCCCACCACAGTGTCGCAATGGTGTTGAGGTCTGAAGTTGTCTTGCGTCTTTGATTATTATTCTTTTAAGCTTTTTGATGCCACCATCAGTTCTTGAAAACCTTCATATGCAGGCATTGAACTCAATGACTGCAGCTGGTGCAAAACCAGCCCAAACCATCAATACTACTGTCTTGCGTTGTAGTTGTCAGGATCTTGGAGGGTTAGTGTTTGATTTCTGAATCGGTGTGATTCTCATCCTAAACAAAAACTCTTTGCTGGAAGGAAAGACGGCAGGTGCCACTGTGTCTTTTCTCCATCAGCTCATCAGTAGTTTGGCATTCTATTGAGCTGTCATGATCTCAGCAATGATGCTAGTCTGATTCCTCACAAGACACACCTGCTCAGCTCCGCCCAATTGTCATTACTACTCATCAGGTCCACCTGCACATATCATATATAACCAGCCTTCAGACCAAACATCAGTGCCAGATAATTTCAAGCCAATGGTGAAATCTATTCTAGGATTTTAACTGCTGATTGCTTGCTAGTTTGCCTCACCTGATTTGTCCTTCTTTCTGAGCCTGCCTGATCCCTATCTGACCTGACTTCCTGCATGTTCTGCCTGACAATGATCTGTTTGTCTGCCTGCCTGTTGCCTAACCTGTAACTGTTTCTCAACCTCGTCCTGGAATTCCCTCTGGTGCTTCACTGGACTTCTGATCACCTGGCTCTGATCCTGTACTTGACTACAGATTCTGGTTTGTCCTCCTGTTCTTCCTACCTCATATTGTCTTAACGGTTCTAACCCAGTGCCTCACCAAAGATCATCATAACTCGGCAGGAGTTATTCTCTGGGACTTCCTGATCAGTAACAGCAACATCAGCGCTACTGTAAACTGGCTACCTAACCTGTCAAGCTAACCTCGTTGTTCTTCCCACATGGAAAAGTGCAATGAGAGGTTAGTGACCACTACGTTTGTGATTGATACACATTATAAAGCTAATCTGGTCACTAATCTTCTGTCTCCATTTCCAGAGGTTCCTGCCCTAGTCGCTGACCCCACCTGCAACAGTTTTGTTTCAGTACTGTGTTAAGCTTTCATACTGGTTTGAATTCTGGCTCCATCTGTTCTGATTATTACAACAGCAGTCAGTTTTAACCTGATGTTCAACCATTGCAGGTAACCCAGTCATCTGAGCTTATGCTACTCTCACTTTAGAAACTTTTCTAGTTCCATGAGCAACTCATTATTTTCCTTGCCCTCCCTATGCTCTCAGGCTATTATATTGTATTAAAAGTATGTTTCAAGACTGAACTCCAAAACCCTTGCATTAACAATGTTGTGGATAGCACTGCTGCCTTGCAGCAAGAAGGTTCCGTGGTTCGATTCCTGGTTCGGGTCTTTCTGCATGGCGTTTGCATGTTCTCCCTGAGCATGGGTGGGGACTCTCCGGGTACTCTAGCTTCCTCCCACAGTCCAAAAACATGACTGTTAGGTTAACTGATTTCTCTAAATTCTCCTTAGGTGTGCGTGAATGGTTGTTTTTCATGTTTGCCTCTGTGTTGCCCTGCGATGGACTGACAACCCCGCTTGGGATAAAGGCTGTCAGATGACAGGATGATGTCTGTTAATACCTCTCTGTGCTCTTTATTCTTTTTCAAGTGTGTGATTTTTCATGGGGTTCAGAAAGCTACTGTGAAGCATGACAAGAGTTTGTTTTGCTATTGCTAAATATGGCAAAACGAGCTCCCATATGTATTGACATTAAGGCAAGATATCGAAACAATACTGCCTGAAAGTTATCTGAGTCATTTGAGAGAAACTTTGCTAAGTTGAGCTGGCATGCCTCTTTTTTTTTACAGAATAGCATTGCGTTGACAAACATCATAATTTGCATTGATTATAGTTAAAAATAGGCTTATATAATAGAAGAGTGCGCTGAGGTTAAACATTGAAAAACATAATTTGCACTGTTAGAACCCAAACTATAAAAAACTATGTGAGGAAAACACTGCAAGCATAAATACAATAAAAACATCGCTCACATTTTAGTATTTTGGTAGAATTGCTATATTAGCTAAGAAACAAAACAGGAAAACAGAGTTTACATTTACTCAGATAATTTCTTTTATAAACATTCAACACAGACTAAAAAGTTTTTGTTTTTCTAGACATTAATTCTAATTGATGAAGCAGATTGTTATAAACATTTGGTGTAACATTGCTGATAGGCTGCCTTTTAAAAGGCATATTTTTACAAAATAAATGATTTATAGTTTTTGACTATGTTACATAAAATGCTGCAAAATAATGCTCAAAATGAGTAAGGAGAGACACATGGAGTTACTTAACTGCTCATTCCAAGAGAATGTACCTTGACAGTGTTGTCCCTGTCCCATAAACAACACACCTACCTCATTCAATCAGCAAGCAGTGATGCAAGACAGAGGATGATCATTTCTGTTAAAAGTTGAGATGTAGGGGATTTTTCATTTACAGAGTGATGGATCTTTTCATTTTTTAGCTATAGATAATGTCTAAGTTGGAAAAATGTGTTGTCTGTTCTAAGAGTTTGTTAAGTCTCTAAAAATGGGCCTAATAAGCAGAAATGATTAGCTTCTGGCAACCCAGAAGCTTGTCTTTTTCTATGACTGTCAGCTCACTGATAATTGCTTGGTGATCCTTATCCTATTACAAAATGTAGAAAAAATCTGCTAGATCAAGTCCTAAAATACAAATTCCTACAATAATAACACCCAATGGAGAGGCAAAATCAAACTACTTGTTAAACTGCCATAGTAATACCAGGTTAACAATTGTACATCTTTAAAGGAAAAGTCCGTTCAGCAAGGGAAAATCAATGGATCAATATCTATACCCAAAACTAATACTTTCGCTCTGATTTAATGAATTTAGCCTTAATCAGTAAAAAATAAAAAATATAGTAACAGCTCACTTCTGACATCTTCCAGCAGTGACATCACGATGCGGTAAGCCTAGGGCCAGTCAACCCGCTTTACAAGGAAAATCAATGGGAAATGTTATACACACCTGCAATCAACAACAATTATTTTAGATTTTGAGAGGACTTCACAATTAAAATTCGTGAGGGCTATAGTTAAAGTGACAATGCCCACCTGCATGACAGTTGGATGTTGCAATACATTGGGTAAAAGTGAAAAAATATTGTTATTTCACCTTTCCGATTCATAATCCACCATGGGTTCGTCCTTATATTGCCAAATTGAAGAGGGGGGGTTTGCCACTGAACTTCTGGCCAGAAAAAAAACATGTAAAATGTTGCAAACTTTTCAAAGAAGAATGGTTTCAATATAACTTGGATAATACTGCGTGGTAACAAACACCAGATACAAGATTTGGGACTTGCTCAACAGCCGATACTGCACCGTGAAGTCACAAACCAGTAGGTGGCAGTAGTGTTCTTTGACAAACATGGATGAATTGAGTAAAGCACATTCATATGAAAATTACTCTTAATTAAAAACACTATCTTTTATTGAACAAGATGTAATAATTTTATATTTTAAGTACTTTCAGAAGTTTGAATTCTGAATTTGACCTGACTTTTCCTTTAATAGTTTTTATTATGTTTTAGAGCACAATGTGGCAATCATGTTTTTTTTGTTTTAAAAACATACAGTACTTACTAGCTACAATGTGCTATCGGGCCACATCATGAAGTGGACACCAACCTCACAAGGAGAGGCAGAGTTGGAGTGAAGGCAAGCATCTTTCTTCCAGGTCAGAAAAATAACACAAAAATATGTTCGAAGGGCAACATTTACACCTACAATAGCGGCCATTTAAAATTGCCCTTCCCAGTCAAACACCAACTGAATGGCAGCCAAATTCCAGCCACTGAAGTGACCCCCTCCTTCTCCTGGGCGTGCATATTTTTTTACTCTGACTCAGTTGTTTCACTGAATTTCACGGTTTGATCAGGACATGACGTTTTTCTTTAGATCTTAAAGGAATAGTACACCCAAAACATGATTAGCCTTCATTTTCTACTCACCCCCCATGCTGAACAACACTCTGGAGTACTTTTTTGATATCTCAAATGCATCTGGAGATCTGGGAGGCTTCTTGCTGTCTGCTGACATTCAAATAATGGAGGTCTATGGTGCCCAAGACAGAAAGGTCCATAAAAGTCCACAAAAAACGTGTCAATATTCCTCCATACTGCTCTTCCAATGTATTCCAAGTGTCTTGAGTGGGTAGCGTCCATAATTTACTCGAAACAAAGTCATTTAGAATGTTTTTAGAGCATAAACAGAAGTGTATAGGATTTCCTAAAAGCGCATTCACGAGTCTACGGAAACCGCGGCAGACCAAACCAGGCGAAAGTGCGCATTCAGCTCGGCAAAGAACTCATGCTCTTCCTCAACACTGAAGTCCTCAGACATTTTTCTTTCGTTGTTTCTTTCTTTGCACAGGTAAACAGCACATTTCTTCTTCTACGCTTGCATTATCGGCAGAGCAGACGCTGAATGCGGACTTTCATCTGGTTTGGTCTGCCGCGGTTTCTGTAGACTCGTGAACGCGCTTTTAGGAAATCCTATACACTACTGTTTATGCTCTAAAAACATTCTAAATGACTTCGTTTCGAGTAAATTATGGACGCTAACCACTCAGGACACTTGGAATACATTGGACGAGCAGTATGGAGGAATATTGACACGTTTTTTGTGGACTTTTATGGACCTTTCTGTCTCGGGCACCATAGACCTCCATTATTTGATTCTCAGCGGTGCTCTGTCCATCTCTTGTTAGCCTCTAGATTCCAGCCTTGGCAAGCCTTCATCTCTTCCTGCTCTGTCTCCCTGGTGGGGCACTTGGATGTCCTGCCGTCCTCCTCACGGTAATCCGCCACCACTCTTCGCTGCCTTTGGACCTCTCTCCGCCCGGCGGGCTAATTCAATCTTCCACAGTTCTGCTTAAATCCCCTGCATTTAGCTTCTAGCTAGCCCAGGTTAGCTGTAGCCCCTTCGGGCCATAAGCGCTGTTTCCCAGCGGGCATCTCCGGGATGTCGCCACTACTGCGGTCCCACTTATAGAGCTCTCTCTCCAGGAGTTATCAAATCGATTCCCTGCTACTCCTGTTTTAGCTCAGGAATGCCGTCTTCTCTTGCGTCTCTTGTTCAGATGATCCGTCCCCCTGTTTTGGGCACTTTGACCAAAACAAACATGGACTCAGGGCAAGAGAAGGATGTGAGTCCCATTAGTGATTTAAATCTGTCGTCTTCATAAAAACTGGGCGGTTGCCGGTTGAGGTCGTTGTAGGTTTAGTATAAATCATTTTATTAATAGTATTTTACTATGCAGTGTAGGACTGTATATCGGCCTAACATGCCACCATTCCATTCAGATTTTATAATAATCTCCACAGTCACCGGTTTATCAGCTTTGTGCTTCCGTTTCACAAAAGATATTGCCTCCACAAATGTAAACCCACCCCTGTGTAATTATAAAAGGCAATTTCTAAGGCAAGGCAAACATAAAGATTGGGACTTTTCATCCACATGTGTTAATAAATAACATACATATTGATAATATATTACATTTATGTCAGTAAGTCCCTGTAATTATAACACACTGTACCTTTAAGATATTATAACACCTATTTCTTTCCTTCACTTCAACGAGGGGCAGTTTACAGTATATCTTCTCTTAATATTAGGGTTTTCTGTAGTCATCTAATTTAAAATTAGATGCATTAGTTTCAAAATGAATCTCTGTAAGAGGAATGAATGAACTCGTTGAGCTTGTGAAACTGACCAATTTTTTAACAAATAGCTGACATCAGAAAGGATCTGCATGTCTAGGAAATACATTTTATATACTCGTTTAGATTGGTGAGAGAACAATTTTTGCAATATCATGCATTTAAAAACCTCAAAATGAAAGAGTCTACTACTTTATCAGCCTAAATAGGCAGTATGTTTGATCAAAGAGTGAGGAGAGAAGAAAGGACTCTACTAGAAAAAAAAAACAATTTGGCACAAATGTTTAGTGGCTGTTTACATGTCAGACAAAATCAGCTTGTCCAAATGAAGAATAATTAGAAACGTAACTGGCCTGGTCCCTGATTGCATCCTATGATGGATAAGTTCCAACAAAGAGCCTGAAACATATTTGTACAGACCATCTGCCACTGAAGTCTGTTAGGACTCCAAAGATCTCTGTTTAGGAACCAGCTTCATTGTTGTTTGAGTTGGTGTCAATCCTGCCTTCTTCAGAGACACACACAGACATACTCTCAGCACACTATATACAGTTTACTATTTGAAATGCCACAGCACTGACTGTCTAAAAACCCACATAATTTGAACCAAGTGGAATGTCTTCCAACCTCATCAAAAATTTATCAGCCCCACCTTCACTCTAACATACAGTTCTGCTGACTGCACATTTGCCTCAGAGGACAGGAAACCCGGGTGGGATTTTTTTCCTCTTAAATTACCTTTTATATTCTGTACAGAGTTAATTACTCACTTAAGCAAGAGATAACATCAAAAAAAGAAACAACCTTATCCACAAATTAATAAAACCGCTCTTAATATGAATATATACAGACATCCTTTTTTTTGTCTTGGATTATGAAGGACATGTTAATCAGGATAAACCCAGCAAAGATAGAAAGTAAATTCCTGAAAACATGTCATTTGCCGACTTTCAACAAACCACAGAATCTAGATTAAACTTTTTAAGCGTACTTCTTTAAAGGTTACACCTACATCTCTGCAGATTCAAATGCATTCAATATATTTCAGAGTATTTTGGATAATAGAGTCCCACAAAATGGCAAATGACTCTTATATTGGATATGCATGCAATATAGGGAGCGCAAGGAAGTGCAGTGATGCAAAACAATCAAGGACAATAAACTGAGCACAGAAATATGCAAGGACCAACACACATCTGTGCAGAGGAACCTGAATGAGTAAACCAGAGATCCAACGGACTACCTCAAGGACTATTTCTCCTTTTCTCTTTTGTCTGCTTCGTCCTCTGATTTTCTCATCTCCTTTTTTTTAAACAGAAAACAAACCAGGTGTGCGTCTGGCACTCCTTTCTCTCACAGCCTGTCACCGCAGGGATGAGGGGATGAGTGAGAAACGCAGAGAGTAAAGGTGAAAACGTGGGATGAGAGAAAAGGAAATTCCCAGAAGAGGAAAAGGGGAGTACAGACATTCCTGGGCTGTGAAATGTAACAACCCCTCCCTTTCATCCCACCCAGTGGAATGGAGTCCAATAGCCTACAGGCAGAAATGACCCCGAAACTGAAACACTCATATATACACACACATGCATAAAATACACGCATCAGCTACTGAAAGAGCTGGATAAAGACATCATCTGTCATGGTTGTCAGCTTAAGTCTCCTTCCCCCCTCTGAAATAAGCCCAAAATGTACAGAAAGCAGCCAATAAAACAGAGGCTATCTTAAAGGTGTGTGAGTGGGAGGGTGATATAAAGGAAAGGCCCCTCGCGCTCCCCAACCTCCAGTAAATCACACGGACAAACACAGATTCATACTTCGCTCTCATCTCTCTGTAATGGTAGGATAGAGACGTCATCTGTCACACTCAGCTGTCATCTCTCCAAACACGGCCGCCCACCTGCCCACACACACACGCATACATACACAGCCTAAACATATGCAGTCAAACACACACTATAATATTTCTATCTGTAAACACGCCAATTACCTGAGAGCAGAATGGGGTCCTGGGGAAATTGCAGCTTCATTATCATGGCAGTTATTCTGTTAACCTGCATGGCAGAGCTGCTGCAGCACACTCATATGCAATGAAACGATCAGCATTTAAGGTTGATAGGACATCCACAGATGTGAGGAGGAGGTCACTTAGACTAAATACTCGCATCAAGTATGAAATAATAAACATACAGCATGCACGCAACACATTGGAGGTAGCTGCTACAACATATAGAGACCACAGAAATCTGTAAAAAACTTTTCCACAAAGATTTTAGTCATTTGACTTCCAATGAGTCATTCTACTGAGTTTGTTTTGCACTTATAAGGGAAGATAGACAAAGCTGTTCGAGGGTGGAAAATGTTAAGTGTTCTATTCAAAAACAATGACCAGAGGCAGATCTGCTTCTCTCCGAAGTAAAAAAGCTTCCATGCTGAAACCGTTTATCCACATTTAGTTGAAGCACGCATTTTGGAGAAAACCAGCTCTTATGAATGTTTGTTTATGTAAGTCACGGCCCAAAATAAAACTCCTTATTCTCCAAAACCTAAATTAATTTAGTTTGACAGATTACTCCAAAAATATGCATTAGCATATTGGTTGGAATTTTGGAGAAACTGAAAAAAAAGAGAAAAAAAGCAACATGTTTTAAAACTGTCAATGCAAAACATAAAATGGGCCAGGGTACTGATCCATGTTCATGTGAAGTTTAAGTAAATATATTTTTAGCTATAATTTTCCTTCCAGATAAACAGTATAAACTCTGTTTATCGAACAGCTTATAAATAAATAGACTTTGTAGTGAAGACCTGAGTGTATTTAAACACTTGGTCAGGGTCAAGAAGTGGAGGGTGAGAGAGAAACCCTCTGTTTTTATTTATCAATGCCTGTTCATCATGTTGCTTTTTATTTATTTTTTAATTCACTTTGGATTCCACCTGTTTTGCTGGAACAATAAAATTCTCTCTTAAAGGAAAGAAAGATCAATAAACTTTTCTTGTTAAATTGCTATTGATCACCTTGAGTCCATATTATATTTAAAAACTATTGATGAATTTTTAAAAACCTAAAATTCCATTTTAAAGGGTAAAGTATTAGCCTGTCTCGAATAAAACCCCATATGAAAACAGTGAATTTTACAAGGTTAAAAGAACAGAATATTGTTGTTAGTTTCCAGAGGCATAAATATTAGGAAACTTAAAATAGAAATCAAATTGTAAAGCAGTGATATATTATACTAGTGCTAACAAAATTTGCACTGCAAAATAGCTCTGATTGGAGAAAAAACTAATAAAATTATTTAAGAGCAAGTTAAGAAAAATACTTTAATCTGTCTCAAATGGTTCAGTAAAAATGGAGATCAGAATACCTGAGTAGGTTTATGCCACTTGTGTTCTATTTTTGCAGATCAGCCAGAAGTTTGCAAAAATAGAAGACAGCAAATGAAAAACAATGAACCCAAGAGAGTTAATCAAAAATAATAAAAGTTTAAAATGCGCTCATATTCTGCTGGAGTGGTTGTGTGTCATCTCGCTTAAATTTATTTTGTGCAAACTGCTTCGTGAAATGCGGAAACGAAAAAAATCTCACCTGCAGTCACTGGGGAATTTTTAATTGTATAAAGATCAGTTGCTTTCTCGCTGCCTTAAGTTATGCCCACCTAGACAGTTATTTTATTCTTATCATTTTACAGTCATTCTTTGCTATGGTCTAAATATGTTAACATGTGCATCAAATCCTCCCTCCATAATCTGGCATAGCATCAAAATAATAACAGAACTTTATTGATCTCACATTGGAGAAATTTTCCTCTGCATTTAACCCATCCCCTTGGGTGGCAGGGGGCTGGCATCGTGACAGGAGTGGGGCTCAAACCTCAGGATTCCAAGCTCTATGCCCTAACCACTAGGCCGACACTCTTTTTTTTTTTCAAGGCCTACTTTCTGGCAACAATGAAAGCAGAAACATTTCCAAATGAGTTTGCACCTACTGTAGCTTTGAGAGGTGCTTAAAAAGATGCAAAAACTTTAGCCTCAGTTGAATAGGCAATTTGAAAAATTAGTTTGAACGTGGTAAATGTCTACATTTGCATAGCCTCCATCCACCAATTTGCGTGATTTAGTGATCAGAATATGATCATCTGCATATTGATGAAGGCACACAGGCGAAAAGATGGTTTACACATGCTCTCTGCTGAACTGCAAAAGCTCTGTATATCCAGAAACCTTTACATTTTTTAAAGAAAAGCCAACCTTTTGAAACCTGCTCCTGTTTCATTTAATAAATCTTTTCTTTTTTCTATTTATAATGCTGCTTTAGGCTTAGACTACTGAAGGACATAGGGACCCTTTTTCATAATTTGCTACTTTTTATCTCTATTCTCCCACTGTGCTAAATTTGTTAGCTCAATCTCTAACGTTATGATTTTATTATCTCTGCTTCTTTTTCTATGTCTTCTTCTGACTCCTTGAAACCCAGTCGGCCTCGGCAGATGGCCGCTCGCACTGAGCCTGGTTCTGCCAGAGGTTTCTTCCTGTTAAAAGGGAGTTTTCCTCTCCACTAGCACTACAAGCATGCTTAGTGTGAGAGATTACCTTCTGTTAATGAGTTGATGCAATCAACTGGTTTTCCTTAGATAGAACATTTTGATTATTTTGACTGAATGATCAGGTTGAATTTTCTCTGTAAATGGCCTTGTTATGATGTGTAGTGAAATGGTACAATGTAAGTAAGCTGAATTTAATTTATAATAATAATGATGATCTTTATTAGTAATGTTTTTTCTCTTTTCCACCATGTTCTATTTAGTTATCTTGCAGTTGTTCCTAATTTTTTTTCTGACTTTTTGGTGTTTATTTCTCTTGAATGGCTTTTAGTTTTCCTGTCATTGTAATTTCCTTCATTTAGGTTTCAACTTCTACACCTGTCAATCAGCCTTACCCATTATTTGGATTTTAATTACATTTATATATACCTCTTACTTTTTGGAAAGTTTTTCACATAGTACATGTATTTCAAGCTTAAGACAGTATATATTGCTGGTGTAAATTGTAAGATCCATTACATGGCAAATCAGTTCTGTAGTTGACGATGTTATAATCCTCATGCCATAAGCTTCTTGATTTCAGAAGTTAGTGATGTAGGTGCATCAGCAAGCTGTTATTAATTCTAAAATTAAATGGAGATTAAATTCCTTTAACGAAATTCTCTCTAGAGCCTGTGTTTGCTTGATGTCCATAAGTGGGAAGGAAGGTACATGTAGTCCATCTGGCCATACTCAAAGGGAAAAAGCAGACAGAATGCAACTAGCAAGGCCCAGCATTAGCTTTATGCTAGTCAATTTAGTAACCAAGGTATTTCAGCCTAATTTCCATAGGCCTTCAGTATTAGATATCCTGTGGGGAATATACCAAGATGGTTGAAGGTGGAAGGACTAATAAATCTACAAGAAAGAAATGAAAATCTAATTTCTTAGTTAGGTGTGTCGATTGGTGTAAATGTGAATGCCATGATTTCTGAAGCTCATTAATTTCAAAGTAAAACCTAATTAGTTTAATCTGTTTTTTTTTTTTCCATGGGTTTGTGTAACTTTTCTTGGCAGGAAGCAGTTGCCAGGCGACTAGAGCTGTGTCCAAAATCTCTCCATTTGTCAGTCAGTCACTCCTCGCAAATTTAACCATAAAATGGAATTTCCAACGGCTATAGCTGTCATTGTAATTTTGCATAATTACTGGTAAATGCCGAGCTGCATGCAGACTTATAAAAATAATCCAGTCTTTATGTTCAATGTTCTTTCGTTAAATTAAATTCACCCTTTTTAATGTCAACAGTCTCCAATACCAACCATATTCTCTGTGTAGTACACTTATTTTTGAGCTCAGTATCACTATTGATAATAATGAAAACATAAAATGTTTGATTATTTAGCAATAATCAAAAGTCAATTTCAAATTAAATATGTTGAATCCAAAGATGTAGATATCTGTAAAAAGGCTTCAAACAAAGCTGGGATGATGCTAATATTTGTAACTTCTTTTCAAATGATTTATTTTGCAGATATAAATAATGATATGTAAGTATAAAAATAAATAGATTTTCCCCCTTTAATATAAAAATAAAAAGATGAATCAAATATATGAACACTTTATTTATTTACATTTGTTTATATTATAATTCTCTAGTTCACAAAGTTCAACCATGCACTCAATCACTGGATGAGCTATATGGTTTATTGCTTTTCCCTCTGCAATTACTGTAGGTTGCAGCCTCTGCTTTACACAGTCACAATGTTTATAAAAAGCAATCAAATCCGATTTGTCAAAATGGTTAATTATATCATTAAAGTACATAGCTCATAACAACACACGCACACACACACCCACACACACAGATATTTTACTCCATTGACTTTAACTGCAGAAACAAAATGTCTTTCTGGAGCGAAGATGGACTCTGCAGTCAGTGGAGGATATATTTGCCGTTAATAGCTTTTAGAAACTGTATTAGTAGCAGAGTTTTGTAAATCGTTTTTCACAGGAGGAGGCTTTTCTCTACACTTGTAAAATGCAGCTTCTTTTTTCTCCTCTTTGGCCTCTTTGATGCTTCTGAGGGTGATCAACCAGAATCAATGTTCACAAATTAACCTTTTGGGGACTGATTATTAAGAAAGTTGTAGGCTAGAAATCTACAAACTCTACAGGATTCTCTTGATCTTAGAGAATAATTCTTGTATGGGGGTTATGAGCTGTCACAACATGAGTTTTTCTTTTTTAAAGAAGGTATTTCATGATCCTTGAGGAAGCTGTTAACTCCTGTATGGACAGGGAGAAGGAAACAAATAAGCCTCTACAACAGTTCACTGCCTCTGTCTATAGTTTATGTCCATAATAGTATTTTTGATAGATTTGATCCTGAAGAAAGCTGGATCACCTCATCATGGACCGGATCATTTATATTTTGGCAATGAAAGAGAAAACTCCTTCAGTGATACCAGTGTAGCCTGGCCTCCTCGCTCAAGATGACTAAAGATGGCTCAGTAGTTCAACCAAGTGTTTCACCATACAATTAAAACATTGATGGTTAGATATATGCTTAATGAATATAGAATTGTAATAAACCTGCAAGGTATAGTGGAGGATGTTCTTTTTCCGGGTGGATTATCTAAATAAATGTCACTCATTTTGGTGATATGTTTCTGCGCATGCGCACTTTCAGGTGTGCTGAGTTACGGTCTCAGCCAGTCATTGAAGCTCGCCATTCTCAAGGCGGTTCTTTGAAAATGGCCGAGGTTCGTAAGAGAAATTGTGTCTACAAAGTGTATGAGAAGAAGAGAAAGGCCTCAGAAGAGGGAAACAAGACCAGAGTGTTTTTGGAAGAGTCTTTCACGTGATTGCGTACATCGAAAGCACAGGTCGGGCTTTCCACTGATGCCTCTGTTGCGAAATTTCTGCCCAACAGGTAAACCTTGGCATGCTATTTGGAGAAATCCATTTCACATCATTCCTGGTCAAACGAGGACAAATCGTCTCCTTCCCTCTCAGGAGCAGGTGCAGACTTTTATAAAGTAGAGAGGGCAGGTCTTTTTGTTTTTTTTTTATTTGCAAAAATCCTCCACTATATCTTTAAATAATTTACAAATGAATGTAATTATCCAAGCTGACATCTCCAGTGTTCATTTGGAGCAGTATTCTATTGAAAGGTCCAATGCCAACCCAATGACCAGGCCCACAGGATCACAGGTTTGCCACAGTGACCTTTTCATATTCATATACATATTTAAACTAGGCTTTAATCAGGGTTTACTGACTGACATATAGAAGGGGATTTATTTTAGGTACTACTAATTATAATAATAAAGACACACATGTGGTTTGTTGGTTTAAATCCTAGAATCTACAATTGATATCATCTTTACTACTTTATATGAATATGAAACGAAAGTTATTTTTACACCATGATTAACAGCGGATAACTTTTCCCAACTGTATTAAACCTACATCAATAAATTGCCCTGAATTCCATGAAGGTAGAGTAATTGGATAGATGTTTTTTCTTTCAATTTTTCAGTATGAGATTATGCTTCTACAATACAAGATCCGTTGTTACCATGGATACCCTTTAATGTGAATGGCCCTGTACATCAGTAAAAGAATGAAGGTAAAATATGTTATTTGATCACAATACATGAGTCAGTTTAGTCTTTTTTTTTTTGATTAAGATACATGTTACACTGTGAAGGTAATTAAATGCAATGCACACTGTCGGGTTGAAAAATGGCCTTCAGCATTTGCAGGAAATAAAAAAATACTCAACAGTGTGTGAACATTATTGTCCCAAATGACTCCCAACACACCACAGTAGGAAGTGTTTGTGAATTCGCCATGTGTCCAGTAAGTGTTGATAATGAAGCTGTCTGTGGTGATCAATAGAGATCAGCTCCCGTCACTTCTCAGTGCTGCGGCCACTCGCCGCCTCCCTCACCGCTCTTATCTCAGTCCTTCCTCTCCATTCTCCTCAGCTCGTACCCGCTTCTCAGGCTGATTTGTGGTTCCTCCATCATCGCTCACTCTTCTCCTTCATCCAATCTCCAGCATCATCATGGGTCTGAAATTATGTGGTACTGCTAGATAGAATAAAAAGTTTCCCATCTTGTGGAATTTAGCTCTTCGAGGTGCAAATAAAAAAACATTTAATGCAGACAGCTCTAAAAAGTGGATGCAGTTGAAGTTTTTATACAGAAGTTACTGAACAAATGGTCATCCAGTTCTTGTTAATGCCTCACCATTCAATATTAACCAAAAGGGCTTTTCTCAACAGGAAATACATCTGCATTAACAAAAAAAAAAGATTCTTTCCTCAATAAAAAAACAGACAAATATATGGTGTGATTTCACACAGAATAATATCTTTTACTGTAAGTGCTTATTTCAGATCACTATGATGGTCAGGTCTCATAAGTAAATACTTTATTTTTTTTTTTCCAGAAAAGTAGGATATGACAAAGAAGTAATACAAAAAGGATTTTGTACAAAACTGTGGAAGGCTTCCGATTTAACAGCGGTGTTTGCAACCACCTTAGAAAGTTTAGTGAAAGGAAAATCCATTCTTAAAAAGAACAAAAAAAAAGCCACCAAACATAAACCTGTCTAGAACAAAAGCTGCAACATCTTTAGTCCTTGTCTGAAGTCCCTGGCAGACAGAGGAGTCAGAAGTGTCATTATGAGCCAAGACAAACAAAGATGTTGGTGTTTTTAAATGACCCTTGTTCTGTTTTAGCTGACTTTTAAAAAAATAATAATTAAAAAAATAAAGGTCCGTGAGATTGAAGGAAGGACTGAGATGTAGGGTATCCAGGCTGCTTGAGCTTCAGGAGATATGCAGTAGATTTTCTGACTTCTGATCATTCACCATCAACTAAAACTGGTGTAACTGGTAATTTTTTGATAGAATTTCACCAAGAATTTCAAAAGTCTTTACAGAGAGTTGGCCATTCTCTATTTTCATTTATTTTCATCTTAAATCTTATTTACTCTTCTCATTCCATCTCCTGTACAGCATCAATATAATATAGCAATTTGAGAAGATAAATAATTTCTCCTAACTTCTGCCTATGTTGTTGATCATAACGTATGCTGACATTTTAGTCCTGAAGCTCCAGCTCGCTGATTGGGATCCAGTGTGATTATCCAGCATTTCATCCAATCTCTCCAATATATTTTCTAACATTTATTAATGCATTTTCTCTATAAATTATAACAATTGTAACATCCAAAATCTAAAAGATGAGGGTATAAAATATATTTGAGTGCAAAGCTTGTGTTTACAGTTGAAATACCCTTTTAAACATTTGAAGTTTAAGGCTAATAATATGTACATGAGTTAAAAGTTTGTAAAGCAAACTTATTCTGTAGTCACAGCAGCAGGTCTTATTCTCTGCCAGAGATGTATAAAAATAACTGTGTTTATCTTAACTTCCTAGTTAAACAATTTGGGTTCAGTCAGATTAGACAGAGCATAAAAGTTATTTTTTAAGACTTGGCAAAGCTTTTTTAATATACTTTATTGTAAGCCAAGTGTGGTCAAGGGACCTTTTGTCCAACATGATATTTCCCTGATCCAACACTCCTCTATAAAATGAATAAATCATCACCTAAATCCTGCAATTGATGTGTTGAGAAGACTGCTCAACCATTTGAACGAGCTGTAATGGAGCCAGGATACACTGATGCATGTATGACACCAGCGCCCTATGACTGGAGCTGCCAGCTCTTGGAAAAGTCCTTTACAGTGTAGCTGTAGATGTATGCTCAAGGTCAGTGATCTGCAAGAAGGTAAACCTCGGTTTTAATTTCATGTCTGCCATAGCTATTAAAATGTTGTCTTAAATAATGCCATGTATTTAGCTAGGGTGACCAGACGTCCTCTTTTTCCCAGACATGTCTACTTTTCATACCTAAAAAAATGTCTGGGGGGAATTTCAAAGTCGTCCTGGATTTTGGTCAACTACAGTTCTGCATGTAGTCGAAACACACTGGGCACTGAAACCGAGCCATCAGCTCCAAACCAGATCCGACACCGGTGGCACCGTGCACGGTAAGGCAGGCGGGGGAAGCATACTGTCACTGGGTTTGATTCAGTCTCTCCATCCCTGGCTCGGTTCGAGTGCCCGGTCTCAGCATACATTTTTAAGACATAAAAATCTCCAAAAAAACTAAATTATAGAATTAAAATATAAGAAAATATATTAATACATTTTTTAGAGGTGCAAGATTGATATTTAATCTTCAACGATGAGTAAAGCTGTTTTTGTTCTTGGTCGGATTGGTGACGTATTTCCACCCTAGGGCACAAAAATCATTGCCCATTGACTCTCGTTTAAAGTTGTACATGCGCAGTAGCTCCTCTGCATTAGAAAATGATTGGAGAGCTTGGGGCACAGGAGAGCTGCACCCAGAGCTGACAGGAACTGTGGTCACAGTCGTAATTCAGCTGATTGAGAGGTCAAGTCGCAAAAGTTAGAGACCATCTGAGAGAGAAAAACGACGTAAGAAAAATTTAATTAAGTGAAGTCCTTTAAAGCAAACTTACCTAGAGAAGCTGGAGGAGAAACATCTAAATTAATCAGCAGTGCAAAGGCAGATGGAGACAGCACACTTTTTCCAGGACCTAGTTTAGCTACAAGGCTTGGCCAACTGCATGCAGCGAGGCTAACGCTTTATTCTGCTTTCCCTGCCTCCTTTTTAAAATGTCAGAATCTTACCCAGCATTGATAAATACAGGTAGGAGTGATCTAAAGCTAAGAAAAGGCTTAGAAGGATGAACAATCTGGGATTCACATGGAAAATAATAAAACATATTGTACTTTTTCTAGGTTTTTAATTGTCATAGTTGCTATTAAAAAAACACATTCTCAGAAAATAATAGGTTTTTGACACCATATTGGACCATGCTAAAAACAGATTGGACTTCACAAAGCCTCAGAAGGGAAAGTTTTATGTACAAAAAGTAAGCCTGTACATGAAATTATGTTTTGTTTTTATAAAGTGTTTTATAATGTTTTTTTTTTTTTTTTTTTTTTTTTTTTTCCGCATTCATATAAATATACGGACCCCCGCTGATGACATGGTCAAAAAAAAATTTAAATTGTGGCCACGAAGTAGTATAACGTGCGCACAAAATACTACTTCGTGGCCACAATAAAAAAAAAATTTTTGACCATGTCATCAGAGGGGCTCCGTATAAATATACTGGTGTGATTACTTATTATACGTTTTGTTGGTTTTTTGTTTACGTATATTTTTAATTTTTAGCCCCCCCTGGATAAAACTCTTCCAGCCACCACTGGATTTAAGATGTATGCTGTTACAAATTGGTGTAAATCATTATCAGCTGTAATAAGCAGCATATACAAATATAATCCATAGGTTAATATTCTTTCTTTTTCTGCATCGCTACACTGACCAATTTCTAATGTATCAAACATGTTATGTCACATCAGTAATGCAGTGTGACAGACAAATGCAAAACAAGCCTGATTAAAAACGATGACAGTGGCGTCATCAGCCAGAAAGACCAGCAAGTTCTGGCCTCTGATGTCAAGCAGCTGCACTCTTACATTTGCTTCCTCTCCACGCTCTCCGCATCGTCCTTCTCAGCACTAGCTGAAGGATCTCGGCTGATTGCCATGGTTGATGGCTGCGAGGAGAGGAGGAAAAGCTGTGAGCTATGAGAAGGGAAGATGATCAGCTGCGGCGGAGAAAATGACAGAGTGCCGCTTTCCCCCCTCGTGCAAATTTGAGATCTATTGGGTTTCAGATGTTTGCCTCACTGCAGCTGCAGAAAAAAAAATAGAGGAGAGGGAGACAGAGAGGTAGAAAGGAAAAATAAACTAATAATAAACCAAAAGTTGTTTAAGATTGTCTGAGAGGTTAAGGATGTGTTCATGCTGTTTATGCCTTATATGTTCCTGTCCTATTTTTTTCTGTGTCTGATATTTGGCCTATTCATTCACCACTGTCAAACATGAGCAGCTTTATTTCAAATTACCACTGGTTACATAATAATTACTAATTACTTCATTAAACAAGGAACTAATTACAATACAGAAAGAAACTTTGACTCTTTTGCTGTTTTATCCATTATGCATAGATTTACTTTTCTTTTTTAAATCTGATGTTCCAATTACTACAAAACACGGTGAAAGCACTTTGAGTTTGACAACCCACTTGATGCTTTATTATGCACAGATACGATCCAATGAGTCACAGTTCAAAGCAGGTGATTTTTACAAAGATGTGACTTGCATGGTTGTTTTTCCTTCCTCCTCTCCTTTCTATAAGACTCAGATATGATGTACTGTGACCGTGTTCAGGCAATAAAACAGAAGACAAAACCCTCTACCTTTCTTGTCTGTTATGAAAATATGTTCTGAGAGATCTGCTCTCAGTTAATTAAGTATGATTAATATTGTTTTTCATAAAGAGAGTTCATTTACATCATCCCAACCAAGGGATAATAAATCTGACATGTGATGGGAAATTAATATAAATAAGCAAATTCGAAATAGCCTATGTCTGAAATCATGAAGTAGGCTAATAAATCTAAATAGGAGGAACTTGATCCGGTACATTCAACACCAGATGAAACAAAGATTTAGTGATGTCTATAAGCCTGCAAAGGATATAAAGCCCCTTCTAAGGTTATGGGAATATAATGAACCACAGTTATAGATATCATCCTCAATAGACAATACATGTCTATTGTTTCAAGACTAAAGTTGTTTCAAGAGCACATTCTGTAAAGTAGGTCATATAAGAACCAAAAATAAACTACTATAAGTCTGAAAGCATAAATTACAGCAGGTAAGGTAAAGTTTTGTGAATTAACTAAATAATTAGAGTAAACAATATGGCATCCAGTTTCAATCCTGAAACCTTTTACAGAGCAGAAATATCAGAAATCTCTTTTATAATGTTTGCCAAATGTTTGTGACAACCTCTAATACTATTAAAAACAAGCTTCAAAGAAAATTGACATTAAAGGTGCATAGCACAAGTTCCAGAGTTTCTGCAGATGTTTGCTACGACAAGGTAAAATGGCACAGATGAAATGAAAAGCCCCACAACATGGTGCTGTGACTGCGCAGATCTTTTATTTAGAGGTATAATGTCATATAGAGCTATAAATATTTAACGTATTTGAATAGTGTGTTCCCCTTTTAGAAAGAAAAAAAGAGGTTGATGTGAGGGGTAGATCCAAAGGTAGATTAGAGTTCCTTCCTAGCTGAAAGTTTCCCCCAATATTTACGTCTCCTTCTGTTGCTCATCAAACACCCTTTTGGCCCTTTTGGCGGTCGCATTTTCATGCTGCTCCTGCACTTCCCTGCCTGTCCCTGCTTTGCTGTGTCTTGTCTTTTCTGAGCTCTCTCTTCATATCACCCGAACTCAAAAATATGGATCTGGTCAGCTGGTCTCTCAATGCAAATGATCAAATTTATTTACCTATAAGACAGGGAAAAGGGGACCCGTTCCTGTCCTGCCAGGAAATACTTTGTGGGATACACCATGGACTCCTGAAAGGCTTGGATGATGGTGTGTTTCACAACGTTGTCAGTGGAGCATATCGAAGCTATGTGGATTTTTTGGTTCTATGATACTCGGATTTCTCCTCTTTGGATTTGAAGGATACCAGATGTATCTATAATTACAGAGGATGTCGTGACAATTTGGGCACTGATCAGGCTGCCGGCAGTGGTTGACACCCTCACAAAGGCTGTGAACGAGCAGGATCGGGAGCTGAGCTGTACAGGTGCTGGTCATAAAATTAGAATATCATGAAAAAGTAGATTGATTTCAGTGATTCCATTTAAAAAGTGAAACTTGTATATTATATTCATACATTACATACAAACTCATATATTTCAGATGTTTATTTTGTTTAATTTTGATGATTACAAATGACAACAAATGAAAATCTCAAATTCATCATATCAGAAAATTAGAATATTGTGAAAAGGTTCAAAATTGATGGCCCCTGGTGCCACACTCTAATCAGCTAATTAACTCAAACCACCTGCAAAAGCCTTTAAATGGTCTTTCAGTCTAGTTCTATAGGCTACACAATCATGGGGAAGACTGCTGACTTGACAGTTGTCCAAAAGACGACCATCGACACCTTGCACAAGGAGGGCAAGACACAAAAGGTCATCGCTAAAGAGGCTGGCTGTTCACAGAGCTCAGCGTCCAAGCACATTAATAGAGAGGCGAAGGGAAGGAAAAGATGTGGTTGAAAAAAGTGTACAAGCAAGAGAGATAACCGCACCCTGGAGAGGATTGTGAAACAAAACCCATTCAAAAATGTGGGGGAGATTCACAAAGAGTGGACTGCAGCTGGAGTGAGTGCTTCAAGAACCACCACACACAGACGTATGAAAGACATGGGTTTCTGCTGTCGCATTCCTTGTGTCAAGCCACTCTTGAACCACAGACAGCGTCAGAAGCGTCTTGCCTGGGCTAAAGAGAAACAGGACTGGACTGCTGGTGAGTGGTCCAAAGTCATGTTCTCTGATGAAAGTAAATTTTGCATTTCCTTTGGAAATCAAGGTCCCAGAGTCTGGAGGAAAAGAAGAGAGGCACTTCATCCACGTTGCTTGAAGTCCAGTGTAAAGTTTCCACAGTCAGTGATGGTTTGGGGTGCCATGTCATCTGCTGGTGTTGGTCCATTGTGTTTTCTGAGGTCCAGGGTCAACGCAGCCACATACCAGGAAGTTTTAGAGCACTTCATGCTTCCTGCAGCTGACCAACTTTTTGGAGATGCAGATTTCATTTTCCAACAGGACTTGGCACCTGCACACAGTGCCAAAGCTACCAGTACCTGGTTGAAGGACCATGGTATCCCTGTTCTTAATTGGCCAGCAAACTCTCCTGACCTTAACCCCATAGAAAATCTATGGGGTATTGTGAAGAAGAAGATGCAATACACCAGACCCAACAATTCAGAAGAGCTAAAAGCCACTATTAGAGCAACCTGGGCTATCATAACACCTGAGCAGTGCCACAGACTGATCGACTCCATGCCACGCCGCATTGCTGCAGTAATACAGGCCAAAGGAGGCCCAACTAAATACTGAGTGCTGTACATGCTCATACTTTTCATGTTCATACTTTTCAGTTGGCCAACATTTCTATAAATCCTTTGTTTTTATTGGTCTTCAGTAATATTCTAATTTTCTGATATGATGAATTTGAGATTTTCATTTGTTGTCATTTGTAATCATCAAAATTAAACAAAATAAACATCTGAAATATATGAGTTTGTATGTAATGTATGAATATAATATACAAGTTTCACTTTTTAAATGGAATTACTGAAATCAATCTACTTTTTCATGATATTCTAATTTTATGACCAGCACCTGTATGCTGGTGCGATTGATTGAACGCAGGCTAGCTGTGGTGGCTGAACTCAAAGGTGAGATGGGATAATATCTTGGAAGAGTATGTTTGCTTCGAGGCAGGAAATGCCCCAACTCAAGGCTGAAGGAAATTTCTGTGAAGCCTGCTGTCAAAACATTATCTGTTATTCTGGATTCGACCAACACCCTTTATCTAATCTCGCATGGATGTTATGGCGAAAGGGCACAGAAAAAACACTTTAGGACCTTGAAATGCTTATTTATTGTTTTTGGGATCATTATCATGCTGGAAGATCCGGGTTTTGGCCTAAAATCTCACGATACATGGCCCAGTTCATTCTTCCCTCAACACTCACCTTTGCAGAAAAAACAGCCCCAAAGCATGATGTTCCCTCCCCCATGTTTCACAATAGGTATGGTGTTCTTGGGATGCAACTCTGCATTCTTCTTCCTCCAAACATGACGAGTTGGGTTTTTACCAAAAAGTTCTCTTTTGTTTTCATCTGACAACATGATATTCTCCCAATCCTCTTCTGGGTCATCCATATGCTCTCTGGCAAACTTCAAGTGGGCTTGGTAATGTATTGGCTTAAGCAGGAGGGCACGTTTGGCGCTGCAGGATTTGAGTCCCTCTCGGTGTAGTGTGTTACTTATGGTGGCCTTTGTTACTTTGTTCCCATCTCTCTGCAGCTCATTCATTAGGTCCCTCCGTATGGTTCTGGGAATTTTGCTCAGCGCTTTCATGATCATTTTGACCCCATGGGATGAGATCTTGTGTAGAGCCCCAGATTGAGGGAGATTATTAGTGGTCTTGTATGTCTTTTTCGTTTTCTTTCAATTTCTCCCACAGTTGATTTTTTTCACACCAAGCTGCTTGTCTATTATAGATTCACACTTCCCAGCCTAGTGCATGTCTGCAGTTTTCTTCCTGGTGTCCTTCGACAGCTCTTTAGTCTTGGCCATGGTTGAGTTTGGAGTGTGACTGGTTGAGGCTGTATACAGGTGTCTTTTATACAGACAACGGGTTCAAACAACAAATAATAATAAAGGTAACAAGTGGAGGACAGAAGAGCTTCTTAAAGAAGAAGTTCCAGGTTTGTGAGAGCTGGAAATCTTGCTGGTTTGTGGGTGACCAAATACTTATTTTATACCATAATTTACAAATAAATTATTTTAAGATCCTAC
Organism: Cyprinodon tularosa; assembly: GCF_016077235.1. Classification (NCBI taxonomy): domain Eukaryota; kingdom Metazoa; phylum Chordata; class Actinopteri; order Cyprinodontiformes; family Cyprinodontidae; genus Cyprinodon; species Cyprinodon tularosa. The sequence goes on from NW_024038309.1 coordinate 968,927, forward strand.
AATGTGATTTCCTGGATTTTGTCTCTCATAGTTGAAGTGTACCTAGGAGAGCTTTCACAATCAGTGGCTAACTAAATACTTTCTGGCCCCACTGTATATGGGAAATAAAAACTATATATTTTAAATCTGGGCAAAGCACCTTTAAGCTTAGACATTTTTCCTCCTTGTGGTCTTGCTCTTGTGACAATCTCTGCCCACCTCTGTGTTATTGTGGAGATTTTTTTCTCCGGCTCTGTTCCCCTCCACAGCTGATTGCAATCAAGGCTCATATAAAGGTACAGTATATGGCATCCAGAGGTGTGGGAGCCTCGGCTCCAGACTCAGTCCTGCTCCAGACAGCCTCAGCTCCATACTTCTCCTGCTTGAGCTTTGGTTCCAGGGAGCTTTTTTTTTCAGAGCACTCCAGCTCCCTCTTCCTGTTCTAAGCTTGGCTGCTGCACGAGATGGTGCTACTGATTACCACTAATTTCCTGCTCCTAGGTTTCATATAATTTACTTTATGTTTATTTGCTCCAAATGAATTGTAGTAATTATTAATCCTGCCACATCTCCCCTCCTTTTGTTGCTTCTGAGCAAGACGATTTATAATCTTTATATACAGAGGCAAGATGGAATGTGATCTTTGCCTACACATCATAATGAAGCTAAGACAGAAATTCAACTGAAGAAACTCTGATTACTTCTATTCAATCTGAGGCTGATCCGCCTCCGATACAGCCAATCCGCTTCAAGCTACATTTCCTCGATGCGCAATCATCTTCCAGCACTCACTTTAAAAGCAACTCCAAATCATCTCTCGGCCTGCTCTTCAAAAAGCGCAAGATCCGTTGCTATGTCGGACTTTGATTCAGACAACCCACCTCCATCCCCTTCTCCACCATTGTAGTAAGCTCATCCGACTCCTCCTCGATGCTCCTTCAACCTCACCTCCAGTGCGTAGTCCCTCCAGACTTTCATGGAGTTCCCTGTCACTTTAAACGGTCCGGCAGAAGACCGCCATTTTGAGCCTGGTTCTGCCAGAGATTTCTTCCCAAAGGGGAGTTTTTTCTCTCCACAGTCGCTTCATGCTTGCTCTTCATGGACAGTTCATGGACAGTTTATGCAACTTTGTTCATTCAGTGACATCTAACTCAAGCATCACCTTGTATACCAGCCTCTATGGATTAACCAAACTTCATCTATCTAAACTCCACCACCAGTTTCAGGCCCGGGGGAAATATCCATACTCTCATACATCAGTTTATCTGCATTGAAGTATAAATCAGCGTTTATGTTTCCTGCTGAGGCCTGAGCGCCAAAGTTCAAACTATTGTATCAATAAAACTCTTCTAATTGCATCTTTCTCTCTCTGTGAGTTTTTCAGATTGAATTACCAGTTGTTTTAGAGTTTTGATTTATCAAGTTCAGGCAGGTGTGAATTTCATTTTATCCTGTCCATGTTAAAGAGCGGTTGAGAGGTTTTCATTTGTGTCTCATCATAACTACACTTCTCAAAAAACAAACTTAATGAATATACAAAAGAAAACCTTAGATACTCGGGTCGATCAGGTTTTTCAAAGCAAACCACCTTCAGGGTAACATATTTGGTAAGAGGTTATATTTTCTTTTTCTAAGTGATGCTTTTATTGATTACTCCCACTGATGTTCATGATTCATGCAATTGTTGGCATGCTTTAAAACATGTATTGTATAGAAATTTGGCTGGTGTTCCTTCAGCAAAATTAGCATTTCTAATCCATGTTGATCCAGTAGCTAGCCACTTACAGTGTGGCCCTGTTAACAGGTCGGCCTGAGATGGATGCCCCCTGCACTGTTGTTAACTAGAAGAGAGAAAATAAAGGAGACTCTAACTAATGTCTCCCCTCCCTCTCAGGTTTTCTGCTCCTCCTTCTTGTCTTCCTCTCTGTCCTTTCAGTCTTTGAGCTGCTGTGATTTGTGGAGGCAGACAGCGATCGGGGAGGAGCTGGCTTCAGGGTAGACTTCTATTAAAGTAGGAGAAGAAAAAGAATGGATGGAAAGAGAGGTGGGCAGAGACAGAGGGCATATCGCTTGGTAAATAAAGGGATGTGAGTTGGAGAGCAGCAGTTTGTCAGGCCGGACACGTTGTGCCAACATGTGTGTGTACACGAGTGTGTGTTTGTGCCGAGTCGGTAAATCTGCATGCTGCAGCCTGTGAACGCTGTGCTGTGAATCCTCTCACAGATGGACTGTTGCAAACACACAGCAGCGCTCATTCATATTAATGAGCCAAATCTATACGATGAAAATTTAATGCCAACAATTTGTGAGCCACTGCCAAGTGAATATCAAAGTGCACAATTAGAAGAGGAGCAGGAATGTATGAGTGTGCCGCCTCGATGCACATAGGTGGCAAATCCAAGCAAAGTCTATCACAAACAGTCTTTTGCTGTCAACAAAAATATATCTTCCGTAGGTACCACTAATCAACAGGCATACTGTAGATGAAATTAAGCAAAATAAGATAAAAAATTTGATTCTTGAATCTGCAAGTGAAAGGTGTCTTGGAAAAAGAATTTTTTTTTCTTTATAAATTGAAACTAAGGGTTTTGCATGCATACAAAGAAAATAAATACAATTTACTGTGAAAGACTGTTTGATAAAACACTGACAAGATTGATTGTTATTATCTGCATTTCGATAATGTATTGCTCAGAGACAAGAAAGACTAAAAACTATGGGAATTCATGCTTAGGAGTCACTCAGAGAACTGTCTCTTCTTCTTTTCTTGAAAAGCAGAGCTTTGAGTGAAGGACTATGATACGTGTAGCTGAAGAGTCAAACCCAGGTTGATAGATTTGTTTTGGGTTGTTTTGAGTTTTTATTACACTTCTGGCTCGTTTTTGTTTTCTTTTTTTTAATGGAGAGTAGGAGAGGGGGAGAGAGGGGTGGCAAAGGATTACAGTTCAGATTCGGACCCAGGTTAACCACGTCGAGGACTAAAGGGCTAGTTATACTGCCGCAGCAGTGTGTCGCGGTGAGCTTGTAGTAGATATTTTTGATTTATGCCCAATATTGAAGCGTGGTCTGCACTGTTATTCCATGCCACAACACAAGAGGGACAGTCAGAAACTAGCTGTGGGTTTAGATGCGGCCAAGGCAGTGACGAAGTGGGGGAAAGTTTGTGCGACAACAGAGGGGCATGAAGGCGAAAAAGAGTGGAGACCCAGGTGGAAAAAGGGTCCCAGCGTTCTCACGCACCTCGCTCTTCTAGCTGGTCATGAGTCCTTTTCCATAATGGCAGTCATACAAACAAAACAAGATGATGGTAAGGTACCAAACACGAAATATGCATAGTGTAAAGCGTATGTCGATTTGACCAATCAGAGGTCTCCTGTCTGTGGTCACTTACAATTTTGTGCACCAGAGTGTCTGCGGAAGGGGTGGTTGCATATTTGCATTCACTGAGATTCACACACGCAGACGTCCTGGTTTCTGAGTATAAACCATCCTTAAGGCCTCCGTACATGGGTCATGTGCACTAATCACTGCTCTCCGCCGAAGCACGCCCACTGGTTGATAGTTAATAGTGTGGTATGCATGTTCCATTACTTGCAATTCACCCAAATGTCACACCATGCAGTTCTTGAAGAAACTGCAAAACACTAAAATTCTCCAGTCAGACTTGTTAAATAAGAACATTTGTTATTGTAAAGGTAAAAATTAATCAAACTATACATTGTCTCTACTCGGTATATCACAGGACAACACAAAGACACATGAAGCAACCAAAGCATACAAAAAAAAACTGTTTTAGACAAATAAGTGGGGAAAACATGCAGACTCCATGCAGAAATGCTGGGATTAAATTCTAGGGTATTCATGCTGCAAGACGTTCCTATAAAGTACCATCAAACTGGACAATAAGATCTAGAGACAGTATGCTTTGGATTGATGAAAGATTGGAGACAGTAATGTACAGTGTAAGGTATAAAGAAAGGCAACTTGACCTTTTACAACACAGTAAAAATAACTATCAACACAGTGGAAGGGTGACAAATTTATTCTGTTTTTATTGGCCAAAGAACTCCCACTGCTGTCATTTAGCCAACTATAAACTCCTTTCTATACCAACATTTTATAGAGTCAAATATATAAGAATGTGCAACAGTTGAAGTTCACCCTGAACTAGTCAGTAAAAGTATAATGATGCAAAACACAGCAGCAAACCTAATGAGAAGGGCTGAATAAAAAATAAAAGACAGAATATACTTCATTGGTACAGTAAATGTCCAGCCCGCAACTTAATTGGTTGAACTGTAAAGTGCCTTGACATGACTTGTGTTGAGCATTGGCACTATAGAAATAAACTGAATTGAATTGAAATACTGTGAGAATAACCCTAAGAAAGCCATTATTTTTATATGATAAAGAGATCACATCAGAAAGATATAAAGAAAACATTAAGTGACAGTTGAGTAATGCCAGCTAATGCCACATGCTTTTCTGTTAGGTTTATTGGTTGAGGACAGATTCAAATACTGTAATACAAAACAAAACCCTTACAACTAAAGTGGACACTTTGTTTTCCCTATGGCTGGAAAAGTTGCCTGTTCACTTGTGGATCATATTAGTTTGATTATCTAACTTTTTTTTATGTTCCATTCTTTAAAATTCTGATCGAAGTGTCACTGAGTCAGTATTTTCCCCCCATCTGTATGCAACAACAGCACCAAAAATAAACTGTCAGGAAGTTGTTCAGATGAAGGGATATGAAGTGAAATTATAGTATATTTGTGTGTGTGAGCGTGCATGTGTTTGTAAGTTTCTTACAGGTGTGCGTAGGCCTCCCACCTGTGTTTGTTCTTTCCAGAGTGTCACGCTATAGTACGCTATGCAGTTATTTGGCAGTGATGGCTGCTCCCATGTCAAAACACACACACATATGCAAACCTGAGACCCAATCCAATATCAGTTTAAATGAGACGCACTTCTTGTCACTGTCACTGCAGAGTTAGAAAGTGCTCCGAAAAAAATCAGTGTGGGATAGAACTGTAGAGTAAAAAGGGAGGCCAAGAGAGTGGATGCTGCTTATTGGCAGTGTTATTCCCCCTGCAGAAAATGGCTACCTCCATTAAGTCACTAATGATCCCTGCATTATGCCGCGCATCAAGGAGAGGCACCAACATGTCTGGGCTTGAAAGAGCAGAGGAGTGATGCAGACGAGATGTGAAATTATGAAGGGAATGAAAAGAAAATATATTGGGAAGGAATGAACAGGAAAGAGAAGGATGTTGGGGTTACAGTGAGATGAAGCTTCTCTTCACTCAGAGTGAAAGTTGAAGTGGTTGCACAGCAGGATCACTCTATCCATCCGTCTATCCATCCGTCCGTCCGTCCATCCATCCATTCGTACATCCATCCATTTTTGCTTTTATCTGTTAATCGAATACTCCACCCATTAATATTACTGTAAAAACACTGCCATCAATAGTATATCCCATCTTTACCTGTTTCACTGTGACATGACTACTGTAGATGTGCATGCAGTGACGTGCGGTCAGGGGAGGCAGGTGAGGCAGTGCCTCACCAGCCATCATGGAAAGAAAGAAAATATATAATCATAAAGTAATTTAAATTGTTATATTCATCCGGTGGTTTGTACTAAAAAATATTCATTTTTCATGTAGCTTCACCAATTTCGATTCTTATTTGTTCAAAATCGCTGAATTTTCTTATTTTCCCATTCAAATGCTTGGAAGCGATGCCGGTGAGGCAGCAGCGAGCTCTGCCTCACCTTGGATTGCGCAACCCCTGGCTCTGCGCTGGCTGCAAAGCGGAGAGAGCATGTTGCTGTACGGCGTCAATAAAATGGTTTAAACAAATGTAATATGTGAACTTATTTCTAATAATTTGGCTTATGTATATAATGTACAGAGCTTTTTGTCACCAACTGTGTTTGTGTAACGTGTTTCGTGTAATGAGCGATTATAAACGGCAGAGAACAAGTTCGAGGTGAGGCAGGCAGTTCTCTTGCCTCATGGCAGGGGGTGCTCAAGAGACTGAAAACATAAGGCAGGAACAGGACGGATCAAGGAAGGCTTTCTTCCCTGGCAGTGATCTCCATTGAGACAGAGAGACTTTTAAAACTGAAGGAAGATAAGGAGGACTTCTATTCATTTATAAGTAAAGGTAAGACAGTAATAACATTTATTTTGTTTTGTTTTTTAAGGAAATGTGTGTTTTGTGAGCTACAGTTTGTATGTGTAAGGATGCAGAAGTGAAACATAACCTGTAAACTGCTGTCAATCTATGCATCTATTTGCAAATCTGATTCTGATGACGTCAGTGCCTCACCAGCTATGAACCTCACCGCACGTCACTGTGTGCATGCTATCCTTGGGTACATGTGGCATGCACTTTGTCAAACTCCTAGTCTGTGGTGCTTTGGGAACAATGATATACATTCTGTAGACAGAGTACAACACGATGTACTAAGGAGGCAGTTATAAACATATGAAAGTTTAATACATGCACCATAATTATTAATCTATAAGGCAAGCCAGCTGCATCACTTGCTTGAAAAGAGGATAACTTTTTGGAGGATCTGGTCCAAAAAGTTACAGCAACTCACCTGTGTATTTTCAACTTCACCAAAAACATCCTTAAATAAATCTCCTTCTAATCATCCCCCAGTAAACACCAAGGAGGCACAGACCCATCCTAGAGCCAATCACCACAGAGATCTGCTTACTGAGGAGCGAGTAAATGCTGCAGCAAGTTGTTTGATTTGAATTTGAATTTTAAAACGTCTCCCCCATTACATTTTCCATTATTTAATCAATTATTCATGAAATCTACAAATGAGCAAGGGTGCTCTTATGCTGAGCAAACACTTGGACAGTACCAAGCACTGTTTCTCCTTCAGTACATCAACCTCGTCCTCGAGTGTCTCCAAAGGGCACTCAGACAAAAGAATAGGGGGCAGGAAGGAGAAAAAGAAATGGTTGCAGAAGCAAGAGGACAAGCAGGAAAGAATGGCAGATGGAGGGTGGTGACAGAAGGGGGCAACTGGGACAGAAAGAAGAGGGGTATGCAGGCAGACGATGAGAAAGAGAACAAACTGAGGCGAAAGAAGCAAAGCCAACCACAACCATCTGTGATCGATAAAATCCACTCAGTGTTTTACTCAATTGTTTCTTCAGCAAAAACCAGAGTGGTAGATAGGTTGGTGTGTTGAAGTTCATGTGTATTGAAGTTCAGGTGAAACCTTTTTGCCTCCAATTGTGATAGTCAGAGCCCCGTAACAGCTGAGTTAAGTAAGGGTTAGCTTGAGGGTTAAAAGGGTAAACAAGCTGCAGAACAACTGACAATAAATCGAAAGAAAGAATTGACTCCAATAAAGCTGTACATACTATCTTTTTTTCATGCCAGTGACAGGTGTTAGACTAGTAGCTTTGAAAAAGAGAATCGAATAGATCGCGTAACTAAAAACAAAAGATTAGGCTTAGGCTCCATGGTCTTTCAAGCTATGGAGGCTACCTACCCTATCTTTGAGGCTGCCTTCCACCTCGTGAAATAAGTCCATATCAGTGCTTGTATTTAGTATCTTGAACCTTTACTCATTATTTACATCATATGAGAAATTGGAAAATAGATGGAGTAGTAGAGAGAGATCTCAGAGTTTTTTCTTAACTGACTACTATCAAAATGCATCACCTGCAGTACCTTAGATGAGACCCCAATCCATTTATACATCTAGATCTAAATTTGTATAGAAAACCCATATGTGATACATGCTGAGTTACCCTTCACCTTGATTAGTGATTTATGACATCTGGAGAACCCCAGGGCCTTGTCTTGGTGGGTTTTAGATATGAAAGAGGACGAGGATTAACAATAACAATGTTGCGATGGCATACAAAAGAATTTAATCGTTTTTAGATTTTCCCATCGTCCATTTTTATCTTTGTGCTGCCATGATTATGAAGAGGTTTAACGAGAAACAGTACGACACTGTGTGCTCTATCCTAAGTTATATTAGAACAAGTTGCTCTGGTCAATACATTTTAAGCAAAGCCAGAGAGATAGTGTGATAATATAATGGATGGGGCAAAGGGGGCCTAGAGGATATTGAAAAAGCAACAAATGACCTTCTCAAAGTTGCATCTCTTCCCCCCTGCCTTGCCATCTCCTACTTTCCCACTCACTCAGCCTCTAATGGTTATTTACCTTGTTGGAAAGGGCTTTTCTTTCTCACCAGAGGGATCGACAACAGGGCATGAGCAAAAGCAGGGCAGCCTGCTTATGGAGGGCGGCAAAAGAAAGGAAAAAGGAGGAATATATCATTTGGACAGTCTCCCCGGCGACACCAAATGTGCTCTACTCTTCTTTACGGCTGTAATACAAGTGAAGGTTTGGATACAGGAAGAAAGAATTACATGTCAATATTTGTTCCCACTGACTGAGTGGTTTGAAAAAGATACATTACAAGTTCTTGTTGTTTTTTCCCCCCTTGAGACAATTCCAGAACTCTGGCTTTATTTGGAATCAGGGGGAACTTCTGGGGTCACTGAGTAAAAGCCAGACATTGCGTAATGGAGAAAAAGGTGACAAAGAGAAAGGTATGAATAAAAAGGATGGGAGCATTAATGATACTGGCAAACAGTGATTTTAAGGCTGCAGAATGAGAGAAGGCAGCGTGGACATTTCCCATAGCAAGTCTCTGAAATACAAACAATGACTCAAATCATTGTTCAGGGCCCCTGGTCCTCCGTCTCATTGACTACAGGCAATAGCATCTGGATGAGCGGTTATTCCTCTTGAGCCACAAGCTGCTCCTGCCTAGAAATGGCATTGTTTAAACTCTTTTGTTTTTACTTTACACACTAAGAAGAGTAGCAAGCAGACTTGTCTTCTGCACAGTATATTATACACGCAGTTAGTTTAGGGGATATTTTTCGACTCAAAATTCTATCTCCTTGTGTTGCTGTTGTCCTTTCTCGTCTTCAATTTAAAAAGATAACAATAGGGCTCCTAGTAAGTATATTTATTTAGACCTTTTTACTTCTGTTTTTATATTAGACCTAATATTTCAATGCATTTCATATAACTGTATGTGACGTATAAATTGAAATTGGAAAACATTTTGGGAGACAAGGATAATGGTTTACAAAACTTTGATGGTTAAAAGATTGCCTTTGGTGGCTAAAATATTTTTGGGATGTTTTAACTTTCTTGCATCTCAAATACTACACAAGTGTGATGGAATGGAAAGCATATAGAACATTGTTTATATTGCCTCTGTGATCAAATAGTTACGTAACGGAATTAAGAACTTTGGGTTGTCTGCTATCTTGGTGAATTATTTTATGCTATAAACAACAAAATGCTGGACATTTTTTCACTTGTGATGTAATTAATTTCGTACATACTATCAAAATAGACTACAAGTATGTGTTTTCTATTTGAACTTTAAACCAAATAATAATGCTAAACATGAAACATTCAGAATAAAAAAAAGAAATAAATTCTCCATGGGTAGATCATCATGTTCTATCAAAATCTGGTTCAGTTGAGTTATTTGCGGTAGTTTTGTAAAAATAAAATAAAATAAAGTATTACCTGAAAAAAATGATAAGCCTTTCAAATATTTTAGTTGACACATGCTGTTGCAATCATCACAATTTGAATCACAGACTAAATACAAACCTGTAAAACAAGAAGACCTCCCAAGGCTTTCAAATTACCAAAACTTCTCTCATATTTAGTTTGATAAAAGGTAATTTCTCTTTTCAATCAAATATATCATCTTTGTCGTCTATTAAAGGTGTGCTTAAGTCAACTCTTATTCAAATCAAGCAACAATAATGCTGATAGTCAATTATGTTGATTGAAAACTAGGCAGCTGTATTCTTCTGGCAACAAAAGCAGTTTGATTGTTTGATTAGAATTAACACAATTTGAATAAAGGTTAATTACAGCTTTGGATTAAAAAACTGGTGCTCATTCAGAGCAAAGGGTTTGAAAAAAGTATCACATTCATCCACTTTCTGATGCAGGACTTCAGCGGCCTCATCTGAGCATTCTTATATGAACTATATATAAAATATTTAACTATCAAAAATAATAAAAGCAGGAATACTTATTAAAAAATCAAAGATCCATGCAGTGTTAGTGTAGTTATTTTTCTTTGGTGAAGATAATTATTATTAATTATTTGGTGCAGTTCAGAATTCATGTTTATCTGAATAAACACAAATACAACTTATTGAATATTATTTATTTCCATCACCAGGTATCATAGTAGAAAAGCTTTCTCAAGCTGTTTGTGATGCATTTTGGAAACAGGAAATAAGCTCCTGGTCTAGCGCATCACCTGGCTTAAGAAACCTGTTCAAAGATTTACTTTTGCTTATTATTTTGGCAGCACAGATAAATCATCCTTATCTTGTTTTATTCATACCCTAATATATTTTATTCTTATCCTTATCTTATTTGTACTTACAATCTCTATTTTGTAAACAGTTGCACTGCAGTAAAACAATATCCCGCAAGGGACTAATAAAGTAATTCTGATTCTAATTCAGGAAGACCTTTGGCAGAATTTAAATGAGCCATTTTAATTTAGATTAATCTAGATTAATTCCAAGATTACAGTGATATTAATCTAGATTAAAAAAATAATCTATGCCCACCACTAATATATATATATATATTTATTAAGAGAGAGAGAGAGAGATTTACGTTTCTTAAGGAAAGTAGGTAACAATGGAAAGATAGATACAGACTGATGGATTGGTGTATAAATCCAAGGAGAGAGAGATGGATGGATGGATGGATGGATGGATGGATGGATGGATGGATGGATGGATGGATGGATGGATGGATGGATGGATGGATGGATGGATGGATGGACGGACATAGATAGACAGTTGTAAAATTTTAACACTGATGGCTTATTGTTTTGTGAAAAGATCATGTAATTTAAGCTTAGGGTTACAGTCCAACCTTTTCTCTTTCATCCTAAGGGGAGACATGAAGTGGCTCCCTGCAATTACATCTTCAGTGTATGAGTCAGAGTGATTGGTCATGGCCTCACTGTCTGTGTCCTAAAAGCCCTTCTTTCTAGGATAGTGTGCCCTTTTCTAAATCATGTAACCTTCACATTGTGAGAGGTGAATAGTTGTGCTATCAACTGTACTCACTTTGAAAACTCACTTCAAAACACAACTCCAGGGGCTTAATTTAAGTATGGACACCCCTTCATAGCCAACATCTGACCTTTAAAGCTTTAGATGTTTGCCTCCTCTCATTTTGCTGTTGCATATGCACATTTCCCCGTTAGATTTGGAGAGCAGATAAAAAAAAAGATTTTTAGTTTTTCAGATTTTTATTTTGGTTTATCATAGCTTTGCTGTAAAACATGACTAAATATACAGTGTGTGATTGTCTCAGAATGAGAAACATCTTCAACAAAGCTATTATGGAATTTTCCTTGCTGACAGTGTTGTTGAAACATTACAGAGCATTTTTTTCTCACTTTTTATTTTATTTTAAATTATGCATAATATGTAATATAAGGCCTAATTTACAGACTTATTTGGACTGTATCCTTTTCTTGCAAGTAAATATAATTAAGAAAAAAAATATCCATGAATTTTTGGATCATGAAACACACAAAGAGGTGGAATAATATTAAATTTCATATTTTGACATTTAAAATTATGAATGATTATTGAGGTCAGAGCTGGCAAAATCAGAGAAATAATGGCCCTATAAGCGTTTCCTCACCACCCTGTACCACTTTTTTACTGATCTTGAAACTTAAATTAACAAAGGTAAAAAGATTTGTTTAACTTAGCAGATAACTATCAGATAATGAACTAATACACTTTGAAAAATCTGTCCCCTTTTTATGTTTTCTATAACACAGGGCAGCCATTTAATTACTGTGTCTTGCAATGAACTATTATGTTGCCCCTCTTAAAGAGAAGGAAATCATTCATAGGAAGCTGATTCCCCTGTTTAGTTTAGAGCTATGTACTTTTAAGCATGGTGCTAGGAAAATGGAGAGAAAATGGCACTCTGCACATAAAGATGAATTCTACTTAATCAATTTTAACAGTCTACTCCTGTTAAAAATTACCATTTGGAAAACAAGTGCAGCATATTTACCTTGGATTCTTTTTAAATTCAATTTATTCTATTAAAAATTAGCATCATATGAATTAGGATCAAATGACGAATCCATCTTTTGAAGGAGGAGAAAATTATTAGCTTTATTCAAGATTCAACTTTTTATGTACTTAAGATTTATCTCAAGCCAAATTATTTAAGAAAGTTTTCAACCTCTATTTTAGATATGATTAAGGCATTCCTAGTACAGCTCTTTTAAAAGCCTGTACTTCAGGCCTATATCTAATCTTTCTTTCTTATCTAGAAATCTTGAGAACATGGAGGCTAAACAACTGAGCACTTACACTGTAATGATCTTTTTGACGAGTTTCAGTCATGTTTTAGAGCTCATCATAGCACTGAAACAGCACTGCTGAAAGTGAGTCATGATGTTATCATGGCCTGAGATAATATACTTGTCTAAACATGTCCTATTAAATCTTAGTGTTGCATCTGATAAAGTTGATCACAATATTCTGGCAGAAATGCTTGAACTTGCTGTGAGATTTAAGGGAACAGTACTAGGCTGGTTTGAATCTTACCGCCTGACAGATTTTAGTTTATTCATTATAATAATAAATCTTCATGTTCCAAAACTTGTGAAGTACCACAGGGGTAAGTGCTAGGGCCAATTCTTTTTACTATATATTTGATTCAAATTAGTAAAATGATCAGTCTTCTTGCGATTAATTTTCACTAACCCTTTATATAGACCACAGAAGTCTGGAGGACATACATTTTCTTCTTTTTAATCAAGACAATTTATTGTCTTTGAACCAGAGTCTTTTATAAAGAAGCTGATCAGCCAATTAAAGGAATAGTACACCCAAAACATGATTAGCCTTCATTTTCTACTCACCCCCATGCTGAACAACACTCTGGAGTACTTTTTTGATATCTCAAATGCATCTGGAGACCTGGGAGGCTTCTTGCTGTCTGCTGACATTCAAATAATGGAGGTGCCCAGCGCCCGAGACAGAAAGGTCCATGAAAGTCCACAAAAAACGTGTCAATATTCCTCCATACTGCTCGTCCAATGTATTCCAAGTGTCCTGAGTGGGTAGCATCCAGAATTTACTCGAAACGAAGTCATTTAGAATGTTTTTAGAGCATAAACAGTAGTGTATAGGATTTCCTGAAAGCGCGCGCCGGCGCGTTCATGACGCTACGGAAGCCGGCAGACCAAGCCAGATGAAAGTGCGCATTCAGCGTCTGCTCTGCCAATAATGCAAGCGTAGAAGAAGAAATGTGCTGTTTACCTGTGCAAAGAAAGAAACAACGAAAGAAAAATGTCTGAGGACTTCAGTGTTGAGGAAGAGCATGAGTTCTTTGCTGAGCTGAATGCGCTGGTTTGGTCTGCCGGCTTCCGTAGCGTCGGGAGCGCGCATGTGTGCGCTTTCAGGAAATCCTATACACTACTGTTTATGCTCTAAAAACATTCTAAATGACTTCGTTTTGAGTAAATTCTGGATGCTACCCACTCAGGACACTTGGAATACATTGGAAGAGCAGTATGGAGGAATATTGACACGTTTTTTGTGGACTTTTATGGACCTTTCTGTCTCGGTCACCATAGACCTCCATTATTTGAATGTCAGCAGACAGCAAGAAGCCTCCCAGATCTCCAGATGCATTTGAGATATCAAAAAAGTACTCCAGAGTGTTGTGAGTAGAAAATGAAGGCTAATCATGTTTTGGGTGTACTATTCCTTTAACTGGTGAGATCCAGAGGCCTTGTGGGAGGAGCGGGCGCACCTACGGAGCAATTTCATCCACCTGAAAGTTCAGTTCCTCATGCATGTGGGGGTTTTTTGCACAATGGTTGATGAACTCATGCGTGAAAGTAGTTTAAAATACTTGTACGTTTATTATCCTATGTGGTGTTTTGACATAAATGTGACACAATATAGGTGGACCTGTGAAGGCAACAATGCAGTAATCTATTATACTTAAGATGACCGCATTACTTGGATTTTCAAGAACCAGCTAAAACATTGGGCCTTTAATCTGGGAGATATTCTTAGGTGAGAAAAGGCCGACCATGGGAGTTGCCTGAAGGTGCAATATTCCTCTGGTAATAAATACTCCAAATGGGACTCAAAAAATGTTGAAGGAAGTATTGGAGAAAAATAATTGACAGGTATGCAAGCCTTAGAACCCCATCAAAACTCCAAATACTAGGGTAGATGTCTCATGTTGTAGTGGTGTTTAATGGCAAGGGGGATTGGAGTGCCTAGCAAAACAAAAGGTGCCATGATAAAACATTATTTTATGTATACAAATGTCTCAGGGATACCAACAGTGATTGATTTTGGCTCACAGCTAAGAGGAACATTTTACTTCCCAATTAAAAAGAAAAATCGAAACAGTAATTTCTCTGTGAGATTATTCAGGTGTAGTAAACTAAAATCCTTTTGGTAATCCTTGTTGATATAAAACAGGGAACATATAGTCTGATTTAATGGCAAACAGGGGGAACATGAGACCCAATATGTCTCTTTAAATAACTTGTTTCCAGCTGTACCACCACTTGATTTTTTCAACTTGCATATGGTTGTGTAGATGCTTTTCTCAGTTGTATTTTCACATTTCCCTCAGTTCTTCTACCTGTTCAAACTTGTAGACCAAGCAATCAGCTATTATTTACACACACAGATTTATGCACCAGTTGAAAGTTGTACTTCCTCATAAAAAAGAAACTAATCACAAGAAGGATCTTTTTTCTATGAAGAAATCAGATTGACCTCTGCGTCTCCACCGGAATTTCGGAGGAAATTACTGTTGGTGGCTTATCGCCCTTGTCTTGGAGAGATTCCACACGCCCAGGTCCAGGCAACCATACAATTTGAATCTTTTTCTGATATAGATCATGAAAAAAGAAGAAAATGCTGGTAATATTATAGCAGGCTGGAGTAATCACATACTATTATACTGGCAACAAAAAGAGCAATCATCAAATGCATGTTTAAAAAAAATGAAAACATCAGATTACATAAACAAAGATGCAAGGATATTTTATTAGATCTCCAGTATGAAAATTAGATTAAAAGCAGTGATGGGTTATCCTTCCTTATAATCATTGGAAGTAGGAAGGTATTCAAACACATGCATGCCTTCTGACAATAAGGCTTTGATAAAAAAAGAGGCTTTCATTGACTAAACCGCCAGAAAAACTCAACCAAACAAGAGACTTACACATGGGCAACAGATGTATTAAAAAATGCATACGTAAGGCAAATGCCAAAGCTTGATCTAACACAGACCAATGTGAATTCAAAACATGTCTATATTTATAAAAAAAGAACTTTTAACCATAGTTAGCAAATATGTGATTGTGTTTTAAGTAAAAGAAAATGATGGAGCAATTATTTTTTTCTTTTCTAGGAGTGGAGTGTGGGGTTGGGGGGGGGGTTGCACATCAAATGCAGAATAAAGGGCAATTGGACATGAACTCTTTCACATCTGCTTTAAGCATATTGTTTTGGCAAAATTATTATTTTTTGGTTCCAGGATCTTTACCTCCTGTACAGAAATAAAAACGAAATATCAATATTATCAGGTTTGATGGATGTTCTTATGAGGCAGAGATGAGTTCTTGCATGTTTAATGAAATGAAGAAGGCGACAAGAAAAAATCTAAGGGGAATTACAGGAAAACAAAAACCAGGAGACATCTGGGGAGGACATACAGATGGAACAAAGTAACCACAAGAAACCAGCAAACAGTAACTGAAGAGGAGGAGTATATATGACAAACAGAACAAAGAATGGGGTAATCAACTGATTGGGAGCAGGTGTGAAGAGAAGAATCTAGAGGGGAGCTAGGGGAAGGAGACTGACACAAGGGGGCAACAAAGGGTAAACGAGAAATATATAAGAACACAAATACAACCAGAAGACAACACAAACTGGAAATGAAACCAATGAAAACTCAAAAAAGAAAACTTAAGCAGAATCAAAAAGTGCCAAACCGTGGCACAACATCAGCAATATCAGTTGCTCTCTTGGCACACATGTACTGGAGTGTGGTCTGTTTTGGAATAAATGCTCTGATTAATTTGAAGCCAGCCATTACAACCTGTTGTATTGTTTTAGAGATGTCTGTAATGTGTTTTTCACATTTTTGTTGGGGTCAAGGACGAGCCTGAAGTATTTAATGCAGCTTTTTTTAGCTATTTATTTTCATACATAAATATTTCTGAGTGCTAAATGCTTTTAAACTCTGGTCCTTGTGCTGCCAGAGTAAAACCTGAGACTTTACTCTAGGCTCCAGGTCAAGCATGTTTCTCATGCAAGATGGGTTCCGCATGGGCTGAATCAGGTCTCTGGCATCATGGAATCTCAAGGTATAGTCATTAAGAGGGGGGTATTTGGTTTGGGAAGAATAACTTTGTTTATTGTAGAATCATAGGTGTCTTCAGGCCATAACCATAAACACACATTGGGATATTTTAGGATGGAGAGAAAAGCATTAGCTCCATAATATAGTAGGCGTAGGTCTAAACATTTAAAAAGTTGACCGAACCAGTTGAATCGGCTCAGTCCTCCAATCAAGCTGGCTTTTGGGCAGCTTCCTTTGAAGGCACATTAACATGTGGGGAGTCCCCGCTGTAAAACTAGAACTCATTTCCCCCATACATTCCTAGAATATTTCTCCCATACATTCCTTTAAAAATGATATGAAGAAGATTCACTAAACTTAGAAGGTTAAGTCCTAGAAACTGGAAAGTAAAATGATGGCTTGATTCGTATATTTTGTATTTAATTTGCTGATAATGATCTGACCACTTGGAGGGAAAGTATTGACATTTTAATCCTACATTTTTTTAAACCCAAAGTATAATGAGATGGAAAAACTCCATGGTGTCCTTGATCTAATACATACACACTATACAGAATAGGAGCAAATACATTTTTTTTAAAGAAAAATAATAAAACTCAATGTTTTTTTTTTTTTAAATACCATTCATGATACATGTTTTAAACACAGATGTATTGCTGTTGCGCTCAGTAAAAATAATTTTAATAATTTTTTGGGGGGCGGGGGCAAAGAGCCTTGCAGGTTAGTGGCACTCTTTATTGGTAGTGCATAAAACTTTTTTTTAAGCATAATTTCTTTAGTATTATTTTTTTTCCCCCCACAAAAATAGGACATGCAGCAGTTCTCTATAAGATGCACGCGTATTTTTTAAAGCTATGTATTCAGGCAGCAATGACAGCTCGGTGAGGCTGTATTAATTTAGTCCTATATTACTCCTCTCTCTTTAAACTGGGCAATGCAGGCTTCACCCTCCCTTTTGATGTAAGGACATTAAGGCTCAGGCTGTAACCCTTGAAAATATCAGGTTACACTGATGGGTTTTCTTCTGCTAGTTTTTTCCTGTTGATTAGAGACAACAGACGGATCAAAGAGTCTGTGTTTCCTACAATCCTGCAGGTAAGTAGCTCAACAGTGGATCCATGTTTTCTTTACTGAGGATGCTGTTGGCTGTCATGCTGAAGAAACACAAGGATTTTAATCAAAAAGAAACATTTTTGTGGTCCACCTTAGCCTAAAAAAAGGTCGAATAATGTAAAAATTTCCTTAAAATTGCTGAAAAAAAGCTGAATTTTAATAAATCAGTTTAATCAGTGAAAAAACAACTATGTCACATAGCTTTCTCAGTTTTTCATTGTTGCTGCAGGCTTTAAAGGGGTCATAAAATGATTATATAGGGTATTTGGTGCTGGTCCTTAAGCTCTCTGAATAGGGTGTGTAAAATTGGCTGGGATGAAAATGGCATATTTGCTGTTCTATGAGCCCTAATGCAAGCCTGGTTAAAAGCCCTAGAATGAAACCAGCGGTTTTCTTCCTTTTATGGTATGCTCATGAGTATTCAGATGAGCTGTCACTGAGTGGTTGGCTTACGAGCGAAGCTGCTGAGAAAAGACGCATCCTAGCAACAAGCACTCACTCACAGAAACACCAAATTGTTGATATTGTAGGGTGACCAGATGTCCACTTTTTCCCGGACAAGTCCTACTTTTCATACCTAAAAAGACCTCTGACCAGTGGCCCAGCAGTCGACACTTCATTCCAACCCCCTTGGGCCAGTGAACCACTGGGCTTGTCTGTATGTCAATTTCTGAGCATGACAAAAGTACAGGCCAGGACCAAATAAGGCAACATCCCCGAATTGATGTCAATTTGGTGCTTTGTTTGAATTCACCTGTTCTACGGTGGAAACTTAGAATTGTGAGATTTGCAGAGAAAGGAAGTGTCAATGGCGTTTGAACTTCTCTGTACGTCCATTTCACCCACTGGACTATCGTTATTCATCTATGACAATGTAAACTCAGTTTTGCATTCTATGACCCCTTTGACTGTGCAATAACAGTTTGGAGGGAAAATTGTTTAACAGAATGAAAAACTAGTTATTGTTTTGCTGGATATTTTAAATTTCTAATGTGTCTTAATACCTAAAATCTAGGAATTATTAGAGTTGATGGATCATTTTAATCATTGGCAAATAAAGTCAGAAATATCAGCTTGAGCTACAGAAATTAAGTGAGAAAATGTTTTTGTTGTCTGGGTGAACCGACCCGTACAATAACAGGTCCTGTGTTATATATTGCCTAATGAATTCATTGTCAGGGTTGTTGCAAAGTTCAGGTGGCACATGACAGATGACTGATTACACCAGAATGATAAATTTGCAAAGACAAAGCGTTATCAGAACGTATCACCTACAGAACACGACTGATTGGCAGCCTTATTAAAAAGCTCAGGTGCGTGGTGGTGCTGTCCCTAATGAATGGGTCTAAAGGGGTGTCAGATGCCCATCAGGGGTACAAAGGGGGGCTGACAAGGCTTGGCTGTCCCATCAGTCACAGGGCGGCAGGGGGTCAGAGGTGGCCCTGGCACCCCATCTGGCTCAGAGTACACAGAAAGGAGAAAGAAGGTTGGGGGCTGGTTTGCCTTAAATTGTGATGGAAGTGGTGTCATTTCTGGCGTATAAAGATAAATATAGCCCCCTAAAGCCTGATGAAAGCACAGAATACTCTGTATGTGAGTAAACGCAGGTGCATATGAACATATGCTTCCTCTATAATCTCTGTGGTGTAAGAAAAGCAATCTACACATGTATACACTTGTGCAAACAGACATGTCCCTTCCCAGAAGGCTGGGGTCATGGGTGATCTGTCACTCGCCGCACCTCGATCATAACAGATGGGCCTAGTCACACTGGGGCACACTTCCACTCACACACACTCTTGAGTCCCAATGCACTGGCAAGGTCCTGAGCTGTGTGATCGGGCCTGCAGACCAGGCAGGCATATGGGCCAGAACCACCACCCCCCCGGGGGCACTGAGTTGGAGACAGAGCAGATTGGCACTGTTAGAGAATAAACACAAATAGTTTACCCAGCCTTTAAGCCGGCACATCTGTTTTTACACTTCAAATATTGTTAATTTCTCCAAGATAAGCTATTTTCCATCAGTATCCGGTTCTCTGTTTGTTGTACGCAGTTATTGTTGTGTTTAAAAGAGAAAGATCTGTTATAATCGGATTGATGTTCATGCAGGAGCTGTGTAAAAACCTGACCAAAGGAAGGATGTACACAGGTAGGCATGGCTGAGTCTGAATGGACAGAGGCCGGCTCACATGCTGTAAACTGTGATATTTATATTCCACATCAGTGGGTTTAATTCCTTTGTGCTAATTTTATGCAGTCGCTTTGTTTTTTTCCAGGAGGCCGTAAAATTGGCAGATGGTGTAAAACAATCTGCACCTGTTTCTCCCTTTACGTCTCTCCTACTTAGCAACATATAAAAGCACCTATTCATTACCCTGCAAAATGATATATACCCTTTGAGCTTTTTCCTGTGTTACATTGTTGTATCAAAAACTTAAACAGTAAAGTGCTTTACATTGTGAAAGTTTTTATTTGTTTCAGCCCAAATTATGCTAATCCACCTAAAAAAAAAAAGTGTGACGAGCTGCCTTTAGAAATCCATTTGAAAGTAAAGATTCTACTTGTGTTATTTAAAATTTTAGTCAACGTTTTTGAGAAAAGCTCAGAGGCAAAGAACAATCAGTTCATTGATGTTCTGATTGTTCATACAAGAACAATCTTACAAGAAAGTGGTAAAAACAAAAAGAATAAATAAAAAATAAAAAACATTTTAACCATCCAACTGGTGCAATGCGGTGGAACAACTTGGAGTGTATTTTTCTTTAGTCGGAAAAGGGAATTTGGTCAGACATTGTCAGGGACAAAGAGGTCAGGCAAAGAACAAAGGTGTAGAAATGTCATCCATTTAGTTTTGGTAAGGTACTAACCAAAAAAATCCATCAAATGACGCCAAATTCATAAATAACTGAGCCCAAAAAAAAAAAAGATATCAACAAAGACTGCGCTAACCAAGGATAACAAACCAGAACTGATCCTCTCACAATTAACACAGGGGTATTTATACACAAAGGCTAGCCTACAAATAACGAGGAGGGGAGAGAGAAAACTTAAGACAACCAACAAATAAAACGGGACAACTAAGTCAAACCTACAAATCATAACTACAACATAAATGTGAAACTTAGACAATTAAACACCAAAATGTATTTTAAAACAGTGGAGTTTTGAGTATTTTACAGCTTCTTCAGAGTCAAGTCCCCCACTTTCAGCTGCTTGTTGGATTCCTCCACTTCCTGGTGTTACACCATATTTGCTCCCCCAGCTAGTTCTTTCAACCTCAGCAAAAAGAAACACATTTAATGATCTTGAAATACTGTACATAGGGTGTTTACTAAATGTGTACATCCATATTAGTAAACATCCTAAAATAGATATTCTGTGTGAAAGAAACATTAAGATACTGATACTGGAATAGTTGGAAGAACCTCCATGGATACACTTCTTGGATGGAGCATGTGTTGGGAATTTACCTATCAGAGAAAAATCAGAGCTTGAATGCAATGTTTTAGGTTAGATTATATCCATGAATGAGAATATGCATAAATTTAGTTGAGAATCTGTTTAAAGGCTAAAAAGGTGATGTAAAAAATATCTTAAAGAAAACAGTGTGCCTGAGTTATTTTACAAAAATACAGGTGCTGGTCATAAAATTAGAATATCATGAAAAAGTAGATTGATTTCAGTAATTCCATTTAAAAAGTGAAACTTG
This sequence comes from Cyprinodon tularosa, assembly GCF_016077235.1. Taxonomy (NCBI): domain Eukaryota; kingdom Metazoa; phylum Chordata; class Actinopteri; order Cyprinodontiformes; family Cyprinodontidae; genus Cyprinodon; species Cyprinodon tularosa. The sequence continues at coordinate 990,227 of NW_024038309.1, forward strand.
TATATTATATTCATACATTACATACAAACTCATATATTTCAGATGTTTATTTTGTTTAATTTTGATGATTACAAATGACAACAAATGAAAATCTCAAATTCATCATATCAGAAAATTAGAATATTATGAAAAGGTTAAAAATTGATGGCCCCTGGTGCCACACTCTAATCAGCTAATTAACTCAAACCACCTGCAAAAGCCTTTAAATGGTCTTTCAGTCTAGTTCTATAGGCTACACAATCATGGGGAAGACTGCTGACTTGACAGTTGTCCAAAAGACGACCATCGACACCTTGCACAAGGAGGGCAAGACACAAAAGGTCATCGCTAAAGAGGCTGGCTGTTCACAGAGCTCAGTGTCCAAGCACATTAATAGAGAGGCGAAGGGAAGGAAAAGATGTGGTCGAACAAAGTGTACAAGCAAGAGAGATAACCGCACCCTGGAGAGGATTGTGAAACAAAACCCCTTCAAAAATGTGGGGGAGATTCACAAAGAGTGGACTGCAGCTGGAGTGAGTGCTTCAAGAACCACCACACACAGACGTATGAAAGACATGGGTTTCTGCTGTCGCATTCCTTGTGTCAAGCCACTCTTGAACCACAGACAGCGTCAGAAGCGTCTAAAGAGAAACAGGACTGGACTGCTGGTGAGTGGTCCAAAGTCATGTTCTCTGATGAAAGTAAATTTTGCATTTCCTTTGGAAATCAAGGTCCCAGAGTCTGGAGGAAAAGAAGAGAGGCACTTCATCCACGTTGCTTGAAGTCCAGTGTAAAGTTTCCACAGTCAGTGATGGTTTGGGGTGCCATGTCATCTGCTGGTGTTGGTCCATTGTGTTTTCTGAGGTCCAGGGTCAACGCAGCCACATACCAAGAAGTTTTAGAGCACTTCATGCTTCCTGCAGCTGACCAACTTTTTGGAGATGCAGATTTCATTTTCCAACAGGACTTGGCACCTGCACACAGTGCCAAAGCTACCAGTACCTGGTTGAAGGACCATGGTATCCCTGTTCTTAATTGGCCAGCAAACTCTCCTGACCTTAACCCCATAGAAAATCTATGGGGTATTGTGAAGAAGAAGATGCAATACACCAGACCCAACAATTCAGAAGAGCTAAAAGCCACTATTAGAGCAACCTGGGCTATCATAACACCTGAGCAGTGCCACAGACTGATCGACTCCATGCCACGCCGCATTGCTGCAGTAATACAGGCCAAAGGAGGCCCAACTAAATACTGAGTGCTGTACATGCTCATACTTTTCATGTTCATACTTTTCAGTTGGCCAACATTTCTATAAATCCTTTGTTTTTATTGGTCTTCAGTAATATTCTAATTTTCTGATATGATGAATTTGAGATTTTCATTTGTTGTCATTTGTAATCATCAAAATTAAACAAAATAAACATCTGAAATATATGAGTTTGTATGTAATGTATGAATATAATATACAAGTTTCACTTTTTAAATGGAATTACTGAAATCAATCTACTTTTTCATGATATTCTAATTTTATGACCAGCACCTGTAATGTGTCAAAATGTTAAATTTTATAAAAGCTTGCAGACTTACTCCAAAGTATTTGCCATTGTAATCACAGATAATAGTGGATATACTGAACAGTTACTTAATAGTGACTCAATATATATATTAAAATATTCTTAATCTTAAAATTATATTATTTTAAAATATTCTTTAAAATATCGTTAAAAAATTTTTTATATTTAGTGTCTAACTTTCAGTTTTTTTGTTGTTCTTTTGGGTCATTTTCCAGCTGCATAACATAATGCATTCAAGTTTCAGGTCTTAAACCATATTGCAGACAATGACCTTGAGGAAATACTGTGTTAGTTGTATGCCTGAGGACATGCATTTAGAAAAGTATTTTACTGATCAATTAGTCATGGAAATTGATCTTCAGTTAAGCTGGTGAGGCCTAAAGGCCCTTAGATATGATTTTTCCTTACAGGTGCTGGTCATAAAATTAGAATATCATGAAAAAGTAGATTGATTTCAGTAATTCCATTTAAAAAGTGAAACTTGTATATTATATTCATACATTACATACAAACTCATATATTTCAGATGTTTATTTTGTTTAATTTTGATGATTACAAATGACAACAAATGAAAATCTCAAATTCATCATATCAGAAAATAAGAATATTGTGAAAAGGTTCAAAATTGATGGCCCCTGGTGCCACACTCTAATCAGCTAATTAACTCAAACCACCTGCAAAAGCCTTTAAATGGTCTTTCAGTCTAGTTCTATAGGCTACACAATCATGGGGAAGACTGCTGACTTGACAGTTGTCCAAAAGACGACCATCGACACCTTGCACAAGGAGGGCAAGACACAAAAGGTCATCGCTAAAGAGGCTGGCTGTTCACAGAGCTCAGTGTCCAAGCACATTAATAGAGAGGCGAAGGGAAGGAAAAGATGTGGTCGAAAAAAGTGTACAAGCAAGAGAGATAACCGCACCCTGGAGAGGATTGTGAAACAAAACCCCTTCAAAAATGTGGGGGAGATTCACAAAGAGTGGACTGCAGCTGGAGTGAGTGCTTCAAGAACCACCACACACAGACGTATGAAAGACATGGGTTTCTGCTGTCGCATTCCTTGTGTCAAGCCACTCTTGAACCACAGACAGCGTCAGAAGCGTCTTGCCTGGGCTAAAGAGAAACAGGACTGGACTGCTGGTGAGTGGTCCAAAGTCATGTTCTCTGATGAAAGTAAATTTTGCATTTCCTTTGGAAATCAAGGTCCCAGAGTCTGGAGGAAAAGAAGAGAGGCACTTCATCCATGTTGCTTGAAGTCCAGTGTAAAGTTTCCACAGTCAGTGATGGTTTGGGGTGCCATGTCATCTGCTGGTGTTGGTCCATTGTGTTTTCTGAGGTCCAGGGTCAACGCAGCCACATACCAGGAAGTTTTAGAGCACTTCATGCTTCCTGCAGCTGACCAACTTTTTGGAGATGCAGATTTCATTTTCCAACAGGAGTTGGCACCTGCACACAGTGCCAAAGCTACCAGTACCTGGTTGAAGGACCATGGTATCCCTGTTCTTAATTGGCCAGCAAACTCTCCTGACCTTAACCCCATAGAAAATCTATGGGGTATTGTGAAGAAGAAGATGCAATACACCAGACCCAACAATTCAGAAGAGCTAAAAGCCACTATTAGAGCAACCTGGGCTATCATAACACCTGAGCAGTGCCACAGACTGATCGACTCCATGCCACGCCGCATTGCTGCAGTAATACAGGCGAAAGGAGGCCCAACTAAATACTGAGTGCTGTACATGCTCATACTTTTCATGTTCATACTTTTCAGTTGGCCAACATTTCTATAAATCCTTTGTTTTTATTGGTCTTCAGTAATATTCTAATTTTCTGATATGATGAATTTGAGATTTTCATTTGTTGTAATTTGTAATCATCAAAATTAAACAAAATAAACATCTGAAATATATGAGTTTGTATGTAATGTATGAATATAATATACAAGTTTCACTTTTTAAATGGAATTACTGAAATCAATCTACTTTTTCATGATATTCTAATTTTATGACCAGCACCTGTATATCCCTGACAGAGCACTTTGCTCTCCATCTGCAGGTTTACTAGTGGTTCCTAGAATTTCTAAAAGCAGAATGGGAGGAAGATCCTTTAGTTATCAGGCTCCTCTCCTGTGGAACCAACTATCAGTTTTAGTCCATGAGGCAGACACCCTGTTTACTTTTAAGGGTAGGATTAAAACTTTTCCTTTTGATAAAGCTTATAGTTAGAGTGGCTCAGGTTATCCTGAGCTATCTCTATAGATATGCTGCTATAGGCTTAGACTGCTGGAGGACATAGGGACCCCCATTTCATCATTCTGCTTCGTTCTATCTGTATTCTCCCACTCTGCAGAATCTGTTAGTTCAATCTCTAACGTTCTGCTCTCTCTGCTTTTTCTCATAACAGCTTTGCCTCGTTTGTTCCTGTTTGGCTATGACACCATCCTGGAGAGAAACATCAGCCGTGCTGCTGCCATTGACACCTTTGTTTATAGATGTTGGAGATCGGCCTGTTTTCCAGTGTAGTGCTGCTTCTCTGACTGTGACTATCTGAATGTGCTCTCTTCATCCTCTGTCATGGAAGTTGGCTAGGACCTCGTCTGCCTGGCTGTGTGTTTCCTGGATGGGGCCGCCTTTTTACAGCTGTTTTTTGTATCTCTGCTTCTGTCTCCTTGAACACCAGTCGGCCTCGGCAGATGGCCGCTCACACTGAGCCTGGTTCTGCTGGAGGTTTCTTTTGTTAAAAGGGAGTTTTTCCTCTCCACTGACGCTAAAAGCATGCTTAGTGTGAGGGATTGCATTCGAGTCAATGAGTCGATGCAATCAACTAGTTTTCCTTCAATAGAAATCTTTCAATCAATTGGACTGTATGATCTGGTGAACTGTAAAGTGCCTTGAGATGACGTGCTGTGAATTGGCGGTATATGGATAAACTGTGTTGAATTGAATAGATATTATTATAGCTGCTTTATTTGACCTCTTGGATCAGTTCTTAGAGTACCATCCACTACAGTGGACAGGCCATTGTTGAAAGGTTCACCAGTGTTCAATGTTTTCTTTCACTGATATTCATTTTATTCTTAACGCTTTAAATTTGGGTTATAATTCCACTCTCATAGATGATAATAAGTCTGTTTCTTATCATCAAATCTTTAGACTAAAGCACTTTATGTTGTCAGACAGGTTCTATTTTAGCTTTTCTTAAATATGCATTTCGGCATATTATTTGCAGATGTAACAAGTAAAATATTAGTTTTCTTTAATTTGCTGTAATATGCTGAAATGTTAATAAAAAACGTAAAGAAGACTTAAAACAGTTGGCAGAAAAAACTACTGATCAATACTAATTTTAGGGATTACATGAACATTTGTCTTCTTAGATGCAAAGTATTAAAAAAGTTCAAACATTTCCACAACACTGTTGCTGTTACCCAGCCGGTAATTGCTTTCTCCAGGAAAAAGAACTCACAGCTCTTTCTGTTAGAGTTGCAATGTGAGCTTTCCTGTTCCATGTCACACATGCAGACCTATCACTCATAACCCTGCACTCAGCAGAACAAAAAGACGTTTCCATTTTTTTCTGCTGATAAAACCATGTTTTTTAAAATGCTGTTTATGGAGAGAGGGATAAGACCAGAACTGGTCTGAGCGACTCTTAGTTGACTTTACTTGTTTGTTCTTGTTGTTTTGGTCAAACAAGAGAAAAGAAGGGAACAATTACATTAAAGATGTATCAGTCTTTCTTGGCTCGTGACTTGTTTGGCTAGTCCTTCCACGGACACAGATTGTATTCCTGTCATAGCTCAGTAATAATTCACATTTTGATCGACAAATAACACCCTCTCAACTTTTGAGGTGTTCATTTCATTTGGTTTCATTTGTAAGCTGAGTTCCAGAGTGTCTCCTGCCTAGAGTGTTTTTAAAGAATGAAATAGCCCTGTGTTCTGCTGATCAATTCCACATCAGCAGCCTTCACCTGTAATTTCTCCTCTCTTATCAACAGAGATTAGCCTTCTCCTCACATTTATAATCCATCTCTTAATCTTTTCTCTCTCACACAAATGCACATTTCTCATTACAGGTGATGTACACACAGCTTTACTTCAAATCTCTTCATTTAACTCCCCCTCCATGCCTACAGCCTGCATACAAAAATACAACACATTCGGTCTAATACCCCCTCTTACAGGCACACATCATCCACCGCCAGCACTAAATTAAGATATAAATACTCCTGACCACCGTGTACATTCAATGGTGCCATTTAATCCTGCAGTAGGATATAATCTGAATGGACACTGTTATTTACAGAGACCCCTGATAACAAAAACATCCATCTGAGCTGTCTGAGACACAGTGCTGAATCTTCACACATATCATACACTAACATCATGACAACTAACAAACCCATCCATCCATTCATCTTCTTCCGCCTATCGGGGGTCTGTTCGCGGGGGTAGCAGCTTCAGTAGGGAGGACCAGACGTCCCTCTCCTTAGCCACTTGGGCTAGCACCTTCGGGGGATTCCCAAGGCATTCCAAAGCCAGGGGAGAAACATAATCTCTCCAGTGTGTCCTCGGTCTCCTTTTGGGTCTCCTCCTGGTGGGATGTGCCAGCCAGGGAGGCGACCAGAAGGCATCCTAACCAGAAGCCCAAGCCACCTCAACTGGATCCTCTCGATTTCATGAAATCATCCAGCTATCCATCAATTATCTGACACGCTTGTCCCGAGTGGGGTCGCGAGGAGTGCTGGTGCCTATGTCCAGCAGTCAATGGGCGAGAGGCGGGGTACACCCTGGACAGGTCAATTTTATGAAATCATACTTTTCCCAATAACTGCATACATGTTAAACACACCCAACTTAAAAGCTTAAAAAAAACGAATAAATTTGCTGAGAGATTAACAATTGGGTCCTCGGTGGGATTGTCCAAGGTTTACATACAGTAACATTTTGATATGTTTTTTTTTCCCTTTTTGATGGACTTAATGGTTCATACTGATGTTAGACATTATTTTAATATTTTTTTTTATTAAGCTCTATTCTCAATAGGATTTAAGTCAGGGTTCGTAGAAAGCCACCTCAGAAAAGTCGTATGTTTTCCTCTTGTCCATTCTTGCGTGTTTGTAGTTGCATGCTTTTGGATATTTTTTCTGTAGCAAGATTCATGACCTGGGACTGAGACCAAGCTTTCTGACACTGGGCACTTTAATCGGCTAGATTTTTTTTTCAACAACGGTGCCTTTCTTGGTTGTCTCCCATTAAATAAACAGTGGCACAAGTAACGATCAATGGTGTAATCTGATGTTAGTTCTCATTGCACTGATGTTCCATAAACTTGAAGATTATATTTAATCTCTTTAAAAGTTTCTTATGGACTCTCTCCTCAAGCATTTGTATTTTCCGTCCTTTTAATTGTCTTGAATTTTCTGTCACGTCTTGGTTGTGGTTTAGAGGACCCACATGCAGAAACAGAGAGGCTGAGGCGAATTCTTGTAGTTTTAATGATGAAAATGGTTAACAAAGGCAGGAATCCAAAAATCCAACTAAAAATGTAACACCGCCCAGAACCATGGAGACATCAAGGGAAAACACGCACAAGAAGCGAGGGAGAGACGAGGTGAGGCAACAACAGCGATGACAGGACCAGCAACAACAAGGAACCAACAAGGAGTGACTGCAGAGGGAGAGTATACTGTATGTAGCCGACTGAGACAATGGCAGGGCTAACGAGCTGACAAGGAGCAGGTGTGAGGAGACAACAAGGGAGCCAAGGGGAAGGGAACACACAACAGGGCAACAGAGGAAAACAACAGAAAAACCTGAGAACTAACATAAATCTAGAAACTACAACAAAATAGGAATTAAACCAATACAACTAGGAAACATGGAGCAAAGTAAAGCACAACAGAACCAAAACCATTACATTTTCTTCCTGTAGCAATGTCCAGGGAGGTTGGCTACACTCCCATGGATCTTAAGCTTCTGAATATTGTGTACTGTTATCACAGGATGCTGAAGCAGCTTTGTTCTTATAGCCTTTAGCTTTAACATGCTTGTCTATAATTGTCTTCCTATTCTGCTGAGATGACTCTTTCCTTTGCTTCCCCTAGTCCATGTTGAGTGTGGTAAACACCATGTCACACTGACTACCTGTAGCCGTCTATATTGGCCCAATGACTGAATACAATATAGATACACGTGATGCTAATTAGTGGACACACCTTGATTTAGATGTACATTTGGTCACATTATTTTCAGTCATTTCTATGTGTACTGTAATTTTTCTGCTGTCATGAGTTTTTTTTTTCTTATTTATTCTGTTGAAGCATGGTCAAAAAGTAGTATTTTCTTTGTATTTTCTCAATTTCATAAAATTCACATTTATTAGTTTTGTCATTTGGTTTTATAAACATTGTGGGATTTTATTTCATTGATTGAGGGGTACCATAAAGTAAAGCTATACTGACATCTGTCACCTAGTTTTCTATCATCTGTAACCATAAAGGCTAAAAACTGAAATCAGTTAGGAAAATCTAATAAATTGGTTCTGGTAAATAAATAAGACAGTACTTTTTGAACACATAGCCACACTAGTATTAATTTAAAGAAAATATCTTTTTGTATTCACTGTCTACTGGCCAGTTAAGATGTGTACCAACAGGTAATACTGAGATTGATTATGACTGCGACATCCACCTAGCTGTCGACCTTCCTCAGCCTCTGCACACACTGTGATTCTCCCTTTGTTTCCACTGTCCTGCCACTCTCAGGGTCTGTCGCCATTGTCTTCATCTGCAGGGAGTGCCGATCATCGTTTTTGACAGACAAGCATTAATTGGCCCACAGCAAACAATTAACACAACAGTAAAGAGACATTTCTATGCAAATCACATTCTGTGACGATAGAGAGCTGCAACAATATCCCAGAATACATTTGCTTTTAAGTAGGGAAACCCTACATGTCTGTTGGGTCTGTCAGTGTGTGTGCATTCATGCGCATGCAAATAATTAGATATGTGCATTGCCTTCTTATTTTTACCTGTGTCGAATCTACAGATTAATAATTCAATAAAAAGTTTTTAGTTTTCAGTGTAGAGTGTACCATTTTCATAAAATACTCATTGAAGCTTATGACAAATTGTGCTGTAGGCTTCTAGGAATAGCATTTAAAACACTACTTGTTCTTTAAGTAAAAATGCACTCCATGAGGAATAGAAACTGCAGTGTGAAGAGCAGGGCAAAGCATTGCGGGAAGAGAAAATTAAGTCATATTAGTTCATCTTTCATTAACCAGCTGTCAATGTCCAGACAATGTCTCCTCTCTGATGGGTACACTGCTTTGCTGAGCCTCTTCATATCCAGCTAACTCCTCAGATCCCTCTTTAACTGATTATAAAGCTGCACTTCAGCTTCAGCTGCATCATATGATGTCTCGGTGACAGTTTAAAGACAGACAAGTGGTATTGATCCTTGAACAGTCTGGCTTAGAGTTAATTGACACAGAGTAAGAAACCATTCTTGACTAAATCTTAGCGAAAAGGCATTTTGAAGGGAATGATTAAAGATCCAAAGTGAAATGCAGAGGAGAAAAAAGGTCTATAGTGTGATTTTTCACTTTTACCCTTTGAAAAATGGCATCCAGAAGAAAATGGTGCTATCGACAAATAAATGATATGTCATCTTAGCACCATGACACTCTTTATTTATCTGCCATAAAGCTGAAATACCAACTCTGCTCTAACAATGCATCAGATGATAGGACCACATAGAATCCAGACAGAAGAAGAAGAAGAAAAAAACACCATCAGTTTTCTTGTTATCTTCTGTGCAGTCGCCAACACATTTGTCAGTTCTTTTCAGATTTGGCCTTTCTTTTTTGGTTGGGACTTATTCACAGAGCGGAGATTAGACGAAGGCAGTGTGGCTGAATGTAGACAAGTCATCAACTGCCAGTTAATAGGACCTCACCTGTCAATCAATACAGTAGGCTTGTCAGCAACTGATTGTTTGGCGACTAATTTGTCACAAAGTGAAATGCCCCTTACCTATAGGGAGAGCATTGTTGGAATAGATTCTGAATTCATCACAGCCATAGGAAAATAGGGAAAACCACTAATGAGAAATTGTTAATCACTGTGGGGAACATGCCATGAGTTACCAAGCACAGGGATCTACAGTATGACACCAGTCCTGAAAGTCGGGTGTTCAGCAACCTTAAAATTGTTCTCTGCTTCCACACATCTGACTTAAATAATTCGGTTATCAACAGTTTATTTTCTTCTGACCTTAGATTAAAAAGATATTTTCTGTTTTCTATCCCTTAAACATAGGATGTTTTGGCATAAAAATCCCAGTATATCATAAATTTCTGAAATATTGGATTAGACCAATGTAAGGTTGCTATACAGCAATGATGTACTTTAAAATAACTCAAATCCCTTTTTTCCCATTTATAATTAATACCTTGATTGTTTTCAACTCTTCTGAAGTGTAGATGAATTAATCTGGTGCCAATGAATGTTATTCACTTTTTTTGCGCTATCAAGCAATGAAACAGGGGAACGTAATAATGTAGCCAGTGTGGACAAAAGCAAGTTGTTGTTTTTTTTAGCAACAAACCCTCAAGGTGGCTATGTAGTAAATTAAGCAGGAACATCATTGGAACATTGCTACTGTGAACAAGATTACCTGTACTTTCCCACAGTGGGGAAATTCAGTTTTGACAGTGGCAAAAACATGTGGACAGAAGACACGTGACTCACAGTACACACACGCCTAAATCATACGAAAACCAAACAACATTTCTATCCATCCATTATCTGACACGCTTATCCCAAATGGGGTCGCGAGGGGTGCTGTTGCCTATCTCCAGCAATCAATGGGCGAGAGGTGGGGTACACCCTGGACAAGTCGCTAGTCCAAATACAGGTGAAAAAATAGAAAAGTTAAAGTTCAAAAAAAAAAAAAAAAGCAAGCTTTTATAGAACAAAGTAGACCATGCAATAAGCACATTTGTACAAACAAACACTTCCAGAGCAGGATTATATTTTCATTAACTGTCAAAAATACCAGGGCATTGTGGTAAGATTTTGGTAGCCTATGTCAGAAAACAAACATCTTTCAGCAGAACACTGATCTAAAACATATGGCTATATCAACAGAAAATTATCATTAAAACTCAATATTCTTCGAGGGTCATACCAGTCCAAAAAACTAGATTTTTACAGTAGTCCATTCAGGTGAGTTGAACAGAGAGCCCAGTGACTCTGGAGAATAAAAATAGTTTACATGTAAAAGCAGTTTGAGTGGGCTCTGTATCAATTGTTTCATTATACCCCGTTAGGCAAGAAAACACTATTCTTAAACACAATGTAGTTTTTACTACTTCATGCAAAAACTCAAGTATAAATGCAGTAATATTTTTACACACTGGCTGACAGGGGACAAGGCAAAAATTTATGTGTAAATACGGTTGGGTGTTACAGTACACTCCTGCATCACCAGAGCCTGACTGGAACGAGTTTGGATTTTTGTTCAAACAAGATTAAACAGGGGAGTGTTGACATGCGCGTGAGTTATTTGAGGCATGCACACATGCAAACACTTTGATAATACCTTTGTGTATAAAATCTACCATAAGACTTTCAATGTTGGTTTATATACAGATGTCTATTTAAAATAATTTGCCTCCAACATAAAACAAAACAGTTCAGAGGTGTGTAATTATGAAAATCTTGAATGTGATTCAAGTAAATAAATATATCAGTGATGCTGCACATAGAAGACCATTTTTCATGTGAGGATTTGTACGATATTCCCTTTTCAACCAAGCCTCTATTGTTTCCATCTGGATACCCAGGCCCCCAAATGGATTTTGCATTGTCAAAATTACCACCATGATTTTAGCCCATATTGACTTTGTCCCTGTAAGAGCTAAAATTACCCTTCTCTCTCCCTTTCCTGTCTCTCTTCCTTTTCAGTCCATGTTTTTCATGGCATCTCCATTTTGGCCCTGTGCTCCTATTTTATTACCCCCTCCCTCCCTTCTTCTCTTCCTCCATTCTCTGGAGTAATTGCATTGATAGTGAACAGTGCTGCTAATTAATTATGCAGCAGCCGAAAATTGAGGTGAGAGCGAGGGATGAGAGGAGAGATGAGGCTTGTGCCAAATGGTCTGTAGAGAAGAGATGGAAGGCAGGGAAGTGGTGTGTGTGTTTTAGAGGAAAGCGGGACAGATGGTGAGCTGAACCAAAAGAAAAGTGCAAAAAAACTTAGGAAAGAAAGATGAGAGGTCAAAGGAGATCATAGCTGAGATGTTACTGTTACAAAGAGGGCTGTAAAAAAAAGTTAAGATCAACAGCACATAGGCTAATCTTTTGCAGGAAAAGATTGATGCATGACAGCTATAGTGGAAAAGTTAATGGGCAACGTTGACATTCCTAGCTAGCTATGGCTATGAAGGACAGCTGTGTTGCTTATCCTTCTACCTAAAGTACATACATTTGTACCATCCCTCAAAATCAGTCAAATCAGGTGTTTCAGTCAGTTCCAAGGCCACAAATGTATAGAATTACAGCATATTGACATGCAAATAGATTTTACACAGAATTGCAAAACAATAAATGGTACAGTGGTGGAATGTCATTTGCGCAATAAACCATTTGCATGTCTGGCACTAAATATAATGCCTTAGTAATATGCCAAATGTTCATACCATGCAATAAATACTCCTACAAGCAGCTTTACTTCATACAAAGGCTCACAAACTACTTCTAACTTGAATGTTTACCATGTCACATGCAAATATTACGGTGGCTGAGAAGTGCAAAACACATTTACAATTCAAAAACACATTAACAAATAAAAAACAAAATAACATTTGAAGAAACAAAATTATATTTTGTGAAACAAATGTATTTTTGAAAAAAAAAGTTTAAATTTTTAAAAACAAATTTACATTTTAGCAAACAAATTTACATTAACAAATAAACAAAATAACATTTGAAGAAACAAAATTATATTTTATGAAACAATTTATTTTTGAAAAAAAAAGTTTAAATTTTTAAAAACACATTTACATTTAAGGAAACAAATTCACATTTTAAATAAGTTAGATTTTAGGTGAGAGAAAGTTTCATTTTAGAGAAAAAAAATACATTATAGGGAAACATATTTACATCTAAAAAAAAATTGACCGTTCGGAAACACTTGTACAAGTGCAAAGACAAAACTGCAAGTGGCAAAACACATTTACATAGCCAAAAACAAATTAACAGAAGACGGCTACACGGAAAGGGAATGTCCCAGTGACCGGATGTGACGTCACGATTACCCTGACTTGTAGTACAAACAGCTCAATCTGTAGTCCTCCTGCTTCACGTGAAAAGTCAGCGGCGATTTTAGATGGAAAGAATTGCACTGAAGCTGTTTTTCTTAGGTTTACGCTAACCGAACAATGTTTTCAGCCAATTTACACCATTTTGTTCTTCGTGCGGACGGTCTCTGGAACTTTTACGGGACACGGACCAGGTGCCAGGACCAAGCAGCAGGGCCGGGCGTATTACTGGCCGGAGCCACTATTATTTTGTCATGTAGTTTTTTAATTACTTTTCTTTGGTATTTAATTATTTTTTGGGTATTTTTCCTGCCGTTTTTCGGCAAATGCCTTATTTATAGTACTTCTAACTAGATCGTTTTATATATATATATATATATATATATATATATAGGCTATATATTGTGATGTTATCGCTTAATAACCTGTATTAAAATGTATTCTTTATGGGTTTCTTTTTATTGTGATGTTATTGCTTAATAAACTGCATTAAAACTTTTATAATGTCACATTTACTTGATGGGACGGAGTACTTTATCTGCGAATAAGTGGCCTCGGCCGGCAGCAGCCACCATCGGCCTCTCCGATGGCAAGCTCTGCCGGCAGCGGCCACCATCGGCCTCTCCGATGGCAAGCTCTGCCGGCAGCGGCCACCATCGGCCTCTCCGATGGCAGGCTCTGCCGGCAGCGGGCAACAACGGCCACTCCGATGGCAGGCTCTGCCGCAGCCACTGCCACGAATTGAGCTCGGCCCTGCTGCTTGGTCCTGCCACCTTGTACCGTGTCCCGTAAAAGTTCCAGAGACCGTCCGCACGAAGAACAAAATGGTGTAAATTGGCTGAAAACATTGTTCGGTTAGCGTAAACTTAAGAAAAACAGCTTCAGTGCAATTCTTTCCATCTAAAATCGCCGCTGACTTTTCACGTGAAGCAGGAGGACTACAGATTGAGCTGTTTGTACTACAAGTCAGGGTAATCGTGACGTCACATCCGGCCACTGGGACATTCCCTTTCCGTCTTTTGTTAATTTTTTTTTGGCTATGTAAATGTGTTTTGCCACTTGCAGTTTTGTCTTTGCACTTGTACAAGTGTTTCCGAACGGTCAATTTTTTTTTAGATGTAAATTTGTTTCCCTATAATGTATTTTTTTTTCTCTAAAATGAAACTTTCTCTCACCTAAAATCTAACTTATTTAAAATGTGAATTTGTTTCCTAAAATGTAAATTTGTTTTTAAAAATTTAAACTTTTTTTTTCAAAAATACATTTGTTTCATAAAATATAATTTTGTTTCTTCAAATGTTATTTTGTTTTTTATTTGTTAATGTGTTTTTGAATTGTAAATGTGTTTTTAAAAATTTAAACTTTTTTTTTCAAAAATACATTTGTTTCATAAAATATAATTTTGTTTCTTCAAATGTTATTTTGTTTATTTGTTAATGTAAATTTGTTTGCTAAAATGTAAATGTGTTTTTAAAAATGTAAACTTTTTTTTCAAAAATACATTTGTTTCATAAAATATAATTTTGTTTTTTCAAATGTTATTTTGTTTTTTATTTGTTAATGTGTTTTTGAATTGTAAATGTGTTTTGCACTTCTCAGCCACCGTAAAATATAGAGCATAACAGGCCCAAAATATATCAGCATGCATGTGGTTTAATATTTACGCACATGCAGACCTGTTTTATTAAACTAATGTCAACTTTTGTCACTTTTAAGGCATTACCCACCAGACAAAGCAACCTGCCTGTGATTGGCTATTTTACAGGAAATCCTGTCTCTTGAGGCTCTACTCTTCTTCCTATTAGCAAAGCAACTGCAGGCTGACCGCTTGTCTTCAAGAGTTGGAAGTTGGAAAGGAAAGTCATCATTAGACATAACACTGTCTGGATCTGGCTCGAATTTGATTGACTGTATGGTGTCAGCTAAAAAAGGTTATAGGACTTCGCCTAAGAAAGTTCAGGTCAAATAGCCCGGTAATTTCTGCTAGCTCAAACGGTAGCCGGAAGACAGTCCATGCTGGTTACTTTGGCAACGCGTCACAACTCAAGATGCAGGATTTCCTGAAGAGTAGCGAATTACAGGTGGGTTGTTTTTCTAGAGGGTAATGCCTTCAAACTGTTGACAAAAGCCAGCAGAAACAGGCTCTGGGTGAATTGGCAACTTTCTCAGTGTGTACCAACATTACGCTATTTTATCCCTTCCTACTTTATATTATAACCCAAAATAAGACTTTTATTGGGTTATAAATTTTTTTTGAAATACCATATTTTTTATTTAAAGTTTTTATAAAAGAACATTTCCCACATCCTGTATCAAGTAAAAGAGGCAAGTTCTACTAAAAAGTTATTAGAATTGAAGCCAAAATAAGTTGCAATAATAATATAACCAACTCAAATCATTAGATTTGTCATTCAAGCTGGAGTAAGTCAAGTTTTCACGTCAAAGTTTTCATTGCATATGGTGGGAACAAGTCATTACTTCTCAAGTCACAAATAAGTATTAAGTCTTCATAGGTATGTCTAAAGTTGTCACAAATCAAAACAGGTATGTCTCAAGTTGAGACTCAGCAACTCTGTCGGAGGTCAAATTGATTTTACCTCTCTGATTTTTTAGCTCTCTTCATAGGAATATTGGTTTATTTAATAATTTCATTAAATAAATTGATCTTTTAGCACTGGCATATATATTGTGTGTCCTATTTTGTTGTAGCTTTTGAGCCAGGTTGACATGCTTCAAAGACCAGAGAGACAAAGGATTCTCTTGCCTGATATTGGTCCTGAAGAGCACCCCAACTGCTGTACTTTGGAAGCTCATATGTCTGTTGCAGCAAAGATTCCACAGTGATTACATGCAATATACTAGTCAAAAGTAATCAACTGGTAAATGTTGCTTTGGAGGCCAGGAAAAAGATTCTTCTGCTATGCCATAACCAGTGTTGGGCACGTTACTTTGAAAAAGTAATTAGTTATAGTTACTAGTTACTTCTCCCAAAAAGTAACTGAATTACTAACTGAGTTACTCCTCAATAAAAGTAACTAGTTACTAGTAAAAGTAACTATTGCGTTACTTTTGCATTTCTCGCCCCCGTAACCCTCAACACCCGGCCCCCAACTTCTCGCTGTGTGTTTCCAAAGCCAGCTGAAAAGAGTGGATGACAAAGACAAGAACCTGCAGAGAGTTTTGCATTTATTGCAACTCAACGTAAATGACATCAGGGCAGTGGAGGCTGGTGAAAAATATTTTTGGTTGGGCTGATATAGCCTAGTGTATGTCTCCAACTAATCCGGAATAAGAATTCAAATAAACAATTGGACAATACATACAATTTAACAGTAATGACTTAATTTACTATATAATAACAGTAACAGTGATGATTTGGGTCACTGTGACGGGGTTCTTTGGCCTCCAAGAATCCAGTCTCAGTCGGGTTACCGGTGTTGGTGATTTATTGAGCTCAAAAACTCAAAACAGGGTGCAAAAGAAACTAAACATACAAGATACTCTGGGCCTCAGCCTCCCTCCGGTTACCAGCAATGTAACAAAGAAACAGAAAACAAAAATTGCCGCTTTTCTTCCCACAGCCCTCATTAAATAGTTTAAGCCCCACACATCAGGCTCTCTTATTTCTGATTTCTTCTCATTAATCAGTTTTGTCCATATATTACCTCCACAAACAATTTATGTACAAAAACAAATAATTTTTACAACTTAATTCTTTTACACAGATTCATTGACTTATTCAATTACACCAAACTGGGTTTGAACCCAGCAAAGACGCAGCCAGACTGAAGATGACAAGTCCCCGTAGCATAAACACGTACACCCCCCCCCCCCCCCACACACACACACACACACACGGCTAACCCCACTGAAATATTAAGTGTGCACCCTCAATATGCCAGCAGGTAACCAGGAACAGCTTGTGTGTTTTAAGTTCATGGAGCTACTGGTCTCAGCGCGAGTGTATTATAACCATGACATGAAATGTTCATATCCTACAACAGGGATATTCTTCTGGCAAACGGGTAGATAAATAAGGATCTCACCGAATTTGGTGGAAGCTGCATCTCGGTCGTTACATTCGCCGTCCTTCCTCTAACTGTCTGCACCTGCGCTTGGGTTCAGAAGCCTGTTAAAGCGCAGTATTTTCAGCGCCCCAAGACCATAAAGTTCCGAGACGCTGATTGGCCATTAAATTCACCTAGCAATAGTACATGATTGACAGATTCTCTGCAAATGTGGGTCAGTCTGATCAACGCCCCCAGAACAGAGACGGTAGGAGTCTGTCTGTGGAAATCCACAAATTAATGACAGTAGATAGGGAAATGTAGTTTATATAATTTGTTTTGCTTATAGGTACACAGTCTAGAGAGTAAAACTGACATTTGTGAGTTAATTTCTAAAAATATATTTTACGTTTCTCTCTTCTTATCAGGGAGGGCGGTGCCCCAGCGCCCCCTATGGGCCGGCCGCCACTGCATCAGGGGGGAGCGCAATGTGAAGTTTTTTAACAGGGCATTCAGATCTGGTGAGTATATGAAATTAATAACTGGGGATGTCTAATTCTGAAATCCTGTGTGTTTGGGTTGTTATAGATACTGCAACATCTATCTATCCATCTATCTATCTAGATGTATACTCTGTGTGTGACATAAAATATGGATCTCCATCCCTGCTACAAAGGCCATCAAATAATGTTTAAAATAAAAAATACAGTAGGTTGAAAAGGCAGAGTTTCCATCCATCCATCCATCCATCCATCCATCCATCCATCCATCCATCCATCCATCCATCCAGATTTCTCCCTTTCTCCATATAGGCGATCATTTGATCGTTCACGCTCTCCATAGTTCTCCTGTGGCGCGAGCACAGGGCGACTGCTGCGCGCCTTTAGCAAGCATGCGCGTTTCCTGTCGCTTTCGCGGTGAATCGTGCTGCCTGCGCTGTGCGGAGATGCAGGGGAAACCTTATGTGATGGGGAAACGCAGCCCGACGTAACACCGGTATTTCCATCTGGAAAACGCTGTTTTGCTGCTGGAGTCATCCTCACTCTCCATCTCTCTGTGTGTGCTGTACGTTAACACCCGCCTACCCAACTGACAGACGGAATCTCACTCATCAGCCAATCTCATCCTCCCCTCTCTCATGACAAGGCATGCACGAGTCCTATCATGAAAAAAGGTTAATTGTGCGACCTGAGTAACGCGCAGTAACGGGGTGTCTGCAATGGTAACTCCGTTATAGTTAAAGTCAAAGTAATTAGTTAGATTACTCATTACTAAAACAAGGTAACGACGTTAGTAACGATGTTACTTTCAACGCCATTAGTCCCATCACTGGCCATAACTATCTTCATTATGTACGCAGCAAAGATTTGGGAATTGAATAAGAGCAGTGTCCTTGATCTAAGAACATACGTGTAATATTTTGATAAGGTTGGAGCCATGGAGCCTCCTCATTTACAAATGTTTTTGATGTAATGATGTGATGATGTGGCATACTGGAGTTGTATAGAATGTTTCTCTAACTGTCATACAGGGCTTGCTTAGACGAAAAGCAATGTCATGATCTCAGCACTGAGGCTGGTCTGATTCCTCACAAGACACCAACTTATCACCTCCACCCTGTTCTCACTACCACTTATCTGATCCACCTGCATCTATCAGTATATAACCAGCCTTAAGACCAGAATTGGTGCCAGATAATTTTCAAGCCACCTAGTGTGATCTATTCCAGCATCTTGATTCCTGACTTCCTGCCTGTTTGCCTGACCTGATCTGTTCCTGTTTCTGAGCCTGCCTGAACCCCATCTGATCTGAATGTCTGCCCGTTTGCCTGACCTGTGTTGTTTTTAGATTACCTGAGCCTGCCTGAGCCCTGTCTGATCTTAAAGTCTGCCTGCTCC
Organism: Cyprinodon tularosa; assembly: GCF_016077235.1. NCBI lineage: Eukaryota > Metazoa > Chordata > Actinopteri > Cyprinodontiformes > Cyprinodontidae > Cyprinodon > Cyprinodon tularosa. The sequence continues at coordinate 1,009,022 of NW_024038309.1, forward strand.
CGGACCTGGAACAGTGCCCCTACGCTCCCTTGGATAGCCCTTCCGATTCTATCTGGATATTAAAACATCTGGCTTGGACCCTGGACTTGCTCACAGATCACGCATTCTTATTTCTTTTTGTGGTATTCCTGCACGATTTTGTTCTCATGGTTCTGACCCCTTGCATTCCCCTGGGCAAACTTTTAACGAACACAGAGGGATTCCTTGGAGGCGTTCTAGCCGAATTTCTGAGCACAACAAGGATCAGTGACATCACACGCCAATGGGCGACCCCGGCGATTCTCTGTGCTTGCATGCAAATGTCGCTAGGTCTGTGATCAAGGATTCTCAGTCTGACTTCATTCCACCGGTCATTTCCTGGTCACCAATATTCCCTCTCTCATTACAGGGGTTGAGAGGTTTAGCTCCAGTTTCAGAAGTGTCTTTCATGTCCTCCTGCATTTTTATATGGAATAAATTGTTAAACCATTACTCTTTGTTCTGTCTGAATTCTGGGTCCTCAGCGTCCGTTTATTACAAGCAAACCCATTGGTAAGTGCTGCCATCTGAAAACTTAACCAAAATGTCTGGTCTACGTAAGATTACAATTTCTGTCAAATCTGTTGTCATGTCTCATGGTTATTCAATACGTATATATTATGAAGTGTTATTTATATTTATTTAGTTTGAGTGATCTCTTCTCACTAAAGAGTCGGGGAGAGAAAGCTGAAAGGTATGGACACAGAGCTGTGCTATCCCATTGTCAAAAAGATAAGAATTACGCTAAACTGTACAGTGTGATTATGATGTGCAGCCATAATATATTCATTTGCTGGTCAGTTAGCTAAATCATCACATAAAAGCTTCTTCACAATATATATACTACCAAGATATAAAACAATTGTATTTTTATTCAAATTTTTTTTACTTACTGACCCAAAGATAGAGATGTCAGGTCAAGTGATGACATGACATGGCAGATGCCCAAGCAAGAACGTTTCATTCCTAAAAATTATCTTTTAAAATATTCACAATGAAAATTCCTTTATTGACAAAAAAATACATCAAAATAAAAAAATAGCAACTCCAAAGGGCAGTCCAAATAAATATGTAATAATAATAATAATAGACTTATGACACCGATACAACAAGGATTTTAAAGAAAAAAACAATAAATAAATAAATTCATATTCAATCTGGGCTTGGATGAGATTGTGTTTTTCAGGGCAACATCAGCTCTTGGGTCGAAACAAAACCACAGTTCGACAACACGGCTCAAAACGGACTCCACAGAGCCCTGACTGAAGGAAGAGTTCCGTCATCAGGTTGGACTTCCTTAAAATCCTCAGAAAGTACAGTCTTCGGTATGCCTTCTTCAGGATTGAAGTGGCCTAGGCTTCCATGTCAAGGAAGGCAAGGCAGGTTTATTTATAAAGCACAATCTGCTACAAAGACACTCCAAAGTGCTTAAATTTAGCAATAAAACAGAAGAAAAGCAGAATAAAAGGAAGTAAAGATTAAAGCATGATAAAAGCAGGTAGTAAAAAATATAATACAACACAACCTTAAACTAATAATAGCTCAGTTAACCGTTTAACTTCAACAGTCAAAGGCAGTTCTAAACAAATGTTTTTTTAACTGACTTGCTGTAAAAGAACTCAGTCTTTCAGCACTTTTTCAGTCTTCTGGAAAGTAAGTTCCAGATACGAGGAGCATAAGAACTAAATGCTGCTTCTCCATGTTTGGTTCTAGTTCTGGGTGTACATAGTAGACTGGATCTAGAAGACCTGAGAGGTCTGATAGGTTGATACACGTACAACAAATCTGGTACGTACTAAGTTGCTGATCAGTTCAGTGATTTATAGACTAATAGAGGGATTTTAAGGTGTTCTCTGAGTCACATTGCAAAGATCAGCCCCCCAAGTCCTGTCCTGTCAGAAAATGTGGATTGCTTTAATTAAAATCTACTCTCTAGGTAGGAAAATGTATTTATCTTAGTTTTGGGTGTTTAATAACTAGAGGGAGATACGACCTGAACTTTTGAAACCTTATATTATCCCAATAAGGCCTAAATTAAATTTTAATAATGCAAGTAGCCTTCAAAAATGGAAAAATGTTTTTTGTTTTTTTTTTCAATATTTTGGGCCTACCACTTAAGACAAATGGTTGCTCAGGATGAGGGATTGCTGCAAGGTCAACAACTCCATGTGTTCAGTTAAGCTACCTTAAATAAATTTAACCGCTGTGTAATTGGATTGCACTGGGTGTATCTGAGTATTCATTGTGAGATATAAATTGGGCCCTTTTTTTAGATTTAGTGCTATGATAAAAAGTAACGATAAGAATTCACCCACAGTTGCTGTAATAATCTGGTGATTTGGTTGTGTGGAGGTCCAGATACTGCTTTGTTATTTTGGATCAGATTATATGCTTTTCTTGGCTTTACTCCTGTTTTGGACCCAAACTTCCCTCTCGTCTTTCTTAATGGCAGTGCGTTTTCTCACCACCTCCATTGGACCAAATGGAGCGTTTTCAAATGCGCAGCGTTTTTTTTTTTTACTGCCATCCAGTAGGATATCAAAAGTTTGAGTTGCTTTTCCCTGCTGCCTCCAGCTTGTCAGTTCCCTCCTCTTTCAGCACGATCCCTGACAGGTCACCATTGCAGCATATCATAACTGATGCTGTGCTCTTATGCAAAGTGTTTCCTTGACAGTCACCATTCATGTAAGTTAAAACAATGTATGTACTGTTATTTTTGGCTATTTTCACATGCCTGAACATTTTGTAAAAAAGTCCATGGCCTTCAGATGCACACTGAGAACAGTATGCTGAAGCTTAAAAGCTGAAATGGAAAAAAAAAAATAGATAAGTTGTTGTGCAGCACCAAAAAATAAATGTGATTGTTTTTTGTTTTTTTTTGCACTAAAACTTATTTAGTTTTGAACTTGTATAACTAAAACTACATAAGTGTAAAACTAAATCAACAGAAAGTATTTCTTTTAGCAAAGTACTATATATTTTGTGGTATTGCATCTAATTAAATTAATAATAATAATAGATTCCAGTTTGCTATCCCCCTCATGTTCTTTATTTCCACTACCACCTCACATCAGACTTTTCCACTCCCCTTTAAATCCCCAAAGCCCCCTCCTCTTCCCCTCTTCACTCCCGCTGTTTTCTCCATGTCTGCCGCCCTCTCCAGCTGAAGTGCTGGCTGGACTAATTAAAAGCCTTAATCAGGATACATAATTAGGCCTAATCAGTTCCTTTTACATCATTCCTTTGCATTGCGCCTTCGCTGGTGGTGAGGGGCTGAGAAGCTTATGAAATAATTTAGGCAACTTAATGTGTCCAAATGTGTTGCTGGGATTAGAGCTTTAGTGGAAAAAAGGATAGAAAAAAAAGAAAAAAGGGAAGGACGATGATTGGGACCGGGCGGCTGATTGCTTCCCCTTTCGACCAACCTCCCTCTTTGATACTCCAAATTTATCCTTGTGCCATTTCTTTTAGGTTTTTTTTCTCCAATATTTGTGAACAGAATCCTTAATGCAAGAAAAAAAAAATACAGCCTTGAAGAATAAAACTCTTTTTGCTGGCCTTCAGCCTACTACCTGACCATCTGTTGGAATAAATGCTCAATGCAATAATATTAAACTTGCCAAAAAACATCAGCTGAGCCTTTTTATTTCTACAAAAGACTTTTTTTATTTTTATTATCACTCTGGTCTTAACAGTGGGGTGAGAACATGTTTGCTTTTCAATAGTTTTCTTTTTTTCACCTTTAGATGTTTCACATTATGAAACAAATATCAGTACCAGACCAGGATTACATGAGTAAATACAAAAAGCAGACATTAAATTATGGCTTTATTTCTATAAGAAAAAAAGTGATTCAAAATCAACCATGTAAACCATGCAAAAACAAAATCATCCCCTACAAAATCTGACAGCAGGAAGTAGGTAAAAATTAATACATATCATAAACAGAAGGAATTACTAATTATTTTCCAAGGCTTTAAATCTCCAATGCACTCCAGTGGAAGGCGTTATGCTTAGAAATCAAGAAGGTGTAGTTTTACCACAGATAACCTTTTAACATTCATGATGCAGCCATATTTTATATTTTTATGCCATGATTGCCATCACACATATGTCATGTTTAAGGCCACGTCAATTAATCCAGCCATTATGAGCCAGAAAGGCATATCATGTAATACATCATAAACAAATATTATTTTAAGCTTAGAAAATGGCTACAATTTCAAATTTCATAAAGTTATAATACCTGAAGAATGTGCTCTCTTTAAATTGAATTATGAAATAAAATTTTTTATTTGCACAGATGGCTCTTATACACACTTGATAAAGTTGAGATGCCCTGGTATAGATATGAGTTTCATATCCTTGGTCTAGCGGGTCACATAAAACCAAGAGCAACATGTAAAGCACTTAAGGATCATAACATGTGTTCTGTAGTTTTTACCTCCTCTGGCAACAAGTTCAAATAACTCCAGTTTAGTGCACATGCATAGAAGAAGAGAAAAATCACTGTATTCTGGCGCTTCGATTGCACAGATCTTTTATTAAGAGGTGTAATGTTATGAGGCATAGGAAGGTTATAAGTAGTGAAGTGATTTTAAACGGGATATCATACCTTTTTAGACAACAGCGCCAACTGCAGGCCCCTTTTCATTCGCCAATTGGATCCGAGCTCCCACCTTGTTTAAAGCTTTTCCAATATATACTCTCATCTTATTCCTTCACCAGTCATGTGCCCTTTTTATCGCACTAGACAAAAGTTTGCTTTTCTTACTCTAGTGTGGAGTATGTGATGCGGTTAAAGGTGGACTTATGACTTGTCTTTTTTGATGCATCTACCCCGACTGTTTCCCTTCTTACTACTTTAGAAAGAACAAAATTGGCAGGTAAACATGAGCATGCATCACATCACACCCACATGCATGCCCGGAGAAATTAACCCAAATCCCTCTACCAAGAAGTGGCTAATGGGGCCTATAGATGCAACTGCAATAAATAGAGGAAATCTAATTTTAAATGTTGAACATTGTAATGGCATGGAAAAGAAAACAAATATCATTTACCCTAAAAATGGGAAATTAACCTTCAAGGACTTGCTTGCCTTAGTTATGGTCAGTACAAAACAAGAACACAGAGACTCAAAACCACTCTTGACCAAAAAGACTTTATGGAAAATAATCTGTCAACTAGTAAGACAAAAGTAGAGCTTCTGTAAAGATGTTTCCAAATGACATCTGGGGTCCATTTCACTAAGCAGTTTTTAACAAACTCAACAAAATCCTCAACTCTGAGTTGATCTAGCCTGAGGTTGGAAACTGAGTTTTTAGTTTCACAACGACTGGTGTTAATCGACTGAGTATTTTCACTTAGAGTCAAGCATGTGTGTGTGTTAACTCTACAAAGCCATATTTAGTGTAGCCCTGATTCGACGAGTTAGAATGACACAAATCAAGAAGGAGTCTGCCAATTTCACACCACTGGAACTAGAGCCTTTAATGCAGGCATAAAGAGAATTGGAGCATGTTTTTAAAGTGCAACAGCTATTTAGCTGTAAAGGAGAGGCATATGGTGTGGTAGAAAATCTCTGCTTAAATCAATGAGTAGGTTTATATATAGTCCATAATGGCAGGTCGTTCTGACATTTATTAAAAGCCCTTTCCTTTCTGTGGTTCAAGGTGTAGATGACTAAACACGGATTCCCCCTGGTGAAAATGATAATCGTACTTGTAAGAACTCTGATAATAGAGTTCCTAAATCAAATTTTAAGAAAATTGAAAATGAACTAGTAAGGATTAGGATTTATACCCTGAAATGATTTTTATATGCATGTTGCCCTTCTGACATTTAGCAGCTTGACAGAATATGTATTTCAGATTTCAGATATCAGAAATGGCCTGCTGCAGTCTGTTGAAGTCATGATATCATTATGGGGGGAAACTGATTTACCGCTTGAATAGTAGTGGATCAATGTATTCAATTTGGGTGCAGTCCTACAGGGAGGAAGCACACCTGTCAACAGGTGAAGATGAAGTATAAATACGTTTTCTGATAGGTAGGACCTGTGCATCATCTCATGAGGTACCTAACTTTACACATAGAGTAGATTGATTTTATTAGTGTGCGGTTTCTTTGATAGATACACATGTAAACCTATATTTGGATCCACTCATTCTCTGGTTTAAAAAAATAAATAAATATATATTTGGCAATCTGACACTCTTATGTTCCAGAAAAGAATCCAAACAGAAGAAATCTGTTGGGGTTGATTGCAAGTGTATGTGTAAAGTCATAGAAACAAACCTGCTAAATCTTGGCTTTGTGACTGTATATCAGCCTCCTACTCTCCTGGTATAAAAAGAATAAGAACAGATTTAAGTAGGGTTTTCATTGAGCCCTCTTTGTCTGTGGTGTCAGACTCAAACCATTTTAAATGCACACACCAGGTGCCTAAGTATATTCTCATACTGCGGTATATGCATATCCAATCTCAATTACAATGGCAACACTTCCCACCAAGCCATACAAAAACCTGTCACATTTAGACTGGTATTGTTCTGTGTGAGATTTGCTATAATCAAAGGATATGTCTCTGCAGGCATTGTTAACTGTGTTTCAAAAGGAAAATTCATAAAGAAATATTTTTTTAATGTTTGCATTTCAGGTTGAGGCTGAACAAAGCCAGAAATTGTATGCTTAGTTTTATTGAAAAATTACCTTCTTAACCATTTCTTACCATAACCTTTATAAGCCAATATAATCTATTTTAAATATGTGCTAAAACCTGGAAATTAAATTGTTTGTAGGTCAAACAGAATAAAATATTTGACAGCTTGTCTCTAATTTTTCTGCCTCTGGTAAGATTTTCTTATACTGTGTCTTTTCTGAATTGTCAATGTCATGTTGACTCAAACCCTTAGGATTGTGATTTAGTTTAGCACATACCTCCTCTCCTTCTCCTTTCCAGTTTTAGATGCCTTCTGAACAGTTGGAATCTGAAGAAAAAAGCAGTTTGAAACACACTTTACCGTGAGCCTTAATGTAACCCTCAAACGTGCTGTCAAAAGCAGACCATTTAAAAACACACACCGGATGCCCAGCTACACACTCATGCTGAGGTACACACGCGTAATCACTATTATAATGACAGTTATTTTCCAGTGGGCTATACAGAAATCTGTCAAAATTATGACTTGCATTGCTCTGTTGAAGCTATTAGGCCCATAATGGAGTGGTTACCTTAACAACCATAAAATCAAGCAAATTAGAGCGAATGGATGATAGCTCCTGGGGTTGAAAAGAAAAAAAAGAAAAAACAGGATTATTGTCCTTTTTATTTTTTTTTTTAAGGAAGTTTCTTTAATATGACAGAGAGCTATGCAGTTTAGTGTAAAATGGGCTTACACTCTACATGTATTTATCGAAACAGTGCATTGCATTGCTTTATATGAAAAAAAAAACACAATACAGAAAGGTCTTTCATACTAAATTTCTTAATGGATTGCCAAATATGAACGAAAAAAACTCATTGTATAAATAGAAAATAAACAAATATAACACTAACCATCCATTTTGTTAGTCCTTTTTTCTGCTACACCAGCCAAGACAGCACAGCACAACCTTGTGGATCAAGTAATTTAAAACCAAGACCTTCTATGAATGGATCTTGACTTGTTGGAAAGCATAGCAGCCCACAAACACTTGAACATATACGAATAATTTTATCAAACACTATTTTTTTTTTTTTATTAGAAAATACATTGAAATGTTTAAGCATGAGTACAGGAAAAAGCTTGTGTTGGCTAATGTTCATAGCTAACAAATGAAAACTTAAATCAAGCAGCAATGAAACATTTTTTATTAATCGCTAAAAAAATAAGAATCGCTCTAACTAGGACAACTAACTAACTTAAAATAATACAAGCAAAGAAAAAAATATTTCTGACCTGTTTACAAGTTATTATCATACACAGATTTTGACTATGGGACTAAGCCCAAACTATATGTCACATGCTTGTCAGGAGGCCAAGCAGTCTTGGAGGTGGGACCCAAAACTGGTTGAAAGAAGAACATGCTTTGTAGAGTTTTCAGCAGACAAAACTTTAATTTCTTCTTGTGCAGGACATCAACCAAACCACACCAACCAAGAACAATGGCTGACATGTTTCTTAAATAGAGGAGGAACTAAATTGGAAGAAACCATTTTTAAAAAGACTGTTCAGCTTCACAATAAGAAGAAAAGGAAATTTAGGGTTAAACAAACAACCACTTAAGAAATACTTTTACCAATAAATACAGAAACAAATATATGAATTCAATCCAAACAAATACTCAAACTCAATAAAGAACATACCATACATCAGATCAACTTCCCCCCTCTTCAATTATCTAATGGTACAGTCCTGTACACACCTGCTTGGAGAGTGAAACAGCAGAGGTGAGTATTTCAAAATATTTTAAATCTTTAATGTCCCTTTTATAAATAAACAAAAAAATATATATATTAAAGTGAAATCAATTTACCTTTTTACAAAAATAAAAACAAATGTGGCCAACCAAAGAACCAAAACCCAAACAAATATAAACCAATGTAGAAAACCAGATCCTAAACCAGTGTTTAGCTGCTACTATGGCCAATATACAATTAACAATGGCTCATTGTTACACTATACCACATAACAACAGCAACACACACACCCCATATAGACACACATGTGTGTAATGTACTTTATTTAAGTTAATCCACATTTACAGTGAAATTCTATCGTGACCTTATAATCATAAGCAAATATGAAATTGTATCAAGTAAAAGCTATAGACAGGGGAGTCACAATGTAAGCATTTTAAAATGATTATTCATAAGTAGAAAGACAAAATCCATCTCATGATCTCTCTTGCAGCACTGTCAGCATAGGAATATGATAAAAAAAAAAAAAAAACTAATTTATACATGCATATAAAGAAATCGGGTTTACATTGAAAACAGTCAAATGATAATTGACTGATTCTACAAGATTCAAAGGGAATGTTTTCATATCATTACAACAAAAATATTTGTCTTTAACATGTGGTATAACTGTTTAGATTTAATACTTACATTAACCTAAAATTTTTAAACTTTTACTTTATAATATTCTAGCACTTGCACTTTTTACTAAATTCGGTTTCAGTAACTCAAAGAAGATATTAGGCAGCTAGAAATGAGCAAGCCCTGGCTAGGTTTGACAGCTGTCTCTTCAGACGCTGTGTCATGATGTCTGTGTGTGTCTGAGACTTCAGGTTTCCCAACAGATCTCCAGTAGGAGGGCGTGTCAGCCTGACAGGTGGCACACCTGTGTTTCATCTGGTGCAGCACATATAAGGAGCAGCTGGACTCCCATTCACCGCCTGATCGTCCGACTTAGTTGGTAAAATCAAGCCTCTCTTCCTGAGTGAACTCTCCCAGAGCTCTGAATCTGCGCTGTCAGTCGATGACTGAGTCACCTGTGCTCCTGCTCATCCTGTTGTCTTTTCGCCACAGGCTCCACTGTTACTCCGTCTGCATGCCCGCTCTCCACCGTTTGGTCTCCAGCCCACTTTCCAGTCTCCAAGCCCCCTCCGAGATCGGCTCCTCATCAGGAACAGTAAGTGTCCTCACGTTCTTTTCCCCTCTTGGATTGATCCTCTTCCTGATTCCCCAATAACTCCTCCTCTCTGTTTTCAGAAGCAGCTGATCTGTCTGATTCCAAGCTCGGATTCTGTTTTCTCTTTGACTAAATAAGATACCTTCATCCTTTGTGGCCTGCTGGTGGTTTCCTGCATGTGGGTCAGAAAAATCCCCTCGATCATGATATGCTGACTGCTACTAAGGCCATTAGCTTAACTAACCTAGCAGATAGACTGACCTGTCAGTGGGACCCTGCCACTCTAAAAGTATATCTAAAAGCAACTGAATACAAGTAGTACCACTTTTAAGGTGGACAAACTAGCTTAAAAACATCTGACAAAAAAGGTTTTGTGCTATAATAATTAACATGTAATAGCCGATTGACTGACCAACACATGGCCAAGGGAAGTGGGCGTGCTGGAGAGGAAGATTTTAAAAAGATTGTTAAAAATACTTTACACAATTTATAAATTTCCTATGAATATTTCGGGAAATGATTTTGACTTTTTTTTTATTTTAGTATTGCATTTATTTGGATTTTAATTAAATTATTTCAAGGCCTAATCAACACAAGTTCATGGAAGTTACGTTGTCATGGCAACGTCGGCAAACTAGAGTGTGGTACCCTGCTGGCGGCAGCAGACTATTAAATTTACATACTCTAATGACAGAAACAAGAAAGAAATATGACACTGAAATGCATTTTGTATTTGTTCTTGACCTCAAAGCGCACATAAACATTTGGACACCTGTAACCAAGGCAACCTGACTTTAGCTCAAAGTAAGAGCATGGTGCCGCCACCATGGGCGTAGGTTTGCATAGGGACCATAGGGACATGTCCCTACCAAAATTTTGAACCGTTTATAATTTACAGCAGTAGTTGTTGCAGCAGTGGCTTATTTTCCTCTCGCAGCTCCTCTGCCTGGTCTATCCTGTCCCTTTCACCTAGCAGCGCATGGAACTGTGTTGCGCTGTTTAACTCCACTCTCATTGGTTGTTCTGGCTTAAGTTCCTCCTTCTCTCTCTCTGATTGGCTGTTTTCTAGTCCGCGTGTGCTTGGAGCACAACATTGAAAATTTATTCACACTAGAATGCAGCGGTTACTACAATTAATATTAGGCTACAAAACTAGTCCCAATAAAAAAAATGAATATCATGTACGCTAAAAAACAAAAACCTTTTTTTTTTTTTTATAAAACGAAATATTCTGAGTCAGCCAGGAGTTCTGAAGACTGCTGGAAAAATGGGCAAATAAGCCATCAACATTTCTGATTCTTAGCAACAGCCAATTAAGAAAGAAAATGTGAGGGTTTCCTTTTTACCGATATTTAGTTTATATTACTGTTTTCATTTTTTTGTTTTTATTTTTACAATTTTGATATAACTTATCTAAGTGGGTTGCTCTGTGGTTTCCCACACACATTTTACATTTATATTACTGTATGTTTTAAAGTCTCTATACTCCAGTTAATGATGAATCACCTACTAAATTAGTTGACGATTATTGAAATAATCAATATGATTCATTTTTTTTCAGCCCCAGATGAAATACATGAAATGGGCTACACAGAGTAACTACAGCCCAGATGTTCAACTTTTATAGTGAAGTTAATATTTTAATGAATGTATTATTTTGCTTGATACAGAGAGAGCATAGTAGGTACAAATATTAGAGTGGGGTTTAACTCTGCACAATTCTATATCTTCAAAAGAAAATACTGTATTTACCTTCTCTCTTAGTCGTTCAAATGAAACCGTTTTCAAAGTGGAAAACAGTCCTAATTCCACATTCTTCAGAGCCGGTGATGCTTCAAACATTGATAAACAGCATCTAATGAGTGTAGAGCTTATAACATTTTTATTAATGTAGCAAAATGTTGCTTTTCTCTTTTAACAATGAATTCCTCTTATCAGTACGGATGCTCACATCGAGCATAAAAAAGGGCATGCATATTGCATAGCACCAATGACACCAGACCAATAGTGTCCCTACCAAAGTTCAAATCAAACCTACGCCCTTGGCCGCCACGCACTTTCATATCTATTCGTGTAGTTTAACGTAACCATAGTATTTTAGAGTTTTATTTTGATTTTGTGTTCTTTGTGTAATGGATGTTGAGAACTGTTCAATAATGTTTAAAGAGTATACAGTAATAATATAATTATATCCTTGTGATTTGCATAAAAGTATTTTGGAGCCAAAAGCCAGCTAAGAGTCATGCCAGCTGACCAAATCTACGTTACTATAGTGTTATTGTGAAGTTTAATTAATAGTGTATATACAGTATTCACCTAAACACTGATGATGTCTGTGTGTTACAGATCCTGGTTGCACGCAGTTAAGTGCATATGAAAATAAAGTAGTGAATCTCAATCTATTTATTTATTTATTTTAATTGTATTTTGAATAGGCCTATTTGACTCATAGGTCTTCATTTCATAATTCATAGCACCCCCTGTTTCAAAGTACTTCTGGTGGCCCTTGACCAACTTTACGGCTGTTTTTATCCAATCCCATTTCACATATTGGCTTAAAAAGCAGCAACATCGACTTGAGGACTGGAGGCTTAAAAGTAGGCTATTTCTTGACAACTGACTACACAGATTAGGTTTTGAGGGGTATTTTCTCAAATGTTCCTGTTGTCAAATCAAAGGGGTAATAATAAACTGACTAATGTTGTAGCTGTGTTTAATCAGATACCACTCCACATCCCGGCTAAGAGCATTGCCCCCATCGGCCTGTCCCGAAAACCTGCTTTTACATGTATTGAAAATTAGGTTGTTTCTTGATAAGGTCACTATACAGATACAATTTTATTTTGTACATTCACTCTTAAAACATCGCAATGGTATATAAAAAACTGTCAAAATACATAAGGTGGATAAAAGACAACATTGGTACACTCAGCTTCATCAACAATCCTGACCCTCAAAAGCAATAGTTCTGTAGTAGGGCCAAAGTAAAGCCCTGGAAAAGTGGAATTACCTATGCAAACATGTATGGAAACGCTGCCCGGGCTTCTAAAAGCCAATACTGCTATTGAGTTTCAATAGCAAAGGGGATATAGCTTGATGTGACAGGAAGATAGAGAAGTAGCAGTTACTATTCTTTTGTTTTTTACTATAAAGGATTTTGGGAGATTATAATAACAGAGTTAAGTTCTTCTTATTACTGGGTAATCGGCTATTTCAACAGTGGTAATTTAGAGCCATAACAACACAGAATAGACACAAAAGTCCATAGTCCCAGTAGGATAGGATGGATACGTAGCAAAATGGTATTCCTAGATTTATTGTTGAATATATGTGCTAAAGATTAATAATAAAGTAGAATTTACGAAGATCTTTGTCCAGTTTAGTGTTCTCACTGACCATGTGAAACCATCTATTCTATTACCATCTATTATAGCCATCTATTATACCATCTATTATAGCTCCTCTATCACAATCAAGCTTTTCCTTCAACTAAAACCTATTTTTCTAACCTTAAAACTTAATCTTTGCCTGATTTGTTACCCAAGAACTTTGAATCCTAAATTAAACCAGACTGTAGTAGAACAAAACCAGCCAATTTTTTGTATCAGTTTTGAACTATTGCCTCATAACAATCTGTCCTATCTTCTCTTCAACAGGCTTTCAAGCTGCTGTCATAAATTGACAATTACTACTATTGCATATAAGCAATCCCGAATGACATTTGCTGTCAGCAACTATTATTTCTGCAGCTGTTGTGGCAGAATTAATCTCTTACTTTTGCCGGAGGCTTTGACCAAATGCCAGTATGTAACACCCTGAGAAACAGAAACAGGTTGCCTTGTTTGTACAACTGTCAGCACGGTCTGCAACATGTACATGTCCCATGTAACCAGGTGTATGGAATACTGATATCAAATGAGTAATACCATTCATTACAGATGGGAAGAAAAGAGGGCAGAGTCTACGGTAAAATTGCGCACTTAGCTCCATGTCTGGTGCTCACTGATGATATATGGCCTGTACTTACAGTATATAGCACCTTTTTAAATTACTTTTGTCACACGCTCCATATAAATATACAACAAACCACACAAGATAATCTAAATATAAATATATACACATATAATTCTTCTATATATATATCTATATGCATATGTCTAACTATATACCAATAAAGAGGTAGTGGAATAAATGTCAATTACAGAGGGAGGGTGTCTGAATCACTTGAGGGAGGTGTTGTAGAGATTGATGACCACAGGCAGGAATGATTTCCTGTAGCGCTCTGTGGTGCATCTGGGTAAAAGGAGTCTTCTGCTGAAGGAGCTCGTCTGGTGGACCAGTATGTCACGGAGAGGATGTGAGTCATTTTCTAAGATGGAACGAAGCCTGGACAGCATCCTCCTCTCTGCCACGGTCATCAGAGTGTCCAGCTGCTCCCACACCATAGTTTTGTTTTTTGCTGTGTGGAACATAATTGTGTAATTTTATCTTTGTCCTGTACACTAGAAAAGTAGCCACGCTCAAGCGTATACTATGAAAATTATATATTTTTTTTACTTTATCAATGGATCAGGTCAGATCTACCACTAACTGCTGCCCAATCACCTTAGCAACAGTCCCTAATGGAGCAGGTCCTATGCAGAGACACCTGACCACCAGGCACTTATCTACGAACCCCAACCAAAACTCTGGTTCCACAGTGAGGTCCCGGCTCTGCCGTACCAGGTGATGTCATGGGCTTCGATTTTTTAAGTCTTTTTAAATGCTTTTTGAGCTGCTCTTTGCTTGCTTTTTCACGTCCCCCCTGGATGTCTCCATTCCAAGCACGTCACACTTGGAGGAACCCCTGGGAACAACCCACGACATGATGGTGGGACAATACCTCTCAACTGGCCTGAAAGCGTCTTAGGTTTCCCCAGGCAGGGCTGGAGGAGGTGTGTGGTGAGAGTACACTGGAAAAAATCAAATTCTATATAAGTCATTTTTCTTAAAATAAGTGCATTTGTTCTTTGATTGAGGAGGTAAAAGAGACATTTTGCCAATGAAACAAGACAATTTACACTTAAAATAAGAAAACAGAACTGCGTTGTCTTATTTCAAGGGCATATTATCTACTTATCTTATTTTAGGAGTACAAAAACTCATTCCATTGGCAAACTATCTTATTTACATACTCAAATTAAGGGTAAATACACTTAATTCAAGAAATGTTTACCTTTTTCTAGGTCATTTTTCCAGTGTAAAATCTGGGAGTCTCTGCTAAGGCTTATGTCGTTGTGACCTGGACCCAGATAAAGCGGAATGAACCATGGGCAAGTTAGTTTAGCCATCTTAGCAACATTTTGCCATATCTTTAGGATCTCTCTTTAACATCCCTAAAAATACCTCCTATCATACCTCATGTGCTGAACCTATAGCCATTTTTCTGTATTTGTTCAAACTAAAACTGTTGGGATCTGGAGTTCTGTCCACCTTCCTCCAGCAGAGGGCGCCCTAGGTCTCCTGGAGCTGAAGCTGACTACCACACATGCGGCTGATTTGCTCATCAGGGAGACCAGCATTGGGCAGCGGCAGAACTTCTCTTCGGTGCCAGAGTGTTAAGCTAGTTACGGTTAGCAAGCCAGAGCCAACCTGCATGTCTGACTCTCTGACTCCCCTGAAGATCTGACTTCCGAACCTAACCAGTTTTTGTCCTCTCTGCCTCCTAGGAAGAACCTGACTGTAACCTGGAGCTCTGGAAGAGCTTCTCATCAGAAACCTGCCTGCCTGCTCTCAGGAGCATACCTGAGGATCTAGCTGTCTGAATCTGCCTGCCGGCTCTCTGGAGGAGAGCTTGGAGAAACTCAAGGACTGAACACCTACTAGTCTGAAGTCAAGCCCTGCCGCTGCTGAGCCCTCTGCTGACCCTCTGTCTCTGGCTCCTTCTGGTTCCCTCCTTCTTACGCTCAGCCCGAAGCACTGAATAATGTACCCTGTGTGACCAGTCCCGGATCTGTTTCCAGTCTAATATCTTGTGTCTTTTTTTTCCATTAAACAGTTGAACTTTAATTCTGACTCCGTGGTGTTCTGCATTTGGGCTAGAAACTCTACCCAACATGACAAAAACCCTATTTCAGCAAAATATCATAAGATATTATTTATTTATTCATCATTACCTTCAGAGTTCAGGACTTTATAGCAAATACTACCAACATTGTCCCACATGCTGATAATCATTAGTCATTTCTACATAAAAGTGACTAAATCTTCTGAAGTGGTACTTAAGCTGTAATTGAATTAACCTAATAGTTATTTAATTTGATCCTTCTGCTATGACCTGTAACTGCTTGACTTGGACCTCTAGTGGTTACAACATTTTCTAAATAAAAAATGTTGAATGATGAAAACTATGATGAAACACATTGCAATTAGTGACAGAACTAAGTTAAAGAAAGTTGACAGTTTTTTTTTTTCCAATATGTTTGTACTTGTGGAAATCAAAATCAATTTTTTTGACAACAATGAGAAGTTCATTTATATTATATAATTAATCATATTATAATCACATAATTATTTTATACAGTACATATATACTGTATAAAATGATTTAAACTTGTGGGGTTAAAAATGTAGGGTTCTGGTTTGCCTTAACTTTGGATCTACCAATTTGATCTTGTGCCTCTTAGAACTTTACCTTTCAAAGAGCATCCAAAAGCATGTTTTCCACCCTCACTGTCATAAATCGCTATTTACTGTACAGATATGAAAACGCCTTTTTTAAATTGTTTAGGTTTTTTTTCTTTCTTTAAAATTATTGCTCAATGATTTGAAACATGTAATTATGTTTTAATGTAATGATTTGGATGTGCAGAAATCTCGTTCTACGCAGAGGTTAATATTTAAGAAATGTCTCTGAGCAGACAATGCCCTGCTTCATAGGTCAATAAGTCGTTCATTCCTGGATGCCACAGAGAAATGAACTGAATGCAAAGACTTGCATCAGAACAACCTCTCATTCAACAGCTTCAAAATTCAAATTTCTTATAATAAATGCATGAAACTACACCTGTGGCCACTTTTGAATTACAGTGAAGTCGTATTTACATGCCTCTCTCCCTGAGTCTTCTAAATTCCCACTGGGATCGGCTAATGTAATTTTGATGAATGCCAGCTGAATTAATATGTTCTTAGTGTTGTTTTTTTTTTTTTTTTTTTTTCAAATGCACACACTTTGACTAAATGCCATAAAATGTAATTTCTTTATTACAATATTACATCATCAAAAATGTTTGTAGTGCTTTTGAGAAAGTGCAGGGCCAAAGTGCCACTATCAGCAAAAGGTCAGAAGCATACAAAAGCTGGCTGAAGTGCTAATAATTGGTCCAAAAGGTGGATGTGAATGTGCTGTGGATGCATAGAAGTCCACAAAAAGTATTTTCTGGAGTTTAAAAGCTTTTGTTGCTCCAAAGGAGAACACCATTAGTTGATTTCATAAGCAGTCTGTGAAAGATCGTATCTGAGCAGTCATTCGAACACGTATTAAAAGACCTCTGACCTGGAGAAACATTAGCAGCGAAATAATACCCCAATCTGACCCTCGACATTTACAGCAGCTTATATCTCTTTGCTGAGAGGCAGCAGCTGCATTTGGCTCTTTGCACAGGAAAAGGCAGCTTGGAAGAAACATAAGCTTTGGAAGATGGAATAAAAAATGGAGAAGGTTCCTTTTTCTATTTTCTTATTACATCACAAACCTGAATTAAAAATACAGCTTGAAGAGATATATTCAGTCAAACAACAACACTCATTTAATTATTGGAATAAATTTAACTTGAGTCTTTTCTTCCGCTCATCAAATCACTGTTCAGCTTCTGACTTAGCTTTAAGTGCTTAGGAGTAATTTCTGGTTTCTTGATGTGATTTTTCTAAAATGCATCACTGACTCTTAGCTCAGAATTATTCAAGCAATGAGTCTTTGGTTTTGCATCTCCACATTATCCAGAAACTCCTCCTGTGCCATAACAGACTGAGCTTTAAACCAACCATAAAATATTTATTTGAGCCTCTGAAAACCCAGACTTTTTGCATTTTATTTAAAGTGGGCTAGATCATTAGTCCTCTTGGCTTATCATGATATGTTCTTTGTACTTTTGGAGCTTTTTACCTAATTTCAGTTAAATCATTGAACAGAAGATGATGTATTTAAAAAAGAATAAGTATAAACCAAATTCATTACAGATAGATTTTTCTTCGATAATTCTGATAATTTTACAATTTTATCAACAAACTGCCACGCATGCGGTAAAAAAAGCAGAAAAGTTTTTTTTAGAGACAAACCAAAAGATAACTTGTTTAGTTTTCTAAACACCATGATGAGAATACTGCAAAAATATGGAGGAAAAGGCTGTGGTTAGAAGAGACCGAGATTAAACACTTTACCATTAAGCTGTAGTTTGTGTTGATCTATCAGATAAAATATTTTAAAAACAAATGGTTTTACGGTTGTCGCATTACTAAATGTAAAAAAGAATTGGCTGTCTGTTTACATTTGCCAGGCCCTTTAGATGTGATTAGAAAATTAGTAGCAAAATAACTGTGTACACAGATTTCCTAATCTAGCCTAAAATTTCCAGGCTTAGAAAAATTCAATCAGCTGAAAGCAACTCTGGTTAATGGACAAAATATTTTTTTTATCTTACTGAGGAGGGTTGATTACGATATCTTCAGTCTATGTACTCAGCTATTGCTCAAACCTTATGACAAAACTGCAGGGTGTAAAAGTTCACAGCTCAGGATGTATGTTCTTACTCTGTATGGCCCGATGCTCTGATGTGATCTAACTGCTCACACCGCACGTCCAAAAACCATGTGTCGGACTAAGCGCTGAGAGATGGCGCCGGACTCATCAATCTGGAAGTCAAAAATAGACAGTAGTGAAGAAGATCTCCCTTGTTTACACATGTGCAGTGCACAAGGTTCTGGTAAATCGACTCGTATACGCTCGTAGCTGCGCTTCAACAGCAGGATTCAATCACAAACACCTCATGAGGGCCAGCTGATATTCAGACATGTTTGATTTTCTCCTCACCTTACGATTTCTGATCGGGAGGTGGTCCTGAAAGCCTAATTTAACCTCATTACCTTGTGTGTACTACACAACACACAATGAGGTTGAATCTTGGCCAAAAGAATTCTCGCACTACTGGAGAATCGGCACCAAAAGGGGCATACGGTGTATGCCCGCCTTCCGAGCTGTGACAAAACTCTTCCTGTTCTGGGTAAAGGTGGACTCTTTTGTTCCTCTCTTTCAACCCCCTTATCTATCTTCCTTTGCTACTTTTATTTTTTAATTTTTGGAGCCTGTCTGTGCTTATCTTCTAAAAATGGGAAATTATGGATCTGGTCAACGAGTTTCTCAACGCTATTGATCAAATTTTCTACAGGCGGAGACTGGGCAAAAAAGAGCTCTCTTGTCCCGATAGGACATATGCTGCTGGGCATGTTATGGATTCCTGGGGGAAGTTCTTGTTTATACTGTCAGTCAAGGATGTCAAAGATTTGTACAAAATTTGGATTATTGATAACAGGATTACTGCTTCTTGGACTTGGTGGATACATGGTCTATCATGAAATTCAAAAAGTGTCAGCAGCCCTGTATAGGCTGCCCAGCCTATGTGGTGATCTGTGTAGAGTTATTAGCACCATGGCTATCCAAAGCGGTTGTCAACACTTAGGCTACGTTCACACTGCAGCCTGAAGTGACCCAATTCCGATTTTTTTGCCCATATGTGACCTGTATCTGATCTTTTTATGACAGTCTGAACGACACAGATCGGATTTTTTCAAATGCGACCCAGGCCACTTGGATATGTGGTCCTGAATCCGATACGTATCTGATCTTTTCAAATGCGACCTGTGTCTGTACGGCCAGGTCGCATTCATCCGACCTACACGTCATTGATACTTGACAAATGTTACTAAACGTTACTAATCTGCGTCCTACTAAGCGGAGGCGGGAAAAACTAACAACCATGGCGGAAGATAACACAGAGAGCAGTCAATGGAGAGAAAGTGAGGTTGCTGACTTAATTCATATTTGGAAAGATAGCTCGATTCAGACCAAACTCGAAGGGTCTTACCGGAACCGGGGGAGGGTCTTTCTTTTTGATCTTCTTAAAAAGATTTTGTTCGTAATGTGCCTGCTCCTGTTGGAGAAGAACTTAAAGAACGCAATATACGCTGCGGTATTACGAGTCATGTTTACTTCCGCAAACACTGAGGACACTTGCTACATGTGATGTCATCGCGTCCTCGAGTGCGCATGCGGGACACTTCAGTTGAACGCTTTCAGTTCACACAGTAGATCACATACAAGTCGCATATACTTGGAAGTGTGAACGGACACGCAAAAAAATCAGATTTCACAAAAAAATCGGAATTGAGCATTAAGGCCTGCAGTGTGAACGTAGCCTTAGACTCAGATGCTTTTGGATAAAAAAACACAAATTGAAGGTGGTCCCTGCTAATGGTCACAGGCCAGTAGTGGTTACTGATCCAGTGGGTAGAAAGGATTTAATCTCTGTATATTCAGTGAAGTGAGAGCAACAAAGACGTCTGATTCTTAGAAATGCCAATGAGAGTTCTAGGGACTTTAAGGCAGACAGTAAATCAACAGTGTCTGCCTCGACAAAAACAATTGTAATAATTTTAATCTGGCTTCAATATGTTGGCCTTGAAGTACATTCTTTCTTCTTTCATATCTTCTTTCTTTAAAGAGAAAGGATATTATTCTGATTTATCTTGTCTAGAGTTTTGACAGGATATATTGACTGGATATATTTATTTATGTATTCTTCTGCTCTGATTTTTTCCAATTCTTTAAACTTATTTATTTTTGAGAGCAATTCATTTGAGTAATTTCAGCTGCTCCCATTTTCAGGGGCTGTCAAGAATATTCTTTAAGAGTTGATCACAGACTTAGCTAAATTGGCACTCTGGAATCCCTTCCTAATGCAACAAGGATTCTAACCCAGGTTCCCCATGTTATAGTCAAAGGCTGTGTCCACCTTAACCCCTCCTTCACTGTATAGAGCGGGGACTTTATAGAGAACTCAGTTAACTGACCGACCGACAGTTAACCACCACTTTTTGTTCCCCATTAGTTACTTGACTCCGACTCTGCGCCCTCTACTTATGTTCTTTCTGGCCCCTAAAACAAATCCCATGATACTTTATGAAGAGTGGTCTTGCAAAGCATTCCGGGATATACAGTATCTGCTCATCTAAAGACCATCGATGCACACTACATTTGAAGGCACAACATGGGAAATTTTGAGTCCTCCATTCGGACACATCCAAACAGGTGATTTGGACAGGTGACTTTAACCACTATGGGTAATGGCATTAAGAGCATTTTTTAGTCTGTGAATATTATTACAATTATATATACATTCTTTAACTTTTTGTTACAGTTGCATCATTTTACCACTAAAACTATTTAGTTTCCTCCTATGTACTGTCATATCTTACTGTGCTTCCAAAAGTTTTTTTTTTTGGGGTGTGCTTAAAACCCTTTTAGGCATGTCTGATTTCATAGGTAAGAGTTGAAGGACAAAAAAAAGGGTAAAAAAAAAAAAAAAAAAATGCAAAGTCCAGGAAAGCTTTCATTGAATTATCTGAAGAGTGATTTCTTAGTATCACATTTATGGTTTCAGAAAGGTCTGGTTTCTTTGAAGCAAAGCACAAAGAAAATAGAGATGACTCTAGAGTTTTGTGCTGTATTATGCTATGACCTTTTACCCCTCTCTCCTGAGCCCCACTCCCCCTTTCACCACATTATTCCAGCTTCCTTCCTCAAACTGTGTACCCTCCAGCAGCGTTGCAACCATTTTCCCACGAGGCCCATGTGGCAGCATGATAGACAGCCTACCTTCACCTGACTCCGACTCTTCCAACCCTTCCCCTCCTCCTAAAAATGTTTCCACCAATTTCCCCTCTGTCCTCCTCACACCCTCAGATGACTCAACACGCTCCTGCCCTGCAGCCGTCGCCTATCAGTCAATCTCAATCACACATGCTCACACAAAGAGCTGATCTCTGTGTGTGCTTCATGACATACATGCGAACAGTAACTGCTGCGAAGGACTAAAGTGACAACTTTAGTCCTCAGGGGAGAGGCTGAACCTCTGCAAGCAAATTTAAGTCTATTTCTATGCATGTGTGCACACATGTAGATTTAGTTATGTCTATAAATATGTATGGTAATGCACAGAGAGAGGGGTTGTGAATAAAACATGCAACAGGTTGAGGTTCCCTGTATGGATGTTAATCTCAGAGGCTGAGGACCTTCCAATATCCTAAATGTCACAGCCTTCGGCAGGTCATGCTAAAGGGAACATGTGTATTATGGTGCTTCTTTGCAATACAAAGGACAAGGGAAGAATAATTAATTTTTCTGATTAAGGCAATCATTTTTTCACATGGAGGGAAAAAAGAAAACAATTAATTCATCAAGAACATTTTATTACTTAATTAACAATAAACTAAGCATAGAATATACTTGACAATTAAAAAGTCCCATTTTTAATGGGAAAAGTATGTGCACTGTATCAATATGTGGATTTAAAACTGAAAGAGTGTCTTTTACATTTGCATTTGTAAAAAATTGTATTAAAAAAAAAAAAAGAGAGAATTGCATATGCTATTCTCAATAATACTGATTTGGATGAGAATTTTGGTCGCTCTTAGTTTGGGAATCAATCCCTCCAGTACTTGCAGGTTAGCCTGACTGGTCAGACTTACTTTTAGTGTGCAAAATATATATCAGTCTGGAAAGAGCGGGTATAGCCCGGCAGAAGCTCTATGGAGAGTCTGTGGAAACAGGTTAGAACAAATCAGACAACTATTGCTTTGATTCAAGAATGTCTTTTATTTTTAATGAAAAGCTCTTATAGGAGATGAGTTATTGTAATTTTATATTCATATCCAGCTCATTTGGGAGATGATAAAGGCAAGGCAAGGAAAAATACGTTTGTACAGCAACATTCCGTACAAGGACATTCAAAGTGCTTTACATGTACATAGCCCGTACATATGGAGCATCATTAAAGCAGTCCTCTGTTACAGAGGCTATCTTGACTATTACCACAGAAGGACAGCAATGTTTTTATCTATTGGCCCACCTTCTGTCTCGTCTGATTTAGATTGATGAGTCTGAGCCTTACCAGATTGACTAGGCCCAAAGTAAGTCAGCCTGACTGACCAGGATATGTGCAGCTAACATCTATAGACCCCACACATCCTGAACACAACAATATTTTTTCTTTTACCTTAAGGTCAGAACTTTTGGCTAAAGCCAGCAGCCAGAGATGTTTTCTTTTTTCCATTTTTTCCAAAGTTTAATTTAGTTATTTGGACCACTTAAGCTGATTCTGAATAGACAAGTTTACATCTCTTGTAGCTTTTAACAGACGTCAGTCCTTTTTTGGTTTTAAAACTTGATCTGTTACATAAACACAAACCAAAAGATTTGAGCTGTTATCTGCCAAATTTTTTAATTTAACTTAACATGATCAAAGCCTTTAGATGTTTTCCTTTTTATATCTAGAGAGAGCTTCATCTGTATATGAATACTGTTAATCAAAAATGGAAAAAACTCATGATTTTTTTAAGGATTACATCAAGACCACTGAGTTATACAAGCGACCATATGTTATGAGTCTTTGATGATGGGTGGAGAGAGATCGATTATGGGCTTCGCTACCACAAATCTTATCTTCATGACAAGGCCTGAGGTAGGGGATAGATGGATGCATGGATGGATGGAAACAGTCAGACAGACAGACGGACATCTTACCAGACATTCTGCTGTAGATGTTTTCCCAGCTTGCCTCCCTCCTTCTCAGTCTTTCCCCCTTCTCTGTTCCAGCCTATCAGACATGACAGTACCAGCTGGCTGCAGGCAAACTCCCAGCCAAGGGATATAAGCAGTTGTGAGTGTAGACGTGGACGGGGTGGGAGGGGATGACAGCATATCTGTCTTCTGAAGGTGTGTGTCCTCAGCTCTGACACTTTGTGCTGGGATGGGAGTTTGTGAGCGCCAAACGGCAAAGCTTGTTGATTTAACGTGGCGGAGACTGAGCCTGAGTGATCCGAGTCACAGGTGTGAGCCGGTTTACTTGGGGCGGGGCTCAGAGCAATATTTAATTCCTATAAAGATAGCTGTCAACACTTGCTCGAAGCGGCTGTGTACTCTTGTGGGCGCTTGGCATTTGCTTCTCTGTCTGACTCACCGAGCACATTAAAAGCCACTTATTTGCCTTTCTTGATGTGTAGATGTGCTTCCTGAGAGCTGTGTACCCTTTCCTTTGTGCCTTTCACAGAACTTCTGGTAATTTATAGAAGTGTCTAATGAGAAAAAGGAGAGAAAGACCACACTTTTCTTCAACAAAGAGAAATTCAAATAGCAGAAGTCCCCCCTCACCCTCTGCTGCTCGGTGTAGTTTCACAGGACGTCGGGAAACATTTAGAGCCTATTTAAGACATTCAAGTTGCAGCAAATGTTTCTGTGATTTTAGTTCTATTTGACATGTTTACCCCTTCCCCTACGGTTAATCGTCACCTTTCCTACACTGCCCCCTTTCTTCTTTAACCATGAGTGCAGAGATTTGCCGTTTTCATCCTATGACAATTGAGGCACCAAACCGGATTATAAAATGGTGCCAAAATATTTGTTTTAAACAAATATTTTCTATTAATTAAATGAAAAATCTGAATCTGAAACTGTCGGGAAAAAAATATAAGTAGCATTAAAAAACCAAAAAAATCATTATCAATAATGACAGTTTATGTTCAGTATTTTATCACGTTTTCATCTGAGTTATCTTTAATGAGCCGAGAAGATTTTCTTTCCAGGCATACCAGACTTTATTGTAATCTTAACTGTCTTGCTGAATCTTCCCCCAGTCTGTCAGAAAATTAAGTTCTTCTTTGGATATTTTGAGGACCCCATTTGCAGCAAAAATATAAAGGAAGAAAAAGAAGCATTTCTGTCATTATAGAGGATACAATGAAATGTTACTTAGTGGCATCTCTTTTTTTTTATGGGCATCATCGTCAGTTGTTATTTTAGGTCATTTTTCAATGTTGGTTTACAACTTTTACACAGAACTATGGAAAAGTGGAATAAATAAAGTCTAATGTTGGATGTTTTGGAGTAATATTGGCTTAAAAAAAGGACTATATTTCACTACGGAGCAAAATATATTTATTTTTAAAAGAATAAATCAAAAGCTGATAGCAGAATAAAGCCAACGCCACAGTCAGAGTAAATCAGTGAGAAAAAAAGAGCTGAACATGTGGAGAGTAGATGGCTCTAGGCGACTTGGCAGGGACTGTAAGGACTTCTGTAGTAAGGCGCTGAGTCTGTTGCCGAGCCTTGAGCCAGGGGCATTAAACCTCAACAGCAGCCAAGAACAATGGCAAACAGCCCCACAAATGGATGACATGTGAGCTGAATTACAATCTTTACAGCCTCAGACAATAACATCTGGAGCTCCCAACTCGACTTAAGGCTCAAGGCACAGTCTGGGTGTTGAAAGGCAAATGGTATAGCCAGAGCGTGGCGCAGGTGAGCCCCCTGGAGGTGGGGTAAGGGGGTTAGATGGGCAGATGCACTGTGGAAAAAGTGCAACCTGACAATCTGCTGAATGAGATGCTTCTCTCATTCCGACCCCGTTCCCTGAGGACTCGTTTATCTGTGGAGCAAGCCTGGCTCTTTTCTTTTTTTTTCCTGAATCACCTACACTGTAATGTGTGTCGCAGCTCATTACTGACAATCCTTGCTGTGATACAATCCCAGGGGGGTCTCAGGAGAAGAAAGGTGACTCATCTCATGGGGGGTCATAGGCTTACTGATACCACTGTGTATCTGCCGATATAAAAAAGTGTAGTCTGCTTATGAAAGTTAATGCACAAATTGACCTGGCCCTGTGTACATTTTATCATGAATTAACAACAATGTGAGAAACTCATTTCAATCTGAATAACTTACACTGAAAGAGAAAGCCAATTAGAAGCATTTTTATTGATACAATTACTTTAGTCTTTGGCACTCAGACCACGGCAGGAAACATTTGCTTTGATATGCATAAGCAGGAGTGTAAGAATAGGGCTGTTTCCCCCCAGGCCTGAAACTGGTGGTCGAGTGGAGATAGATGAAGTAGGTTCAGCCTATAGACTGCTGGTTGACGAGACAGTGTACTTGAGCTGTATTGATGAGATCCAATTGGCTGCGTGAGGTGATACTAGTGCTTCCCTCAGGTAACTGGAAGATGGAAGTCCAGCTTGGATCAACACAGGTTTATCAGAGGAAGAAACCTTTGGCAGAACCAGGCTCAACATGGCAGTCTTTTGCCAGACTGGTTGAGATGTGGCGCGGGATGCAGCAAAAGTCTGGGAGGAATTACTGTCTGATGGGGACGAAGTAGAAGAAGCACCATGGAAAAGTCAGATGAAGCATTATGGTGGAGAAGGGGATGGAGGTGGGTTGAATCGGGGTCATCTGAAACAAGTCAGACATAGCGCAACCACTGCCTGCACTTTGGCTGGGTAGCAGACTGAGCTGTAGATACGGAAACCTTTTAAGATGAAATCTCGATGCTGATTGGGCTTTGTGGAGGTGTGGTTCAAAGCTGATTGGCTTGTCGGAGGTGGATTAGGGAAAGTAATCAGTTTCCTCAGTTGAACTTCCACCTAGGCGTCATTATTAATAATCTAATTTGTAACGCTCAAGCCTTACGATGGTCAGAGCAACAAAAATGTAAGACACCAAAAAAGATTTTCTGCAAACACCAACCAAGCTATAAGATTAAAAAAAAAAACACCCAAATCTAAAGAAAATCAATAACAAACAAGAACAAAACTCATGAACTCCTCCTACTAGTCTGGAAATCCATTTTAAGGCTCTATTACTCAACAAGGGGAACCAATAAACACAATAAAGAATACTTTGCAACCGTGGAAAACTGCTGAACACTTTGTAGAGTGGCTGTTCAACAAAGATTACTGTTAATTAAAATAATCTAAATTTCCCTACTTTCCTTGAAGGGCTACTGGCTGGTCCTTGGCTGTACTAAATTATTCTTTCTGTCATGATTTGTGGAGATTAAGATCTAAAGAGAAGCTTTGTGTCCTGGTCAGACCCTGTAATTCAATGAAAGGGTGGAGTCAGAGTAAAGAAATATGCAAGCCCAGGAGAAGGCCAGTGGCTGGAGTTGGAGGGGATTTTGCTGGGAGCTGCAGGGAAGCGGGCTGCCATTCGTCTGGCTTTTGACTGGTAAGGGCCACATTGAATGGCTGTTTCTGTATCTTTAGTAAATATTTTTTTAACAAACGTAACAAAAGTAGAACCTCTTAGAAGGTGTCCTTACATGGGATGCAACAAACACTGTAAACGGTCAAACTTGGTGGTAGTAGGGCGATGGTCTAGGGCTTCTCTGCCACATGTTGTTATCTGCTCCCCAATAAGAAATCATTTGTAGATTCATTGACCATCATCTCAGGAGGTGATACCTATTTGTTTTTGAGTTATGCCGCAGAACATTATTAGATCGCCTCTTACCTTTGATTAATGAAATCCAGAATGAAAACCTGTTGGTGTTTTTAATCAGTTTTTTATGAAACAGAAAACATGAAACAAAGAGCAAAAAATAAAGTAGTCAGTAAGGGGCAATACTTTTGTTTAGAGCTCTGTAAGTATGTGTTTGTAAATGTTGCTGTGAATGTGTTTCACATAAAGTAACTGATGGCTTTCTATCAGCCAGGGCTCTATTGATTTGGCTGGGCAGAATAATTGGATGGGTCTACAAGCTGTCATGTTTGGCCTGATTGCAGAGCATCCGTGGTGTTGTGCAGTTATCTTCTTCCATATCTCTCTGCGATCCATCTTCAGCCTCCTTAGCCTATCCTGGGTGTATTGATTGGAACTCAGTATGTCTTTAAAATTAGACAATAATCTACTGTTTCAAAGCACTGTTGTTAGGAGGTATCCACTCTTCACGCCTTGCTTTATGCAGAGGAAAAATTAGAAAAGGCAGAAATGAAGCAATCTTGCAGTGGGTTTTCTTGACAAAAGATTGCAGTTTCTGCAACATTTCCTGCAGGTCCCAGGAAATATTATTGCATGAGCTCAAACCTTCAAACTTCTGGAAGATTAACATGGCGGTTTATCAAAATAAAAATAAAAGTTTACCAAAAAGGAACAAACCATCCTCAAATTACACTGCTGAATGAAGGGATTGGGTTATTTGCTGATCATTTTGGCACAACCATTTTAATGTTTTTTTATAAAAATTTTATTAATAAACCAACAAAAAGTAATACCAAATCATACTTTCTAGTTCTCTTCACAAATGAAGGGCTTTTTAGGGGGCCTTGGCTGTTTGTTAGAGAACGTTAGGGAACAAACAACATCATGAAGACCAAAGGATACAACAGACAGGTCTGAAAAAAAAGGGGAAGAAGTTGAAAGCAGGGTTTTAAAGCAGTGATCCACCCATCTACCAAATCTGACAACTGAACATCAGTCACAGAAAGAACAAGAAGGATTAAAATCCCTCTGGAGGAGCTGTATTGCTCAAAGTGGGAGAATTTTCTGATGTGACAGCTACTATATAAGTTGTGAGACTCTTCCATTTATGAAGAGTGAACAGGGCAACAGCAAACATGTGAAGATGGATGCTGTTCAGATAAGATCAAAATTATGCTTTAAGACTACAAAGGAATGGCACAGTGGTGGCTGCATTATGCCATGGGAATGCTTCTTTCCAATAGTAAGAGGAAACCTATTCTGAGTTAATTGGAAGCACATTGTTCAACATACAGCCAAAGATATCAAAAGATATTCGGTTAGGTTATATCCAAGTAACGTCTTCCTATGGGCAACGAGTTGAAGGCACAAACTAAACTGTTCATAATTTATTCTTTATGGTACGCCAGCATTCATAACATGTAGGCGAATTACTTTCCCCCAGACATCCGCAGTTATTTTTTTATATTAAAATTTTTTTTAAACAAAGCGGAGTGTGTATGACATCATCTGCTCGCGCCGGCTACCATTCATTCATCCTGTCTGCTGAACTGCTGCTAGTTTTACTCACATGCCTGGAAGATGTGTAGTGCTGCTACCACAGATGATCTCACACATTCAGATTAGCTAGCTGAATGAATAGAAGGGGTAGAGCGTAGTCGCGGATGATGTCATACGCTTTGTTTTTAAAAATATTTAAATATAAAAAATATAAATATATAAGATGTCTGGGGGACAGGGATTCGCCTACATGTTATGAATGCTGGCGTACCATAAATGATAAATTATGAACAGTTTAGTTTGTGCCTTCAACTTGTTTCCCATAGGAAGATGTTACTTGGATATAACCTAACCGAATATCTTCAGAACAGCTCCAAGTGACATAAAAATTCTCATATTGTTGAGCAGAACATGATGTAATAACGTAAAATCAAGGGCCCAATGTAAAAAAAAAAAAAACGGCATTCCCCTTTAAACATTTATCTAAGATTTTCTAAACTATTTACTTTTGTATAGCGTCTCCAACAATTTCCTGTTATGTAAAAACAGAAACATTCAACTATGAATTGTATAAAGGGATTATACATCTAAATCCCAAAATCATTCATCCTTGAACATACCATTTTAATATAGGGGTAAAAAAAAATCAATTTAACAACTAATACTCCATTTATATTGATTCTTTGTTTTTAATTAGATATCTTTCTTGTTCCAAATCAGAAAAAAAGACAAACCTTTCTTAGAAATATGAATATAAATCTGACAGGGGAAGAGATCATTATTGGGTTAGATCAAGGAAAGTCAGCAAGGACCCAGAACAACTTCTGTTTGGAGCTTCACTCAGCGTTGAACTTGTTCTTTCCAATGAAGCAGACAGCTCTCTAATGGTAGGTCTAAGTGGAACCCCAATTGGCCTGCATGAATCCATGATTACTGAGGTGAGGCAAGAAGATCAGTAGCGACCCCACTTGAAAGACAAGGAGAACTACAGCTTTTGAAACAATATAAATTCAGTTTAAATGCAAGGAAAAATGCGTCCCTTACTGCAACCTTTACACCTTACCTTGATTTAGAAGATGCATTTTACACTAATTATTTAGTAGTTTATTAATTCAGTTCTTCTAATAATAGTTATACCCCTAATAAACTATTTTTGCATCGGATAAACTGAAAAGTTCTTTTTAAAAGTTGGTATTTTGTCCCACTTTTATTTAATTTTTGGGCTCCAGTAGGGGTCCACACTCAGTGCGGTTCCCAGATTTTGGAAATTTCGGAAAAGCAGGAAAAAATTCCTTTCTTTCCTGCCACGTCTGAGATCCCGATTCGGTCCCAGCCTTTACTTCCTCTGGAGGCTCAGTTAAAAGAAAGAAACAAACAGCTACTGGGAGAGACGATTGAATTAATTAACGGTAAATATGAGCAAATCGAGTCATTCTCTTATGTTTCCTCTCTATATTTATTTTTTTTTTTTTCTGGAGAGGGAAATCCGACCAGAGTGGGCAGAACCAGGCAGCAGATGTTTCCAGTCTCCTCACAATCAATAATTCGCCTTCTCTTTCCTTTTTCCTCACTAGATGAATATGTTTTAGTGTATCAATTTCACTCGCTTGTTCTGTCTGAAAAGCCTTTCTTTTTCACCCACTCCTCTTCTTTTCATTTTTTTTTATTTGCAACTTCATCAAACTTAATTGTCGTACTTTGATTTTTTGGCGCTGCAGGAAGGATAATTATCAAACGGGGAGGAATTTACAAAAAAAAAACCACTTTGCTGCTGCGGCTCTGCAGGAACGCTTTGCGCATGCAGGAGATTTAACAGTGAAGAAGGAACCCTCAGGCTGTTTATAGCGCTTTATCTCAAATATTAACAGCGAGTTTAAGTATGTGCACTAAGGGACGCAGGTTTGCGTGAAGGAGAAAGGGCACTGTTCTGTTTGCATTAAAACTCCAAGGGGGACATTCCCTCTTTCCAGTATACACTCGATAGTGAAGTGCTGAAGTATTGAATTTATTCACTTTTTTTCACGTTACACCCTTCAGTATCGGTTCCCTTAGCAAAAAGTAGTATACTTGAAGTAAATTCTATTAAGGATACTTAAGTATAAGTTTAGAAAGTATACCGAACAATGTACTTTTAGTGTACTTGAAGTAATACTAAAGTAATACTTCTTCGAACTAAATTGGGACATTTTTAAGTTATACTTTAGTAAACAATAGTATAGTCAAGTACACTTGACTATACTATTGTTAAGAATATGAAATATAGTTTAAAATAAGTAAATTCTAAGTGCATTGCCTGATTTTAAGTATGAAATAAGTGCACTTTTAGTATACTTAAAAAAACTACTTTTTGCTAATGGTTATTTGTATTTTTTTATGTTATTGACCAACCAATGGTGTAACTATCAGTAAGCAGAGACTGCAGTTGCTTAGGGGCCCCCGACTTCTTGACTGATAACTGGTTAGCCTGATAAACCAGACTAAATGTGAGATTAAATCTGCAACTTAGTCTGGCCCCGAAGAATGAGACATCGGAAGATTTTTGATGAGAACAACTCGTTTTTCAAACTATGGCCGTTTCTCAATTCACGAGGCTTGCTTTCTCGTCAAGTCCGGTCTTTGCAAGAACATAGGAAAGTTTGAACTTGGTGAGAACGCGAGCACGCAGCATAAATCTGGGTCAATAGGAACAGAAGCATACTTGTGACGTCACCACACGCTCGGCTCTTCTAGAGCACCTCCTGTTATCCGAGGCTGCTGTTAGCCTCGGAGGTCCGCTGGTTGCCGTGGTCCTCTCAACTTCGAAAATAGTTTTTTTAATTGCGCATTAAATCGGTGAATGGACCATATAGTGACGCATTTAAGTATAATATTTTTGCCTCAAATTATCTTAAAACTTACTTTTATTGAACAGCAGAAAGAGAACTTTTAACTTTCCATGGAGCGCTCCATTGAAAGCTGCTGCTCCCGCAGTGCTTGCTACTGTGTTGCGCAGCTTTGTCGTCAGGCCCTCAAAATCCCACCTGCTTTGCATCCAAAAATTCAAAACACATCTCTGCATTGTGATTGGCCCGCCAGATTGGACTGCTTAAAATCAGTCCTATATCTGTTACAGCATGTTGCTGCATCATTCAGAGTGCTTCAGCATTTCTATCCAGCAGTGATAGCCCACTAAGTCAACAGCAGCTTTTTGCAACACTTGCAATCCGTACATATCTTGTCTTCTGAATTATCTATTTTAGTTTTGTTCAATTGTAGAATATTCTGTATAGTATTCTTCAGAACGTAACATTGGCTAAGCAGCATGCAACATTTAGTCAATTGAAAACATACCACTGAGGCTACTTTTTCTACTTAAATGAGTTACAAAGACCAATAATCAATGTTGCAACCTGTCTCACCAGGGAGTTTAGTTTTCCGACGTGGACGTATGAAGGCTCTGAAGCTCTTGAATTGGTTGGATGTAGGCTGGCTGGGAAATTTGCTCAGCAGTTGTGGATGCAGACATTTGTGTTGAAAATGTCTTTGCTGGCCCAAACATAAAAATTTTTTTAAGCCTGAAAATTTCAAGTGGACCAACACCAACACAACACAGATTTAAGAATGTACACGAAACGGCAAATACAAAAGTTCTTGGTAGGGACTTAAGTTTGTATAAAGAAAATGCAATTGAATGCATTGAATGAATTCAAATATGTATAAAAATTTTATATAATTTGTGTTGATGTTGTATCTAGTCAATGTTGGTATTGGTCAACAATCAAAATTGCCATACTGTTATTGTGTCAAAAAAAAAGGAATGACAGTTTAGATAGATGGACTATTTTTTTCATAGGTTTCCTTCCTTGCCCTTTGATTATTGGACACCAGGTTAGCTGTGCTGGATTTTCTTTAGGAGTGTCATGTTGAGAGGCTCTGAATTCAGATATAACACACACTTTAAGATTTTTATTTTATGATATGAACACTTCATTTTCTTCACAGTTCACAGCTAAGCACTTATTTATATTAGTCTGCCGCAATATTTAGTAACTACGTCCTTATGTTTTTGTGTTCTTTATAGGTTTGCCATGTGGTCCAGACTCACCTTTTGCCTCATAGTGTGTCTTCATGTTCTCCTGCTGCAGAGCAGCATCACTAACTCATCAAAGAGCACCGGTGCTGCACCCAAACCCTCTTTTCCTAGTCTCCTAAATGACCCGAGCTGGGCTCTGGGTGTGCGCCTGTACCGGGTCCTACGCTCTGATGCCAGCTCTGTAAACACTCTGTTCTCCCCTCTTCTCTTAGCCTCCTCACTTGAAGTGCTGGCTGAAGGCTCAGTGGGCAAAACTGCCAGCCAGATTCAAGATCTTTTTAAGTCGCCATCCAAAGCCAAAGGAAAGATTGGGGACCTTCTCTCTGTGGCATTGAAAAGCTTTGTTGAAGCTAATGGCACCAGCTTCCAGACGCACACATCTTCTGGTTTGTTCACCAAGCAGACTCCTGCCTTCAGTCAGGCTTTTACGAAGGTGAGCCAGAGCAGGTTAGGGCTGCAACACCACATGCTGGGGAAAGGGGACTCCAAGGCGGACCTGAAGCAGCTTCATGATTGGTTTAAGGCTGCGCTCAGTGGAAAGGAGGGGGCTCCATTCGACGTGGAAATCAAGGCTAAAGCTGGAGCCATGATCCTGGCAGATACTATTCACTTCAAAGGTTTGTGGAAACAATGCAGTGTTGAAGCATGTAGTGATAGGTTTTGGCGGGTCATTAAAAATCATTCAAAATTTAAAGTCATTAAATTATTACCGTATTTTCACGACTATAAGGCGCACTTAAACGTCTTTTTTTCCCCTCAAAATGTGCGGTGCGCCCTTTTGTGCGGTGCGCCCTATGTGTGTTGTAACTGCGACTTTTGAGACCACCTCATTGAGGAGATGATGAAAGAGTGGCTGAATGTAAGGAGACCGTGTTTTTTTTTTCCACTCATCACCATCGCTGTTAATATGTAACTCCATGCGTACCCATCTCACAGCTGATGTGAAAAACATGGGGAAACAAATTAACCCTGTGCTCGCTGTTCAACCGCTCGACATCGGTGTGAACCGGACCCAGCAAGTGCAGCAGAAGCAGCGAGTTTACATGCAAAGTAAATGGTTGACGCGCGTATAGGTGCAGCAAAAGGTCCTGCAGCGCGTTTTGAGCAGCAGGAGCGTTTAAGCATCTGCCAACGGGCTGCTGCTGCTCGAGATGGAAAAATTGAAGTTTTGCTGTTGGACGCGCCGCATCAACCAATCAGAGAAGCTGATCTGGGAGCTGACAGCGAGACAGACACATCGCTCTGATGACATATGATATTAACGCAAATGGAAAAGGCTGGATGGATGAGGATATGATGAAAGCGTAGCTGAGGGAGGTGTAGCCTATGTGAGGAGACCAGGTGGTTTTTTCCACGCATCACCATCGCTGCGTGCCCATCTCACAGCCGATGTGAAAAAAAAGGTGAATCAAATGAACGCTGTGCTCGCCGTTATCCCGGGGGTCTGACAAAGGAGCTTCCACCGCTCGACATCAGTGTGAAGCGGCCGTTCAAAGTAAGGCTGCGAGCGGCGTGGGAGCGATGGATGACAGACGGAGACCACAGTTTCACGATAAGTGGAAGGCAGCGCCGGGCGAGTTACGCCACCGTTTGCGGATGGATTGTAGATGCTTGGACTAAAGTGTGGGCATTATTTCTGAGGAGCTGCGCTGCACGGAAAGTGACTGACAGCGAAGAAGGGGAAATTGGCATGTCTGATTTAGCGCAGCTGTTTAATTCAGAAACAGAGGATGATGACTTTGATGGGTTCGATTAATACTTTGTAATAAATACATGAATAAAGCACAAACATACTCAGTTTTGCTCCCGCTCTATTTTTCTACCTGAAAACTTAATTCAACAGCAGCCTCTGGGCCGGGTCTCCTCCTCTTCAGCGCGGTGGCTGGCAGGTGTTTTTTCATCTAAATAATCTAAATCTTGCAGCTATATTTGCTGTGATCAGTGGGAATAAAGTAGTTTTAATATGTTTTTAAGTGAGAAAGTCCACCTGAAAACTTAATAATTGCAGTCAGTTCATCCAGATTATCTATTTCTGTCAGAGGCGCTCAGACCCCCACATTCCAGCGGTGCGCCGACAGGAGAAATCCTTTCATCAGCAGCCTCTAAGCAGGGTAGCCTCCGGGTTCACTGCGGCTGCTGGCAGGTGTGTTTCATCTAAATAATTTAAACTGCAGGCACCCATAAAAGCGAACATATTCCGTCGGCAGGTTTCAGGATTTTAAGTTAATTTAGGAGTGATCACAGCGCTGTGTCTGTCTCACGGCCAGCTGCCAGGTTTGATTAATACTTTTTAATAAATACATGAATAAAGCACAGTCATAATCAGTTTTGCCCTCGCTGTATTTTTAAATACGCAGTAGAGCTATTTAAAGGTAGTAGAGGACATGTACCTGTATATAAAAAACGCGCCCTATAGTCCGGTGCGCCTTATGTGTGTGTTAAATACAGAAATGGGACACATAACTGAGACTGCGCCTTTTAGTACGTTGCGCCTTATGGTCGTGAAAATACGGTATATAAATAATAAAAAAAACTATTTCAAATATATTATGTCGCAATATATTTGAGCGGAACTGCTTCCAGTTTTTTGTAAAGCTGTATGTTCGGAAAAGAAGCTTGAGGCAGAGAAAAAGCTAGAGAATGAGGGAAAAGGAACATTTCAACAAAAGGAGCTGGAAAACGAGGAATTCAAGACATGGCTGCAGCCTGTCAACAATAAAGATGACGAAGGATTTTTGCTGTGTTTTATATATGTGTATATATATATATATATATATATATATATATATATATATATATATATATATATATATATAAAACACAGCAAAAATCCTTCGTATATATATATACATAAATAAATATACACATATATATATAAAAATATTATATAATATCTTGCTGCAAGCTGGCAGCAGCGCTACCCATCATACAATTAGGAATCCAGTTTGGAAAGTGTTTCCTATTTGTGCATTCTAAATTGAAAAAAGGAATTGTACATTATATTTATTAATCTCTTATTAAATACTGAGATTTGAAAATAGTTTTGGGACCAGAAGGGTAACGAAAAAGGTAAATGGAGAAGGTAAAGGAAAAAGAAAATACAACTGTAAAAAATATTTGAAATTGCAAGGTGAAAAAGAAAATGGAAATGAAAAAAGGAATTACCTTTTTGAAATGTGTGATTAGAAAAAGTTTTTAGAATGATATTTATGAATTGTGGTTTTTAAATCTCCATTTACAGTTCAAATGATTTTATAATGTATTGATAAATACAATTTAGATTTAAATGCTTTTTAAATACGATTTATATTTGTATGATTTAAGTGCTTCATTTGAAATGGCTGCTTTTCTTTTTTAGTGACTCTACTGGTCCTCCATAGCCCACTATTTAAAAATGAACAAAACCACATTATTGCTTTACATGTACTCTCTGTGACACATGCAAATATGCAGACTTTTACATATTTTCTTTTTTTAATGGAGAGTTTCAACTATGGCATGGCAAAATAATCGCCATGACGATGCATCGCGATTCTAATTCTTGTGATCTACTGCATCGATTCTTGATGGCAAGAATTCTTAATTAAAAAAAATGAACAAATAAAATACATGAATGGTTGGCGCACATCAGCCAAACCAAGTGGAATACAACTTCCAGTCCAGCAGATGTCGCTGTGGATGTGTTGACGTAGGTCTGGGCGATATAGAAAAAAAGCTTATCGATAAAAAAAAAAATGCATATTGATCGATATCGATAATTATTGAAAAGATTTGAAACCATATTTTATGTGCAGCTCTGCCTGGACTTTTTATGATATTGCTAAATGATTTAATTTTAATAAAGAACACAAACACAGACTTCCAATTAAATATTTATTTAACCAACTTTTTTAACCATAACAGAATTGTTTTAAGGAAAAATAACTTAAGAGACCTGGATTATGTTATTAAACACTGACAAAGAATAAACTAAAGTGACCAGAAAAGTGACCAAAAGAAATATAACAAATAAATAAATGGACCCCCCCCCCCCGCATTCTTCTAAGCTGAACCTGGTGAACCTGGTTCAGCTTAGTTTCCTGCTTTAACCTGAGTTAGTACTTTGAAGTTTCTGGCCCCTCAGCATTTTTCTCTCAATTGTTAGAACTACGTGTGAAACTGCCCAGATCTGAAAATATATATATATTTTGCCGAAATTCCCGAAGATTCCTCGGAGGCGATGCAGAGCCGCGCCGGGGCCTACACAGCTCGTACTCCTGCGGGTGTGAGCGGCTGAGATGATAAAAAAAAAAGTTGTTTGTGTTATCAGACTTCGTTTTCACTGGTTCCCTACACATTTTCCAGATGACTGTGGTTTGTTTTTTGTCCGACTTGCCATGACCGAAATACTGCCAAACTGGCGAACTACAAAAACCCTTCTTTGGAACAATTTCCTCCGCCTCTCCTTGCTGCGACATCTTCATGTGCTCTGTGTTGTGGTTTGAGAGGGCGGCGCTTGGTGACAGCGTGCCTGGGTCCGCGATTGTGATTGGTTGGGAGGAAGTAGCATAAACCTACATGCTAGGCTACAATGAGAAGGAAGGAAAACTGCGTTTTTTTATCGAACTTTTATTGACTCTCTTTTTTTCTATTGCGCCTCATGTCTATCGATCGATTTATATCGTTATTGAATTATCGCCCAGCCCTATTTTGACCCCCGCTGCCTTGTGTCACTAGCATTTCCGGCCGTGGGATACTGCGACGAGTCATATGAAATAAAACATGGAGGACACTATGAAAATTCACCCTGCGGCTCCATCACATTTCAAGTCAGATGCTTGGATGCATTTTGGCTTTAAAAACAAAGAAGGTAAAAATGAAATTGATATGACGTACGTCATTTGCAAAAGGGGAAATATACATTTGAATGTTTTCATTTCATTGGTTTAAAGGACCACTGAGGCCATGTAAACGGCACTGATTATCCATATTTTGTTATTTTAAGTTTGATGAATCCTAAGATATTTTTGTCAGTGTGTCCACACCAGTAATAGTAATATTTGTGTCCAGTATTTGTTTTCATGGCAACACCTCCAAAGGTTGTTTCAGTAAATACAGCTATGTATGAATTCAGTTGCTTTCAGTTATGTATCAATTGAAGACACTATCCAGATCATACCCAGCCAGTCAGCCACTGGTAATGGCTGTATCTTTTTCTTACAGTGTTCAGTGAAAATATCGCAATACATCGCAATATTTCAAGTATCATGATGCATCATGATAGAATCGCATCGTGGCATGTGAATCGTGATTCGAATCAAACATGACTTCTTTGCCAATACCCACCCCTAGTTTCAACCCTTTGCTACATTTTGGCAACCTTTTTATTTGTGGTTATTTTGCTGAATGCCTTTTTCACCACTTCATAGCCATGATCCTTGTGTGTTTCTGAAGTATAATTATGAGCTGAAGGCTGCCCAGATTCGGTACACTAGTCTGTACTACCTGTCTTACAAAAGTATCCGTACTGTCGAGGACCTAAGGGCCCTGATCTGCTTTATTCTGATTCAGCCCCTGCCTACATTGAGCAGCTAGAAATGCAAATGGTTGGAATTGACGTCTGTACATCCTTTCTGATTTACCTTTTTTCACTTTTAGTTTTTCTGTCAAAAATATCAGTTTCACTTAGTTGTCGCCTCCAATAAGACTTTAAAAAGATTTCATCTCGAACTTACAACTATGGATAGGTTGAATGTTTTCTTTTTCTTAAAGTTTTTCCCATCAAGTTCTTGCCCAGGGCTTCTTTTAAAGATGGCTCAATTTTTTCCCTCGCCAGCCAGCCAGCTAGTGACCCCATTTGGTATGTCACTGAAAACGTCTAGTAAATACTTGATCCTCTCTTGGTTTTCAAGGAATGGGTCATAGGGCTAAAAGCATTTGAGTGGACAGACATTAGTATGTCTCACATATTCAGTTAAGAATCTGGCATGCAGTTTCACAACAGCTGTAGGTTCTCTATCTGTAGTGCTTTAAAATGGGTATTTTCGGACCATTATATATTTCCACTAATATGTTTTTTGGACACTTTAATGATTTGGATCATTGTTTTTTAAAGATAACCAGAGATAATACACAATCAAGTTTTCAAATGATGAGAACTGTGGAACATTAACTGATCTGTAAACTAAATAACTGGTTGTGCCACTTTTAGTGACAACTGCCACAAGTGATGAATCTTTTGAATCTTTGAGATTCTTCTCACTTTTCTTTGCAAAAAGGAATAAATTGCGCTGCATTTTTTAAACAAACTATGACTAGACCTCTCCATTATTTGGCATGTAGAAGTAGAATTAA
Source organism: Cyprinodon tularosa (assembly GCF_016077235.1). Taxonomy (NCBI): domain Eukaryota; kingdom Metazoa; phylum Chordata; class Actinopteri; order Cyprinodontiformes; family Cyprinodontidae; genus Cyprinodon; species Cyprinodon tularosa. The sequence goes on from NW_024038309.1 coordinate 1,048,131, forward strand.
TTGTGAGTTCTAGATCTTTTGTTCTGATGAAAAAACCTGATGTGCTTATACTTAAAGTCTTAGACTAAGAAGGCTTATCATTCTCCTTAAGGGTTTTCTGCTAGAAGGCCACATGAATGGTTCCAATTTCAACAAGGTATTCAGACTGTGAGGAAGTATAGTAAGCCCAGACATAACATTAACACTATATTTTACAGTTGCTGTGTTATGATGGTCTTGTTCTGAAATGCTCTAGTTTTACTCTTACATATTGTTACTCCTCTAGAGATAATCAAGGCTCAATGTCGTTCTTTTGGTTTTAACAGCCATTTATTGTGGACACGTCTTATAAAGCCCCAAAAATGCCGTCAGAACTAAGAAGGGAAACAGAACCCAAATTAGCTCAAAACAAATATAAAGCTTTACACAAATAAATATAAGTTAAACAAAGTCATACCTCATTGGCCGCATAAACTCCAGAGGAATAAAGATTATTTATACAGCTTTTCTCAGAAAACCAGTCTTAAAACTTTCTGGTGAAACTTCTTGAAGAAACAGGTGCAAAAAAAAGAATTGTGTCAATCAATCTTCCCATGGGCAACAACGTGAAATGCGGAACAAAAAACATAGGTTCCTCCTTACATTTTAATAAGCTTTTTTAACCAATGTACATAAACACAAATTTACTAAAAGTTATTTATTTATTTATGATTGAACTTTTAATTTCAATACTATTATGTATTAACTCTCGTTTTTAACTAAATATTAGAATATTTAAATGAGTTGACTCTGATGGCAGCTACACATACTGTAAGTGACTTGAGAGGGTAGCCTCATTTGGTCAGCCTAAGCTACAGGAAATCATGACTAATTGAACATGCTGCCCTTAATATGTTGTGATTTTCCTATCAACTTAGAAACTGCTGTTTGTGATATGTAAATACTCATCACTACTTTGGAATTTGTGTATCTTTTGTTAGATTTTTTTTCTCCCACGGAGGTTGGTATTATACCTGTGCAATGCATACTGGGTTGATGAGGTGATTAGGTTTTACAAAGCTGAAAACTACAGAGTAAACACAAGAAGGCTAACATTACCTGAATTTTCTTTATCATATTGTGTAGATTAAGACAATGCCAAACTGCATCACTACCTCAAAGCTTTAATGATACGTTATACATGAGATTACTAGAATAAAAAAATGTGACTGGCTTGAGATGTATATTAGATACTGGTAAATACTAGTAGGTAATACTACAATACTTGGTGATGACATCGTCTAGTGACTTCTAACAACTTTTAGGACAGCCAAAAGCTACTCTCCTTTTTAAGCGTTGGTAGCAGTGGCTTTTTGTAAAGAGCTGTCAATCTGGGTCGGGCTCTCCAAGCAGCCGCTGCACTAACACCAACTTATTTCGATGACTCTCCCCTCTTCCGCTGTCAGGTCCTACTTATCCTAATTTCTTCTTGTGATTTTTCTATTTTCATCAATTTCAACGCGCTCCAGTTTAAAAATGAAAAAGATTTATTGTTACTAGTTGCTGTTTTGGCTCAACACAGCTAGCGTTACAGGACCTGGCATAGTCTACAGTATTTACCCAGAATGCATTGCCATGTGACCATATTTTATTAGAATTTTCTAAAAAACGTAACAGCTTACAATATCATTTACTGTATTGATTTGCATCGAAAAATAATTAAAAACATTTGTCTATTGTTACAACTGATTGTGGATCCTTACAGGAGAGCTAATGAAGTTGTTGTTGCCAGGCAACACACACAAAAAAGAAATTTACCTGATCAGGCCTCTATTTTTGGTTCTCTTATTTAGGATTTAATCTAGACCATTGAACGGTCTCTTTTCTTTAGAAGTTTCTTTATGACTTCTCAACCTGCTGGTCCAGATTCTAAATAATTGAAGGAAACTTTAATTTTGCCTCAGAGAAGTGCTGCCAGGTGATTTCAGGGGCTCTCAACCTGGAAGGTGCATGTTTGTGCCCATAAGACTAAAAGTTACACAGTGCTGCCTTTAGATGTTTCTTTAAGACATTTGTGCTCTCATGTGTCTCCTTCCTATTAAGTCATAAATCTAACCTTAACTCACAAAGGTGAGGCCTGAAGAAATTAAGAAATTGTTCTGGGCTGTTCTCTGTATTGCTGGCTGACTCCTTATTGCTTTCTTGGTGTAATATTGGTAGATCAGCCACTCCAATGAAGGTTAATGGCTGTTTTTTGTTTTTTTTTTTCGATTCAATGGTTCTCACTGTAGTTCTCTACTAGCCCAATGTCTTAGAAATGGCCTTTTTCTTCCTTTCCAAATGAATAGATGTCTGCAATATTTCTTGAATATCCTTTGATCTGATCAGCCCATGCTGTGTTAGCTCTTGTGATCTTTTTGCCTTCTTGACTTTGTTACAAATCCTTATAGTTTTTGTTCTTGTTAGCAGCACAGTTAGACTCTTTTATATAACTTATAACTTTCTTCAACTTGAGTTGATTGCCTCTACATAAAGTCGTGCATACATGTATGGGTTTTTGCCATTTTTGGGCCGACTCTCCAGTCGTGCAAGAATTTTTTGGATTGGGCCAAGTTTCTGCCTCATTGTGCGTCTTGCATCTTGTTGTATAAAGGGAGAATGAGGAGCGATTAGCTTCTCACAACATAAATTCTGATTAGGAATCGTAAGGTTGAGAGAAAATCAAACATGTTTGAAATTAAGTCTGGCCTCGTGAGGTGTTTGTGGGCAAATCCTGTTGTTTAAGCAGAGCTACAAGCTGATTTACCTAAACCTTGTGAAAATAATTATTTCTGGTTGAGTAATAGCTTAGATGGCTCTATCTTATTAATTAATCTACATTTGGTTGTGACTGTATTTTATTAACTCCACTAAGGGGGTTATGTGTTTAGTGGAGCTTGTATACTGTATGTTTATTTGTTTGTCTTTTTGTCGGTGTACAGGATAACTTGAAAATGCTTGAATGAATTTCAGTGACGCTTTTACCAAAGGTGCACCTCAGTCTAAGGAACAATCCATTACATTTTGGTGATGATCCACATCATAATTCAGATGTGGATTTTCTAAATAATCCCTTAACATTTGTCAAAGCAAGCAGTTGCCCCTTAAAGCACAGAGTGGCAGCAGTGACTTATTGACAGCACTGGACTCAACAAAGTTCTGAAGTATTATACTGAAAAAAAAAAAAACACAGGAAAGTTGAGCAATGCCTCAATCAAAGTCTTGATCTGCTGATCAAACAAGAAAGCAGACTGCAGGGCAAACACCAGAGGCTACAGACACACGCTGTGCCTTTTTGTGAACAGATTTTAAGGAAAGTTTTACCGAAGGTGCACCTCACTCCAAGGAACAATTTTTAAAATTTGGTAATGATCCAGATCATGTGGGAGTTTCAGCTATAGGTGTACGTCACAATATGGGGCAAAATGTTATGCTTGGCGGAGGTCTGCGCTCTCCCAGCGATTTTTTTGTTTAAAAAATGTCATGATGAAATCTAAAGTAAATATTTCCCATCCCTCAGCCAGAGCCACAGTGGAATCATTAATCATAGACATTCAGATGTTAGAATGGCCTATTCAAAGTCCAGACAGTTGTTGAGAATCTCCAACAAGAATTGAAAACGACATTTTTTAACTGAAGATCTCCATCTATCCTTAGTGTGCTTGGGCTATTTGGGAAAAAAATTATTGGTAGACATTTCTACTTTTTATATGCTTGTATATAAATACAAAACAGGGTAGAAATTGATTGATTAATGCATCATTTCCATTCAACTACAGAGTTATAATGACTTTATATAGGTTTATCATATAAAGTCCAAATAAACCACAGTTTATTTGGATTTTTTCTGTTTGTGGTTGGATGAGTGGTTTTGCAAGGCAGGGATATCCCCATTGCTCCCATTGGAGACCTCCAGTTATGTAATTGTTTTGATGATATAGACGTGTAACCCTGGACTATCTCTTCCCCCGAGCAGAAACATTTAGAATTCTCCAATCTGTTCGCTGTGGACCCGTTTGTCACTCAGAATGAAAAAAAGTTGCATGCGGCACCATTTTTCTCCTGTTGAGACAGCAATGTACGAACTGCAGGCCTCGTGCCAGCATGGCCACCTGCACTCAGAGTGCATGTCCTTGATGCATTGAACTCCAGCTGGTGGACGCAGCGGATAAAGGATGATTCTGGGGTCTGTCGCTGAGAGCTTATTCATCCTCCATTGGCAGTACTGGTGTGGGTGTGGGTTATGTGTCGTCTTAAATAATTAAGTAACAAGTGTCCGGACCCTTTGCCTCATCATCATGCCTAACATCTGCGATGTGAGCACTCCAAGTCTGTCACGGCGCAGCTCGGCTCTGTTCTTTGTGGCAGGCCGCAGTGGTGGAAAGTTGTCATTGTTTCTGCATCAATCGAGTCCGTCAGAATCTCCATCTGTGATTTAATAGCTACAATCCCAAAACATATCCATCTAATCCTCATCAACGCTTCATTGTAGCAGGAGAGAAGCATCATTAAAGGTAAAATGTTTCTTTTCAAGGGAGCCGTGGGAATTTTCTTTATTTTGTCAAACTGAATGAGTTCATTGTCCATTTTCACGACAACCTTTCAAAGAATCCAGTCCCAAACTGATTGTTTCAATAAAACAAAACTGCCTCTTCAGACAATCTGATGATGTGTTAAATATATTCTTCAGTTACATTTGTTCTCATTGTGCCGTCCCTCCTTGTTTTTCTCGCTTTTTTTATTTATCAGTAGCCTTATCTTCCCACCCACCTCTTCCCTCTCTTCCCCTGTTTTCGTCCTTATCTTTCTATCCCCCTGCAGGTATTCTTTTTATTAGCCAATGCCAGCTGAAGTGGGGACAGGTTGAGAACCCCCTCCAAAAACATTCTCTAAACAAAGTAAGCATTGATAAGCAACTTAATTAATTTTCCTTTGTTTGATGATTCAACTCTATTATGAAATTAGTTTTTTTTTTTTCTTCGCAGCAGCCCTCTCTGGTTCATTAATTTTGTGGTTGGAAATGTATAAATTAGATTATTCATACCATGACGACAGACAAAGTAGATTACAGAAAATTGGATTCCTATTGTGTTGATTCGTAATTTAGAAGTGGTTGATAGTTTGCTTCTTGCTCCTACTAGCTGCCTTTTTATTTGTTTTTGATTTCAGGCTGCTAAATTAGTTATGGCACTGATTGGGCATCGTCCTCTGACAAGGTGCCAGTTTTCCTTTAGGTGAAGATTAAAGAGAAAATATATAACAAATCTCTTTGCCATCTAGTCTTGTTTGTGCTATAAGTGACATTGGAAAAGTGTTGCTCAGGGAAAAAGCAAAATGTTCACGATGATTAGATGTTAACATTGATCCCAGTTTTTTAGTCCAGTTCCAGTTTTTCTAGTAATGCATCAAATAATTTGGCAACTCATTAGAAGTCAGTTTTTAACTCTATCTGCAGAGCAGGTCACATCTTCAGTATGTCTATTATCTGTCAATATGTTTGCATTTTGTGATCAAGCTTAGGAAAATATTTAAATAGAACTTTATTCTATATATTTTATGCACAGATGTGGATTTGATTTATGTTTTACTGGTTAGAAATAACTGCAGCAAACACATACATTCCACACATGAATTTTGATCTGAACTCTTAATTGGCCATAATTACACATGAATATTCAAGTCAATTAAAAAATATATATTAATCCCAAAGGGAAATTAAATGTAACAGTAGTTTTTTTTTTTTTTTATCAGTTGTAGGTTTTGATAGCTGTAGCTGTCTGTCTTGCACCAGATCTGAAGAAGCCTTTTACTGAAGACACTCTGTTGTTTTATAATCTTCTGAAGACGATGCTCTCTGTTGTCCATGATTTCTCCTCTTAATGAAGAATTCTTCTTTGTAAATTAAAATGCAGATTTTCTAGAGTAGTTTTTAGAACAGAGCTGGCCTTCTTTGCTTGTTGAGCTTTTTTTAGTCATTTGCTCTGACGCTGTTACCTCAGAAGATGATGGAGGATGAGATCATCCTCTCAACAACAGACTTTTTGAAGATATGTAGCATCGTGCTGCAAACACTGTAGGACCCAACCTCCTTTAGGAAGTACAACCTGCTCTTTCCTCTCTTCTAGAAAGCCTCACAGTTGCTTCTCCAGTGAAGTTTGTTGTCCAGGTGAACACCTAGGTATTCTTGTGCTCTGATATAAAACAGTGCAGCTCTGGTTTCATGTTAACGGTCATTGTCTCATGGTGAGGGGAACCTCTGTCCTTCTGTGAAGTATTGCCCAACCTAAAACAGATGGTTTCATATCAATTTTTTTAAATTTTTAAATTTAAATCATTTTGTTCTTCCAAAAAATCTTCCAACATTTTATTATGCTATAACTCTCTAAAACTTTGCTCTCATATTCATATTTCTTGTAATAACTTTTGCAGTTTAGCTGCGTTTTGTTTACTGGGTAAACACTTATTTTCATTATTTACGTTTTTAACATTTCAATCAACATATAAACAATCAGATCAGTGGTTCTTTAAAGCAAAGAAAACAGCTAAAAAGCAGAAGAAATAACAGAAAAAAACGAGGTCCAGATGGGTTGCAGAAAAAGAGAAATTGGGTGAAGTAGATGGCGATAAAAAAAAAACAACAAAGTAAGAGAGTTTGACAGATATGGTTGGTTGGGAAATATTGGTTTTTAAAGACGTGTCCTGGGAGTCCCCACATGCTGGCTAATTAATTTAGGTTTTTTTCTGTTGGAGAACAACAATGGTTACAGTGGAAAAAAATAATACTGTGGAAGGGAACAGGAGAGACATATGGTAATGCATCAACATGGGGGAAAAAAACAAATCTCTTCTTATTTATCCTCAAATAATACCTTCTGAAATCGCGTTGCCATCAAAGTTGATGAGCAAGGAGGAAGAAATGTGGTGGCTCTCACTGATTTCAGTCTGGACTTCTTTTTTAAGTTAAGGCAACATTTCCCATCTGTTTTTATCCAACCATCATATGAATGCATGTCGATAATTGGGGGCTTTTAATTATTTATTTAAGCAGTTGCATTTTAGGAAAAACAATAAAAAGAAAAAAAAAATTTGAACAGAAACACTGGTAGGGTCCACTACTTTTAATGTGCATTGTGTCTAATTCCCACAAGGTCAACAGTTTACATGCAGGCTTAAATATGATTGTATAACGCCCCTAATTGGTCCAATCTTCCTAATTCAGTTGCACCTTGACTACATTTTGTTTTTGTAGCCATAAAAACCATCTGAATTTTAAATAAAGCCCACAAATTTTGAATAGTCAAGGTTAGGACTTTAGGAAAAACATTCTTGCATGCCATTCACTGGATCTTTAAGGGCAGTTTGAGGCAATATACTCCACCAGTTAGTGTGGCCTTAGTTCATGGTAAGGGCATTTGGTTACAAACATTGTTCATCTAAAGTAAGAACATTGGAAATAAGTTTTAAAGGTATCACCTTTACTCCTCAAAGCATACCTCCTGCTAATATGAAAGCTCAATCCTTTTGTCAATGGAGCCTGGAAACTTCAACCCATCACTACTGAAAATTGATTAGATGATGACTCGAATAAATTGCGATTAATAAAATAATCATCATCATAATAATGAATCATGAATAGGAATTTCAAATTAAGAGTATTAACTAGAGTAATGGTACAAATACTCTAAAACATGCTACTGTATTTGCTGAAAGAGTAACCTACTTGCAGCAGTGATTAAAACAAAATGACAACAACATATATACATTTTTTATTTACAGTGAGAAAACTTTACTTTTTTATCTACCATTGAATCTGTATCTACATATATTGTATGATGTATGCATTTTTTCCATTTACAATTCATTAAATTCATTACGGATTTTTATTGCCCTATTAGGTTTTTCTCTGAACTCAAAGCGTTTGATTAATTAGTAATATATGTTTTCCAAAAATATACATTTTTAGATTAACCGATTAATTGAGAACATTATTGATATATTAACTGATTATTTAAAGAATCAATAGCTGCAGCCCTATATCAAACCTTAAAACTGAAGCACAGGCAAAAATCTCATCTATAATTTAAGTTGTTTATGGCAGCAGCCCTGCTGATGCCCTCCTCCAGGGTGATGTCACAGCTAAACAGAGCGCCGGGTCAGGTGATGCCTGTATGACGAGAGAAAACAGAGAAAACATAAAGTTGAACTCATAAATAATGCAAGATTGGAGAAGAAGAAGTAGAATTTAGCAGATGGAAAAGAAATGGTCTCTAAATCCTCTAGGAGCCTAAACCTATAGTAGCTTAACCTTGGAGATAGCTTAGGATAGCCTGAGCCATTAGCCCTATCCTAAAGGAAAGTTTTAAGACTGGGCTTAAAGGCAGACAATGTGTTTGCCTTGTAATTAACATGTATCTAGAGTCAACCCTTTTGACTGTAACTTTGTTTACAATTATATCTCTGTGTTTTTGTATTGTGGTAATGGAAATTATCTCAAGTTTATAGCAACATTTGGTTTTTTTCCTAAATTTTGTACCTCTTTTCTTGCCCCAGAAGGGAGAAAATACAGGACTTTGTTTCAGCTTATTGCCTCTATAATACTCACCTATAGAGGTGAGTATTGGCATGAGTGTTACGATTCGATACATGTCGCGATACTTGGGTCACGATACGATATTATCACAATATTGCAGTATCACTATATATTGCCATATTTTCCCCAGCTATCAAAATCAAATGATGAGATAAAACAGCAAGTGCTGTATATTTTCATCAGAAAATATTGATTAGGTATTATTATCCATGTTGTTGGTGCTGCACGCACAGTTAAAGGGCTCCACAGCGCTTTCTGCCAGAGTGGTGGTGCAGAAATAGCCCATTTTCCCATCAATGTTTTATGTAACCATTTTTTTTTTTTATCGATACTAAGAAGTGAAAGATCGATATTATATTGGGCAGCCGAATATCACGATATAACGCCAAAACGATTATTTCCCACACCCCTAGTACTGTAGATACAAAGTCGTTCAGTTTTGGGAATATATTATCACTCTGAGAACTTCTTTTCAACTTTTTTTCAACAATGGGTGGTGAGGTTGCTTGAAGACCCAGATGCAGAGATGAGTGAAGCAGAGATGAGTTCTGACTGATTTAATTGAAGAACACAGGTAACAGAGGCAGAAATCCAACTAAAAATGTTAAACAAAACAAAAACCGTGGAGACATCAGGGAAAAACGAGCATGAAGAGCCAGGGAGAGACGAGCTGAGAAGGCAACTTCAACAACGACCAGAAAGAACCAGAACTGAGCGACTGCAGAGGTGGAGTATCTGAGGAGAACAGAACAAAGGATGGACTAATGAGCTGAATAAGGAGCAGCTGTGGGTGGAACTGGCAAGAAGGAATCCAAGGGAAAGAAAACAAGCACAAGGGGGCAACAGAGAGTAACTAAAGAATGCTAGAATATGATGGAAAATAAATCAACAAACAAAACAACTGATAACAGAAAACTGAAAACTCAGAGTCACAACAAATGAGAAGAGCCATAACACTTTTACTCTGTATCTTTGTTCACGTCTAACTTATGTGCAAATAAATGTTATTTTTTTGAAAAGGTAAAACACAACCCACTTGTTAGGTTAAAACAGATACGTTTTAATTGTTGAAACATAGATTTTTACTGTTTTCCTTTACTAAAGAGTTAAAAGGATTTCGAAACTTCTTAAGTGTTTCAACCTGTTCATGTCACCTTGGGTACTTTTTGCCTTTAAATCAGATTATTAATCAACCGTACAAATAAAACCTGAAACTGCACACTCCTTTTAATCAAAGTCTTTAATCATAACTTCTCAGACAGTCTCACTTTTCTTTATGGACCTCTTTTTTTCTGTTGTATTGTGTGCTGGGAGTGGAGATTTTTCCAAAAGATTAATCAGTAATGAGTCATCATTCTGTTGTTGCCAAAGCCAGACTAAAGTGTCATTCACAAAGGCCCAAATGGTCATCATTTCATGGACCTATATACACACACATGCACACACTCTGATGGTCCAGCGGCTTTGAGAGAGTGTTTTGAGGTTATTACAACAGTAATTCCACTGCTCTCAGCCCCTCTTAAACTGACAGCTGTCAGGGGTGGGGGTTAGAGGGGCCAAGTGGGACATGTCGGACAATGAACGGTACACAGTGGCCTTTTAGGGTCTTTAACAGCCTCTGCAAGCCTCTTAGACTCAGCAGCTTTGCGAGGGGTTTACATTGTTTAATTGGTAGTAAATAATCGATAATTCATGCTCTGTGTAACTCTATAAGGCCCCCATGTATTCTTAGGTATGTCACATCCTTTTTTAGTGTCTTTAATCACCCACAACTTTCAATGCCTGATGTCTTGCAAACTTTTCATTTTTTTCCTATTAAAATGTCTCTGTGTTCAGGGCTGTGGCAGAGAGATTTGAGCGAGGAGAGCACTGATCGCCGCACATTCTTGGGAAAAAAATACACTAAAGTGATCATGATGCACAGAGAAGGTATGGAAAAAAAATAATAAAAACATGCATGCAGTCGGCTGGTTTTTGATGCTAAATAACTGCAACTAAAGGGGATTCAGCTTCTGTAAGGGCCAATCTTCTTCGCATCCATTTATCACTGTGCGCCTTATGATTTATTAAGCAGGCTCTTTATATTTTATGGATTGTCTTCAAACAACAACAGGGCAGAGTAAATTTTTTGCCATTAAACGCAGTAAAGGATGTCAGAAAGATGCATTGGGCTCATTTTAATGCTATTTTTACAATGTCTTTTTCAATTTGGTAGAGACTATTTTACTTTATGGCTCATACAAGCATCCTGCTTCCTGTTTGAGTTCAAATGAGTTGAACAGTAAGAGCTCAAATGGCTCCAAATCATTGCACTGCAAATAAAATACACGTCTGCTGGGGGCTTCTGCACCGAAGCAGTAAAATGTAAAATGGTCTTGTCCTCAATACTGTGATCTTTCTTTGCCCTACCTGAAGGTCTGTACCGCTTCCATGAAGATGTTGACAACATGGTGCAGGTTCTAGAGGCACCTCTGTGGGGAGGTAAAGCCAGCCTTGTGCTCCTGCTCCCCTTTCATGTGGAAAATCTGGCAAGGCTGGACAAGTTGCTGACCCCAGAGCTGCTGTCAAAGTGGTTGGAGAGGACAGCCAATACCACTGTGGCTGTTTCACTGCCAAAGGCGAACATCAGCAGCGCACTCAGTCTGCAGGTTGGTACATTGTGGTACTGTAAGCTCTATGATGGTTTTCTCAATTTTCTGGTGGAAAGGTGGTCATTAGAAAAATTAAGGTTTCATTCAGCTGTTCAGACTTTAACAAACTGCATTCAAGTAATTACTCTATTGCTCTGCTGGCAATAAATCTGGCAGCTTTATGGGAACCTTTTCATAAGTGCAGATAGAGTGTGTGCATTGTTTAGCATAAAAACAGTGTGCCTTTTCTAATCCTTAACATTTGATAGCACTGATAGATAATGGCATAATTTTATTGAATCTAACATTACAAATCTTTGGAAATGGTTAAAAAATGTAGATTGGATCCTTGTAGGAGAAACAAACACTTTTCTTATATTAGTTATGCCCTGTTCTATGACTACAGAACCTAAAACAATCATTACAAATGCTAGAACTATCCTTTTATAATTGTTGTGTTTGATGTTTTTTAATTTTTACTAAAAGCTTCTTGGCCAAAATAATCAAGAGTCAGGTTGGAGGAAGTAAATGATTCCGGCACCTTGCTCTTGGGCATTAAAACCAAATCAATTTAATTGTCCAAGAGGCATATTATAGCATGAATTAAATTGTTCTTAGATTTTTCTTTCTTTATTTATTTATTTATTTACTTTTTTTTGGGGAAATCCCTTCCATTGCATGTATTGCAGGTAGCCATGGAGTTTGTTATCTGAGGTAGTGTGAAGAAGTTCCAGATGACTGATGCTTTCACTCGCTCCGTTTTTAAAAGAACTCTCTATAGGTTGTATTACTGGTGGGTGTGTGTGTCTGTGTGTGAGAGAGACATCTTTCATACACACACAAATACGCCGCAGAGAAATGGACTACATAGATCTGAACTAATGGATCGAGCACATTGTCAGAGATACTCCAACGTCAGTTTCATTCAATATTGGAACTGATACAGATATTAACATCTTATCAGTGTATCTCAGGTTTATAGCAAGTAAATCCAGTGAATTTACAAATTAAGGACATTTGAAAAAAAAAACATTATTTATGAAAGGGTAGGTATGAAGAAAAGAAACATATTTAATCATTCTCCTTTCACTTAGCTTAACACAACCCTCTTCCTGATACGTACTCAACCTATGAGTCCATAATACTCCAAACTTCCAATAAAGCCCCTTCTCCACGACCCTAGGATTTAGAGCCTCAAAACTTGTATTTTTATATTTTAATACATACAATTATTACCCATTGAACACATGACCTCAACCTTTGGAAAATGATGTTTAACCATGTATAATGACCAATAATAAGAGAAATTGGTGTTGGTTATCAATGGTGTTGGTTGTGACATTAATCATGTCTGAACACAGGGCTATAAATAGATTTTTGGACTACAATGTTTAGATATGTTAAGTTTGACAAACACACCCATATCCCCTACCCATTGATGTATGTTCATTACCCTTCTTTCATCTCATATAAAAATGTATTGAAGCATGATATAATCTATACATAACATGAATTCAGTTAACCCAAATTCAAGGAAGTTTTTTTTTTATGTCAAAGCAGTTATGGCCATTCATCTCTGATATTATATCTTCAAATAACTACTGTAAGCATTCACCAGTACAGAAAATATTTATATCATCTGCAAATAAAACAGTAATTAACTAGCATGAAAAACCATTGACTCCTATTCATTTCCCACTCATTTCTATTGTCTAACTTTAATCATTATCAACAAACGTCTAACTCTAAACCTCACCTACAGTAACCTCAATTCATTCCTTAGTCCTGAACCTCATCCACTGCCCAAGTATCAGTAAGACCACAAAATGTATCATATTTATATTCCACACACAAAGTTGTCTTCCACTTCTTTGCAGGGCCTTTCCATTGAGTTCCATTAAATTCTAACCCATTTCTAGAGCCAAACCATTACCCTTACCCTAGACCCTTACAGGTTCATATCTAACCCTAACCACAACCTAACTTTAGTCACAAACGTGACCCCTGAGCCTGAAACAGCAATTCCCTTCATGGTGTCCGGGCATTGGGCCCAACAAAGAGTAATCGGTCCCCACAATGCGCTGATTTTCCAGAAAATGGGCCACACAATTGTCAAATACAAGAAGAAGAAACAAATGTTTTTTTTTTTTTTTTAGATCTACAAACTAATTAACTGCAAACGTTCCATTTGATTCCATTATTTCCAAAGCTGTACATCTCTGTGATCTAGATTCATACTGACTTTCAGAAAACAGTTAAATGTGTTTTCAAAGAAATCTTCCAATCTGTAATTGAAGAGTTTTTTTTTTAAATCTTGAAAAACAGTGAAAGTAAAGAAAGAGGCATGTTGTTTGGAAATTGGTTTTTATCTCCAGTTTTGTGTATATTTTACAGTTTTCCTTTTATTAAAAATGACCTATTTGAAAAGAAAGAAAACTTAAATAAAAATAAATGTCTATTCAGACTAGGGTTGTCAAAAGTATCAATACTCAAAAAAGTATCGATACTGAAACGTTGTATCCGGATACAATACTTGTTTTTCAAAGTATCGATACAGTGCCGCCACCAGTGGCACCTAAACAGTCATTCATCTAAAGTTCAGAATAGAGGACAATGCACTTTCAGAACACTGTGTGATTGAATAATTCTGTTTACTTTTCAGTGTCAGACTTTTTTTTGTAAGAGGTGCAGCTGCTGAGAATTATTTTTTGTTTCTTAACTGGTTTGGCTAGTGTCATTGTTATGTGTGCAAAGCATAGCCAAGGAAGGAACACTTAATTTTAGTTTTGTAAGTTTTTATCAAGCTTGCTTAATATTGTGCACAGCATACAACCTCAAAATATTGCTCTTATTGTTTATTGTATTTATTGTATTTAAATTATTAATCAAAATATTTCTGTTGAATTTTGGAGTCTTTGGTTTTATCCTTGTGGTATCGAAAATGGTATCAAGCATCGAATATTTTCCTTAGTATCGGTATCGAGTTGAAAAGTTTAGTATCGTGACAACCTTAATTCAGACAGACAGATCGGGAAGTTTGTAACAAACTTTATTTACATGAACGTGGCAAGTGGCTGGTTTTGTAACTTTTTTTGGAATGACTATGACCTGGATGACTGGGAATATTCACCAGCATACATGTCTCACTTTTTTTACTTACATTAAAAAGTGAAGCTACTTCTTTTTTGTAACTATTTTAGCTCACATGATAATTCAAGTTCTGCTATAATGCTATATTTTCATATATATATATATATACATATATATATATTGTTTTTGTTAAATATCATGCAATAAGGAAACTGGGTATTTTTACTCAGTTATACTATGAGCCCTATTCAGACTTTGTTAAGATTTTTTGGTTTCCCAATCCAATGTTCCTTGGTTTGTTTAGCCCACCCCTCTCTATTAATATAGAGTTGAGCTTATGGTAACAAAGACATGATGAATAAAATAAAGAAGGACTACGAGGATAGTTGCAGCAGACATATATGGATGACATGTCAGTAAAAGCCTTTCCCCTCGAGGTCGGACACAGTGACTGAAAGCGATTACCATGTCCTCCTCGTGTGCCGCCCGTAACCTCATCACGGACTAATGAAATCTGCTCTGCCCTCGTTTCCAGTTTGACAAACATCTCTGTAGAGCTGCGCTGCCATGTTTCTCTGCTGGCCGTGCCCTGAAGAACAAGCTTTTGACATTAACATTGTCAGGACACTCCAGGGGAGGAGGAAGCTGTAATCTAGTGCTAAAGCCTTAAACAACTCCTCTTGACATGGCTGTGGCTCTGCTTGAGGAAAAAAAAAAAATGATGTTGCACTAATCTTAATTTGTTCCATGAAAGAGTTTTTACAAGCTGAAGAAAAGCTGTATCTCTGATAGCTGGAAGTTGCTCTACAATGTTTTGATTATGTAATTGAATTAATCCTCTGAATGGCCAGGTGTGTTTAGGCAATAATTATAAAAATGTTAAAGCAGGTTAGCCGTATCCAGATATATCAAGGTAAAAAAAAAACAAAAGTTAATCATGTCGTATTTTTCCTACAGTCTAAATAAAATACCACGGAAAATATCTACCTGTTCTCTGAACTGCTGATCAGATCGCTGAAAGAAGACTACACCCCATGTCCTTGACTTATAAAAAAAATAAAATTTTTGCTATTCTAAGTTTAGGGAAAACACAGATGGTCAATTTGAAACCTTAAGTTCTTCCCATCACTCATAATAATGTAATGCAGCTTAATACTACAGCTACAGTAACAAGCATTTATCCAGAATGATTAATGAGCTAATATCAGCTTGTTATTACATTAGGGTTGTAAAATGAGATCCTGTGGCATCTTCCTATAATGGAACACATGATGTATAGTATTAGAATTATATCTGTTACATGAAACTCTGTTGTTTCATTTTAGCTTTTTTCATGAGATCTGGATACGATTACTGGATTTTAAGCTTTTCCAGTAAAGCATAGAGGTATGGCTTTGTATAACATCTCCCAAAGATGAAAATACTGAAAAAGTCATATATATATATATATATATATATATATATATATATATATATATATATATATATATATATATTAGAGGTGAGTATTGGCATGAGTGTTGCGATTCGATACATGTCGCGATACTTGGGTCACGATACGATATTATCACAATATTGCAGTATCACTACAGTATATATTGCCATAATTATGAGATAAAACAGCAAGTGCTGTATATTTTCATCATAAAATATTGATTAGGTATTATTATCCATGTTGTTTGGGGTTTTCTTCCACTGTGACTGCCTCAAATACAGATTTGGTGCTGCACGCACAGTTAAAGGGCTCCACAGCGCTTTCTGCCTGAGTGGTGGTGCAGAGGTAGCCCATTTTTCCATCAATGTTTTATGTAACCATTTTTTTTTTAAATCGATACTAAGAAGTGAAAGATCGATATTATATTGGGCAGCCGAATATCACGATTTATATCGCCAAAACGATTTTTCCCACACCCCTAATATCTATATATATATATATATCTATATCTATATATTTATAAAATACAAAAAAATGCATTTGAATTGGTTAATTGGGCAGTAAGGTACCTTTGGATTGAGATAAACATAAAAACATTAGCATACAGACTGGTTCATCTGGATCTGAAATGCTCTTATTACACGTCTTACTGAAGTACTCTTGCTACACTTATTTGAGAATTAAAATAGTTTGTGAAGACTTTGTGCAAACAGAAAAATACATCTAAATCTACCTGATTTTTCTAGAAAATGTAGGAAGATTTCTTTAAACCACTTTTGCTTACCTTCTGTTGTCTATGTGTCAAATTAGACTGGATCAGTCCTATAGATGTTTGTTAAAGCTCTAATAATCAAGATGTCCCTTTTTTAAGCTGTCCTGTAAAACACTTGTAAAACCCTGTAAAACACGTGCTTATGCTTAACGCCTTGGAATTTTACTGTGTAATGTTGTCTTAGCAAACCATGAGAAGTTCTAATCGGGCTGAGCCCCCTCATTCCTCTGGCCAATAACCACCAGCCTTGTTCTCATTGACAACTTTTCTCCCATCAGGGTCTAGCAAATAATTGTTCATCACCATGGGTTAATTATTTAGACCAGTCATCTGTCAGCACTTAGATTGGCCATAGATTTGAGAAAAGAAAGGTAGCATCTGGACAGATGATTATTGCTGTATGTTTGTGTCCTCGATTATGAGAGCAAACAAAATCTCCTTTCTATGAGTCAATTTGAGGAGATTGTCCCACATCAAAAGGTATCTTTTTCCTGCTTTGCCCATGTCCTTTCAGTCCAAAGGATCTAAATCTTTTCCTTTTTCTGTCAGTCCCACATGTTCCTCTAATATGGTATCGCCAAGCAAGTGTATCTCAGCCCTGCTGACCTAAATGGAAGTGACATTCGGCAGGGAAGTGAGCGAAAGATGTGGATGAGCATGGTGGTGGAGGGGGTCAAAGATTGCTCAGGGACAAGGTGGGGAGCGTAACACGGATCTATTAATAGCGGTTGAATTCGGCTCCTTCTTTTTTTTCGGTGCGTTTTCCAATTTGTGGTGTTTTCCTCCAAAGAGCACATTACATTGGGGATCTGCAGCCTGAGACAGAGAGCCCTCTTAACAAGAGGTCAGCGATAAGCCAACCTTTTCTCTCAGTGATCCTCCCCTGACCAGGCCACACACACTAATGGCCAATGCTGAAGCTGTATCTCCAGTCGGTGACTAAGACATATGAGTGTGCACAATAGAGCTCACTCAATCATGGGTAATGAGGTCAAGGGGGCATCAAATATTTACAAGAGCTCACTTCACCGTGTACAGTGTCAAAGGGGCAGCTGTTTCGATACTGTGTTGGCAGACTTGCGTCGTATAAATTAACCAGATGTGCTTCATTTGTGTAGCCTCTTGCTAAAAGCAAAAGCTCCCTTTTTTTCCACGTTTTTTGTGCCCGTATGGCCTTGTGAAATAAAACAAGCTATTGGTGTGTGTGTGTACGCGGACTAGTTGAATGAGACACTGAGCATATTGACCGTGCAAAAGAGGTAAAAGCCCATGGAGATAATACACCAGTGTAGCTGATGAGATTTAATAAAGGAAGAGAGGCTTTCAAGTCTTAAGGGAGCTATGAGAAATAGAGCTTTCTGTTTATTTCTTTCTCTGAGCCTGCATCATCAGTAGGTCCATGAAATGAAGCTGTGATGATGCCAGAGCCACTGCATGCTTTAAGCCACCCACTCTGAATATTATGGGCAGTGCTGAATTAAGCAGAGCGTGTCTGCATTTGTTCAAGGGGGCCGCCGCTTAAAGAAGCATCTCTGGATAGTTAGTAGTAAAGCAGAGGAAAACTAAGGTGTGAATTTTGGAGGCAGAGGGGAGGTAGAGAAATCGTCATGACAGGTTTGGTGGTATGATAAATTTGCTAATTGAAATCAGAATTTTAGTGCTGGATATCAACTTCATTTGTTGGTTACTTGGTTTTTCTGGTTTTCGAATATTAGTATAGCACGCGTGTTTGTGTTGTAGGTGCATTCTTGTTAGACACCGACACAAATATGTATTATTTTTACTCATTGAAGTTAGTTGGCTGGCAGTCATCCATAAACTGCAGTCACATTTGTCAGATTTACAGGTATACAAGAAACATCAATCTGTTTTTTTATAATTATAATTATATAATTAATTTTTAAGTTTTAGTTTAGACACCATTTCTAAGGGGCATGAATCGTACAAGAAAAGTCTCAAGGGTTACACTTGAACAGTCTCCAGGATCTGCACAGCGGTCACACTTAGACTGAACAAACTGTAATCTTACAGATGGGGACAAAATTGTTGTTACCACTCGTTTATTGAAAGAAAAACCCACAACGGTCACAGTAATAACTTGACTGAATCTGACCAAAGTAACAATAAATAAAAAACGTCTATGAAAATGAACAAATAAAAGTTAGACATCGCTTTTCAAGCAGGCTTCAACAGAAGGATTTTTTTTTCCAATTATGAAACAGGCCAGAACAGAGAGCTGCTGCCCTTGATGATATTGTAGGACAGTGGAAGAATACTCTTAGGATCTCCTCAACCTGGCTTACATGGGCAGAAGCAGAAGCAAAAACCTGGTACTCTGAGCCAGACTCTTCAATACCAGGGCTGAAGTCAACAAGATGGTTAAAAAATGACTACACAGTGGCTTAGGTTTGAAGGGTGCATGTCTGGATGGCATGTTTCAGCTCCCTCCAACGATGATCAATAGGATTTAGGTCAGAGCTCTTGAGTGTTTTGGTTCATTTTCCTGTTGCAAGATCCATGACCTGTGACTGAGACCAAACTTTCTGAGAATCACATTTCATTTTTAGAATCCTTCGATAGTCTTAAGATTTCATTGTACACTGCAGAGATTTAAGACACCATTGCTACTTTTCCACTCACAGAACAACATAGAACATGTTAAGACAGAGATGTTCCTTAATTAAAAAAGGGTTAGATTTCAGAAAAAAAAGATACAACAGATGAATAGAAAGCGTTACAATAACATTACAGGAGTCTGAAAATGGGAAATGGGGGGATGATGCAACAGGCGGTTGAAAAATGTTTTTAAACAGACATTTAGCTTCATTGATTTAGTT
Organism: Cyprinodon tularosa; assembly: GCF_016077235.1. Taxonomy (NCBI): domain Eukaryota; kingdom Metazoa; phylum Chordata; class Actinopteri; order Cyprinodontiformes; family Cyprinodontidae; genus Cyprinodon; species Cyprinodon tularosa. The sequence continues at coordinate 1,067,482 of NW_024038309.1, forward strand.
TCATGGATCTGAATCCATGAATTGATTAAAACCAAGGACTAAGATGGCCAGTGCTTCTTTAGTGTGGATTTGTGCAGTTAAAATTGTTTCTGCTTCTTTTAGTTTTTAAGTTATCCAGAGGTTACCATTACCAGCATTAAGCTCTGAGTTAAACTAAAGAGTTCTACTATTTTAGTGATTTGTTAGCACAGATTTGTGCAGGTAAAACTTTTGTTTGTGCATTTTTTGTTTTTGAGATATGATACTTTTAAATGATTTTTGTCTATTTGCCAAGTTATTTGACGTGGGTGGGGTGTCAGCTTACCACAGCTTGGGTATAGTCTGCTCAGTTACGATGGAAAAAAATAAATATTAGTGCTTAAAAAATGATTGCATAGCCTGTTCAGCACAACTAAAATAAGTTCCACTTATATTAACCTTAGGAAGCCAAAACTGACCTAATTAAAAAAAAGCTTTAAGTTTTTACATAGAATAATGCAATTAAGAAAAGGGTGTGGAGGAAAACAAGGATGTCTGTTTAATGCTTATTCCGGAGTTTGAACTCTTTTATTAGAATTGCACTCATGTTAAATGTTAAATTCCTTTAACTGCACATTTCTGCGAACCTATTCTGTTTTTCCCTTTTAATTCTGATTCATTGAGACGATACTAAAGAAAGAATGTGTTCTGTTCATAAAGATGGCAATGATATAGCTTTTGTCTAGGGTTAGTTTCAACTAAATTTTTTAGACCTTATTTTCTGGACTATGGAGTGTACCTCACTATAAGCATAAGTCACAGTTTTGTTTTTTTAAACTGGAAACATGCATTTATAAGCTGCACCAGCTATAACATGCTGACATCTACTGAAACATACTGCCCCTGTTGTAAGGATGATGACAATTTTTGCTCTTGTTGGCTTGTGGCAGTAAGAGCTTCTAATGAAAGCGCACAGTCACTTCATTGGTTCGACAGCTTTAAAGTTGCAAATAGATGCCAAAATGTGTGAATAAAAGGCATTTTTTGTCCGTCAGGCACTGCTAGCAAGTGCTCCCTGCTTCCTCCTCTTAATTGTTTGCCCCTTGCTTTTTAAAGCTTACGGTCGATAGCATCTAACTTGTGTCAAGGTTTTTGAAGTGTCATGGTCAAATATTGAGACTTAAATAATTGGTCTATTCCATGCCTCATGTCTTTATACAGTGATTGTAAATAACATCTTGGCCTTGAAAGTATCAGGCAAGATAGTGAATTAAGTCAATGAAGCATCATACCAGGTCAAATATCAAGTCTATACTCATATCATTCATCAAGTGAGTTCACCTCCGGTCAGTACAGGTAATCAGTAGGTCAAATCCAACCACATTTACCGATTTTCACGACCATAAGGCGCACCGTACTAAAAGGCGCACTCTCAGTTATGTGTGCCATTTCTGTATTTAACACACACATAAGGCGCACCGGACTATAGGGCGCGTTTTTTATATACAGGTACATGTACTCTACTACGTTTAAATACCTCTACTGCGTATTTAAAAATACAGCGGGGGCAAAACTGAGTATGACTGTGCTTTATTCATGTATTTATTACAAAGTATTAATCAAACCTGGGAGCTGGCCGTGAGACAGACACATCGCAGATGACAGAGTGCTGTGATCACTCCTAAATTAACTTCAAATCCTGAAACCTGCCGACGGAATATGTTCGCTTTTATTAACGGTATCCTGGTGCCTGCAGTTTAAAGGAATAGTACACCCAAAACATGATTAGCCTTCATTTTCTACTCACCCCCATGCTGAACAACACTCTGGAGTACTTTTTTGATATCTCAAATGCATCTGGAGATCTGGGAGGCTTCTTGCTGTCTGCTGACATTCAAATAATGGAGGTCTGTGGCGCCCGAGGCAGAAAGGTCCATAAAAGTCCACAAAAAACATGTCAATATTCCTCCATACTGCTCGTCCAATGTATTCCAAGTGTCCTGAGTGGGTAGCATCCAGAATTTACTCGAAACGAAGTCATTTAGAATGTTTTTAGAGCATAAACAGTAGTGTATAGGATTTCCTGAAAGCGCGCACATGCGCGATCACGACGCTACGGAAGCCGGCAGACCAAACAGCGCATTCAGCTCTGCAAAGAACTCATGCTCTTCCTCAACACTGAAGTCCTCAGACATTTTTGTTTCGTTGTTTCTTTCTTTGCACAGGTAAACAGCACATTTCTTCTTCTACGCTTGCATTATTGGCAGAGCAGACGCTGAATGCGCACTTTCATCTGGTTTGGTCTGCCGGCTTCCGTAGCGTCGTGAACGCGCATGTGCGCGCTTTCAGGAAATCCTATACACTACTGTTTATGCTCTAAAAACATTCTAAATGACTTCGTTTCGAGTAAATTCTGGATGCTACCCACTCAGGACACTTGGAATACATTGGACGAGCAGTATGGAGGAATATTGACACGTTTTTTGTGGACTTTTATGGACCTTTCTGTCTCGGTCACCATAGACCTCCATTATTTGAATGTCAGCAGACAGCAAGAAGCCTCCCAGATCTCCAGATGCATTTGAGATATCAAAAAAGTACTCCAGAGTGTTGTTTAGCATGGGGGTGAGTAGAAAATGAAGGCTAATCATGTTTTGGGTGTACTATTCCTTTAAATTATTTAGATGAAAAACACCTGCCAGCCACCACGGTGAACCCGGAGGCTGCCCAGCCTAGAGGCTGCTGATGAAGGGATTTCTACTGTCGGCGCACCGCTGGTATGTGGGGGTCTGAGCTCCTCCAACAGAAATAGTATAGGCAGGATAATAATCTGGATGAACTGACTGCAATTATGAAGTTTTCAGGTGGCCTTTCTCACTTAAAAACATATTAAAACTACTTTATTCCCACTGATCACAGCAAATATAGCTGCAAGATTTAGATTATTTAGATGAAAAAACACCTGCCAGCCACCGCGGTGAACCCGGAGGAGACCGGGCCCAGAGGCTGCTGTTGAATTAAGTTTTCAGGTAGAAAAATAGAGCGGGAGCAAAACTCAGTATGATTGTGCTTTATTCATGTATTTATTACAAAGTATTAATCAAACCAATCAAAGTCGTCATCCTCTGTTTCTGAATTAAACAGCTGTGCTAAATCAGACATGCCAATTTCCCCTTCTTCGCTGTCAGAGTCCCTTTCCGTGCCGGGCGGCTCCTGAGAAATAATGCCGGCTTTTGCGAAAGCTTGAACAACAGAGCCAGCAGACACGTTAGTCCAAGCATCTACAATCCATCCGCAAACGGTGGCGTAACTTGCCCGGCGCTGCCTTCCACTTATCCTGAAACTGTGGTCTCCGTCAGTCATCCATCGCTCCCACGCCACTCGCAGCCCTACTTTGAACGGCCGGTTCACACCGACGTCGAGCGGTTGAAATTCCTTTGTCAGACCCCCGGGATAACAGCGTTCATTTGATTCACCTTTTTTTTCACATCGGCTGTGAGATGGGCACGCATGGAGTCACAGATTAACAGCGATGGTGATGCGTGGAAAAAACCACCTGGTCTCCTCACATACACCTGCCTCAGCCACGCTTTCATCATCTCCTCATCCATCCAGCCTTTTTCATTTGCCTTAATATCATATGTCATCAGAGCGCTGTGTCTGTCTCGCTGTCAGCTCCGAGATCAGCTTCTCTGATTGGTTGATGCGGCGCGTCCAGCAGCAAAACTTCAATTTTTCCATCTCGAGCAGCAGCAGCGCGTTGGCAGATGCTTAAACGCTCCCGACGCGCAGAGTCTGCTGCTCAAAACGCGCTGCGGGACCTTTTGCTGCGCCTATACGCGCGTCAACCATTGACTTTGCATGTAAACTCGCTGCTTCTGCTGCACCTGCTGGGTCCGGTTCACACCGATGTCGAGCGGTTGAACAGCGAGCACAGCGTTAATTTGTTTCCCCATGTTTTTCACATCAGCTGTGAGATGGGCACGCATGGAGTTACATATTAACAGCGATGGTGATGCGTGGAAAAAAAACACCTGGTCTCCTTACATTCAGCCACTCTTTCATCATCTCCTCAATGAGGTGGTCTCAAAAGTCGCAGTTACAACACACATAGGGCGCACCGCACCAAAGGGCGCACCGCACATTTTGAGGGAAAAAAAAGACGTTTAAGTGCGCCTTATAGTCGTGAAAATACGGTAATAATAATAATCTAAGATCTTTAAACTAAGCCATGTCTGGGGCATGTTTTAATGCTGCATGCTAGACATTCTAATACCAGACATTGATTCAGCACCACAGACTATCTGAGTGTCCATCCTTTTAAAGCCGTTGGGTCATACTCCAGTTCTTGATTCACACTGTCAGGTAACTGTGACGTGTCCATGGTCCAGCAATTTGAATCAAATGACCAAAATGCAACCTCAGCATGTGGTCATGGTCATATAAGTCATGTGAGGATCTAATTATTTGATACAGGGTTGTTGTAATGGCCCTAAAGGACTGCAGTTTGACACATGTGCTTTTAGACCACCAACTCAAATCCATCACAAGATACTATATCGCTTAAAGTGCCCTATGAGTGCAAATATAGATAACATTTTAGTGTAGTTTGTGTAGAAAAGGGGAAACATGTGCTGGTCTAAGGCAATTTTTTGGACAGTTCAGCTGCAATGACATGACCAAATTCTCCTTCAAGATGAGTTAATACTGTGACCCTTGTGCTTTTGCAACACTCATTAAAGTTTCTTCCTATGTATGGCACAAGTCAAGGTCAGGTCAGTATGAGTTTGTTCGCAGATAACATCTCCAAGAAAGACCTTCACAACATCAGTATAGTAATAATAGAGTTAGTCAGTTAGCTGGGCTATCATCTGTCACAAGGCTCAGAAATAAAGGACTCAAATGCAAGACCTGACACAGTGGATTAAAACTCAAGGTTCTTTTAATTCAGTCCAGGGTTGAACACCAAAAAATCCAGCAGAAACAGAAGTATCAAAAAACGGAGGCAAAGACAGGTCAAAATCCAAGCAGGGGTCAAAACACTAGAAAGCTAAATCTAACAGGCAAAAAAGCCGGAACGCTAAGCTCAAAGGACAAAGACGAACTGGCAAAGGGAAGCTGCAAGGGTGGGAACTGAGTACTCTAACAAACAAAAGATGAGCACATACACCAGGTGAATTGCGTTAGACTCACTGAAAAAAAAATAGAGGTTGACAGAACTTAAATTTTCTAGGCAACGTGATGCATTTGGTTTTTTGAGTTTTCCTTACTTAAATTCACTGTGTTTGAGTTTACAAAGATTTTTGAGTTCTGCCAACTTAGGTTTTTGGAGTGTTACATAGAAATTTTGAGTTCTACCAACTTAGGTTTTTGAGTTTCACCTTTAAGTTCTGAGTTCTATCAACTTTGTTTTATGAGTTTGACATATAGATTTTGAGTTCTACAAACTCAGATTTTGTAGTGTTATCTGCAAGTTGAGTTCTATCAACTCAGTTTTTTTAGTCCTACCAATCGTCTTCACTACCAATCATTCAACACACAAAAAATCATGTTAATACAACATTTTTATTGCTTCAAGTCAAACATTGTATCAATAGATACAGTATAAAACCATGTTCAACAACATAATCTTAACTGCACAGATCAAAGTAACCTGACACTGGACCAGAATGTTCTAGATTCGTAAGAGGGAGTGATGATGAGGGAAAAAACAGTAAGACACCGATTTAGTAAGAGGAAAACACACAGGTAATTTTTTGTGAAGTAAGTGTATTAACATATATGAAAAAATAACAGTTTTACAAATTTGGACGGCCTTCAGTTTGTTTTTTTCAATTGTAGTCTCTTTAAATTGGGTGCACCCTTTAAAAAAAATAAAATGAAATAAAATGTCTTGTTTCCCAACGGAAAAAGAAAAAGGTTTTCCCTTTTTATCTCTGAGTTTTTCTTTTTAGTCCTACCACTCCGACAGGACGATGAATGCAAGAAAAGAAAGTCTCTTCAGTCCAAATCCTTCTCTTCAGTCCAAATCCAGATGTTCACACGGTTGGCTCGCCATCTCCATTTAAGGAGAGAATCCAGAATCCAGGGTATCCAAAAAACCCAGCCTGCAAAGCACAACAGGGCTTAGTTAAATCCATTCACTTCTTGTTCTTAACTGTACAGTTTGTATCTCTCCAAGTATGATACATTTCAGTGTGTAATGTAACTTTTCTAACTCATTACGAATTAACTGCTGCATTACAGGGTTAACATATAAAATGTTAATGTCACTGTTTTTCTTGTAAAGCAAATAAAATCATGAAAGCAAAAAATCCACATGTAAATAATTATAAAACCACTTACAGTTAAACAGTAAATACCCAAATCGGATTAAGAAAGTAAAATAATGTAGTCTTGTAATATTCTGTGCCTGAGTGCCACAACACTGCACTACATAAAACAATTTAGAAATTTCATAAGTTATTACATTCAACTTAATGTCTCTTTTCATTTGTACAATGAAAATAACAGGCACACTCTTTTCTCTACGCATAAACACTCACCCGCACATGCGCGGCATAAACACGCACGCGCACACGCGCATTATAAACACGCATGCGCACGTGCGCGGCTTTTCCTTTTATCAGAACGTGAAAAACATGTGAACTCATGCTTCAACTCGGTGGCAATACACCACAAAGGAATGCTAACTCACGGAGCTAACCGCTAACTGGCTGTACTTTGCAGCACTCACCGGGAAAAGAAAAGATTCAGAAAACTGGTAAGGTCCCAGGGTCGTTCCTCCGTGGTTCTCCAGATGCATAAAAGCACAATGTCCGCCAATCTTCTCAAACACGAGGGAAAAAAGCTGTGCACTTGAAGAAAGGGATAGGAAACCCCGTACCGTAGTGGGCGTGTCCATGAACATAAGCAGTGCGCATGCCCATGAGTTTACAGTTGAGGGAACTCAAAAAATCTTGTATAGGCGATTTAAAACTCCTTGTTAAACCAACTTCTGAGAATTTGAGTTGGGCAAACGTGTATTTATTTGTTACATGTCAAATTTATATTTCTGAGTCGGATTACAATGCAATTGTGTGTTAGAACAACAATTGCCATTTACTTTTTTAACAGTGCTGTGGCAGATCCTGATTGCAGGAAGGAACTCAGGAAGTGAAGCTGTCTAAAACGAGAGAGGAAATGAGTACCAAAATAAAACAGGAAGTGAAAAGACAAGGTAATAAAAGTGACATCAATCTAATCAGGACTACCCTATGATGTCAGGACTACCTGACATCATCTAGCTCTGGGACATCTGTTCCCAGAACTATATTGGCAGAACAGAACACAAAAAAAAAGAGATAAGATAGCAATTAATGTCACACAATGTTATTTTGTAGACTGCGGTTTCACAAACCAAATTTGTCATAATCAAGTTTCTTTAATTAACCAAAATCATTTTCATTTGACACCTGGGATTGGAATCAGCATCCCCTGTATAAACTTGGTCCCATTAACAATGTTTTTGTCAAGTTTCTCTTCTTTCAAACCTACAAGTACAGTTTTTTACTAACTCTGTGCAGAGTATAGCCTGTGTTTACGTCCTGGTTCTAAAGCCAATGGTATGCGGATTCCCAGGGTTGCCAAAATAGCGACGGGGAAGTCTGGGCTTACCTACTGTTACCTTCCCAGCCCAACCCCACATAAGCAGAAGAAGATAGAAGGATAATTCAGGGCATTTGCCAATTAGATCAATTGAGGGGGAGTTTTTTTAAGTCTGCACAAAATATTTATGAATGCTTGGCATGTCCGTTGAACTGTCAGAGCCAAACGAATCACCGTCCATTTCCGAAAATCACAAAGTCAATTAGAGAGGGAAAAAGATAAAAACAGTCAGGAGTCACATTCACTGCATGAAAAGTGAGATTTTCGTCCCCGTAAACCCCCATAAACTCCCGCAGATCCCTGATTTTCGTCAGTTTCCGACAATTTGCAACCCGTGCTTGTCCGCGTTTGTCGTGCCACAAATTGTCGGAAACGTACCATGACGTATGTGGAGAGCGATCAGCTGTACTAATGGCCCTAATTAGCATATGAATGCAGCAAACCCGCGCGGCTGGCCAGGTCTGGCTTGAATAACCTACTCAGTATTGGCTGAAACCACTATTCTCAAACAAGTAAAATCGCTCGTGACTGGCAGCAAAACCACACGTGGCCACGCCAGGCTTTAATTTTCTTACTGAGTATTGGACGGAACAGTTTCTTTTTAAACAAGTAAAGTCGCTCGTGATTGGTTGGCATATATATATATATATTTACATATATATATTTATTCATATATATATATTCATTCATATATTTATTAATTCATATGGTGTGTATTTATGTTATCCTACACTACTACACAATTATTATGCTACCATCAAGGACATGAATGAATTTATACAGGAAATGAAGATTTGCCAGGAAGCTGTTTATGCAAAGAAAGAGCTTTATTAAAACACACACAACTATATACAACGCATATCCAAACACATGCGTTTCTAAAAATTAAAAGTCTGTGAACGGTCCGTTTGCTTCCTCGGGGTTGGAGGTAACTGGCAGCATTCCCTCCGAGGCAGGTCCAATGTGCAGACGCCTACTGTGCGTGGCCCTGTACTTCGGCATCGCTTCTAACCGGGACTGCAGCTTAACACAGAATTCAGTGAGATCCGGCCTACGAAATGGCGGCGACCATACAATCCATCCAGAGACACCGCCGAGGAAGGCGGACTTCCAGAGTTCCACTTCCTCATCTGCTAGCACACTATGCCTCGCTTTCAGCAGCTGAAAAAAAAAAAATTTAATCAGCGCACTGCGTATGGACACAACACATCTATCAACGCACCTGAAAAATAGTCACCAAATAAAGTCTTACCCTCTTTCTTCTGGCCCGACTCCGAGCAGATAGCCTCCGCACGCAGCGTGTTGGCTGGCTGCGTATATCTGAAGCTCCTGCGTACCGTCTCAAAATACGTCATACAGGCAGCTGGAAAACAATTAAATGAGAGTGGTATAAATAAAAAATCAAACGCAAGTCACAGTAACAAGGAAGGAGAAAACATTAAAACAAGTCACTTACACACAATGTCGTCTCCATCAACATCGTGAAAATCTGGACTTGCTGATATGACTCCGAGCAAATAGGAGGCCTGTGAAAACAAAATGTACAGCTATGATCGGTATCTATCCGTATCCATTGCCTTTTACCGCAGAATGAAAGCATATTCTTTAAATCTTACCCTTGCTCCGGTTCATAGCGCCTGCAATTAGTCTCTGAGTTGTTAAGACGGCGTACTGCTTCCTGTGAATCACAAAAAATACACTTTAATAAAGCTTGTTCTTGCAAGGCTAGGCTAGATAGGCTAATAGCTAGGCTGCTATTAGCCGTAGCTCAGGCTAGGCCGCTTTTAGCTTAGCAGGCAGTAATCGAACATATATTTACCGCTAGCATCTCTTCTTTGAGTTCGTCTTGTTCGATGCAGAGTTGCCATCGCGTCCAAGAGGAGTTTTACCCCGAAATCCCACATACTTCGCTCCAGACCGCCTGCACAAAGCAAAGCATCCATCCTCCACTGTGGATCCAGCCGCTCCGCTCTGAGTTTCTTTGGAGATCGTACAGAGCATGCGCGAGATGAACCAGGGTGTCCGCGGATCAATAAAAATAATTAAAAAATCATTCTTTTTTTTTTTTTAATCAAGGCCTTAATTGGCACTAAAATTATTTAAATATGTTTATCGAAGTATTTATAATTCTTTAATAAAAAATGCTTATAAAAACAATTTCGTCAGATATATTATATCGCTCCAGGCGGAGAAAAAGCTAGAGGATATATATATACGTATATATGTGTGTGTGTGTGTGTGTGTGTGTGTGTGTGTGTGTGTGTATGTGTGTGTGTTTACATACATACAGGAGTCATGGAACTCTGCTTGCAGCTCCTTCATATTTCATGTACACTAATAACTTGTGTACATGGTTCTTGTTGATGGCATTAAAATAATTTCAAATAGCATTAAAATAGCATTAAATTAGAGTCACTCATTCCTGTATGAACCCTGTGAGCGCTTAATTTAATATGACATATTAAAAAAATCCCACCATCATCCAGCATATGTTCAGTTTCTGCCCAAATTTATATATATATTTTTGTAGATTTTTGTAACGGGGATAAGGATAATTCAAAACTGCTTTTTTTTTAATGAACTTGTTCACTACTTCCAAACTCAGCATCTCTTTTCATTCCTGTAATAAGAAGTTTCTTTTGAATGGATTTGATTAAAGTTTAAGTCCCTCGGTATAAAATAAATATTTTGATGGAGATGAGCAATCTGCTTCCTCGTTGGCGAATAACCAATAGTTTGGATCCAATCATTTAAATAAACGGTGTTAGTTTTTTTTTATATATATATATATATATATATATATATATATATATATATATATATATATATATATATAGGAATTGTGCTATAATTTCTAGTCACAGATCTGTTGCTGCTATATTTTAATTTGACGAACCGGAATTTGTCGATGTTCTTTTTCCTGTTTGGTGCGATTGCAATTGCGGATCTTGACCTGGCCGGACCTTATGACCACAGTGTACCAATCTTCTCATGGCTACTTCCAACAGGATAATGCGCCATGTTATAAAGTAAATCATCTCAGACTCATTTCTTGAAACTTTTCCACTTAAGTAATTGTGAATTGAGCATATTGACAGACAACATTTTATTTTTTATCTTAAATGCAATTTTTTTTTTATAATTACTGCTCTAAATGTATTGCTCTGTCAGCTAAAGATCTGTTTTGGTCTCTATACTTTAATTAAATAAATCAATTCAAGCTAAAATGTAAGAGGCTATACTAAGCCTGATCTCTTTGTATCAGAGATGTTCTTACCCAGAAAGATGTCACTTGGGGTAAAACCCCCCCTGCAACCCTGATTTGCATTTGTATAGCTCACAGCATGTTCATTTACATGTTAAAGCCTCCCCTAGAATTCCATGGGGGGGAGGCATGGGGGGAACACTGCCTAAGAGAGTCCACGTCAATTTCTGACAATTTACGGGAGTTTTCGGCGAAGCCTGCAAATTGTCGTAAACTGCCGCTAACCTGAAGTTCCACGACAATCTACAGTGCCGCATATTGACGAAAATCCCACTTTTCATGCAGTGATTTGTAGCTATGATGCTGGGACAATGGATAACAAGAGCTATGAGGAAATATTTCATCTCACATGGGTTATGAGCTTAAAATATCTAAGGTTCTTACTGGCTTCATGAAATGATCATCATCCCCTTTATCAGCTAGTTAATTGAGTTTTGATTGTTCTCCTGGAGTAAGCCAGAATATTGGGTACAAGTTGGTGGATCACATGCCGCCCAGAAACTGCCTTAGGTGGCTGCACATGTTCCCTCTATCAGAAAGCACCAATGATACTGATTTTCCTTTAATAGCATCTAGTAGTTTTTCTTTGTTTTTTTACTGTAGGTGCATAATTTTGAAATTTGGTGTTGTGCATGTGTTTTAATTGATTTTTGGTGGTGAATCTTTTGATTCCCTTCTACAAGGTTAAATAATTATTTGAACACTTATTGGCTCTTTGTGCTCACCAAAGAACATTAAAGCTCTTGGATTTGTTTTGGACAATTTTTATACCAACTCTTATGCCGTCACTTCAGTACAGAGGATTCACCTCATGGGGTTATCCTTTAATCTCCACAAATCATTATCAGGTATTTAAATCAAGTTCTAAATCGTGTGTTTTAGAGAGCCAAAGCATTATTTGTAAAATTCAAAACGCATAAATCATACATTTCTGGACTTGATTATCTATCGACTGTACTAAATTTACTAGAATTACAATAATTTGTAATTTGGATCTCTAAAAGTCTGAAAGTTGTATATGTAATTTGCAGATCATCCTAAAATCAAATCAGTTCTTTCCGTGTCCCCTCCTCTTTATTCGTTCTTGGGAATTGGATAACAACTAAAAGTCTGCATTACTGACATCATCTGGTATGGAGTAAGTGGTTCATGATGGTTTAGTATCTTGTGCATGTATATAGCCTACAGTACAATCAATGTCTTATTAATCAATTTTATTCTCGTTTTTTAATATTTATTGATGTTGTGTAAAGGTTTAATATGTGCCTGGTAGACCACAAGTCCATTTCATAGACGGCTTCAGAAGTAACGGTACTTTATAAAAGACAATACTTCATTATAAGTTTCCATGAACAAATATTTCTTTTAAGGCTGCTTGTATTTTTCCTGCTTCTTTCTTGTTATCCCTGTCTTCATTCTATCTGAATGATAGAATTTCAAAACATTAGTAAGTAAATATAAATTTAAAGCTTATTTTTCCAATTTCAGGGTCCAGTGCTTCTGTATGTAAGTAAATTGAACTCAAATGATTTGATAAAAGATCCATAAAATCATTTTTTTATTCTTCATAGGATTTATTGCTTCTTCTCTAAATTTATACCAATAATGAACAACAAAATGAGTTTTTGATTGATGTCAGTTTTAAGTTTAGCTGATAGAAAGATTTTAGAGTTCCTTCGAGATTAACTTGAAAACAAAAATATTTCATTTTGCCCTTGGGGAAAATATTTGGTTTCTCAATTTCAGTTTCAAAGAAAATAATAAATTCAATATGCAGTTGATAGATATAAAACTTCACAAAAGACAATTAAGAAAAAGAATAAATGGTACAACTGAGGCAACAAATAAACCAATTAAATTCTAGATTTTCAGTTTACCTGTATTTCACTTGTATTTCTTTGACAGCGTACACCATCTGTCTGTTGGTGGAAGTGGTAAATTTGTTTGCTGTCGTTTAATTCGTAGGGTTTGATCTTGGCGTCTTTTCTCAGCATGCAGAGTGGAAAAAGAGCTTCTTCTTGTAGAGCTCTCTGATCTCTTTAATGTAATATTTTCCCCAAACCTCGTCATAATTAAAAATGCTTTTTAAAACCTGGAGTGATTTCTTACAGACTCTCTATTATGCCCTGGGTACTCCAAATTGCCCTCTCGATGACCCCCACACAAATTATAAATACAAAACGCTACTTAGTTTGCCAAACCATTAAGGTGAAATAATGTTTTTTTTGGGGTTTTTATGTGCCTGGGGGATGATGCTTTGCTTCTTCAGGCCCGGTTAGCGTTCCCAGTGCTGCAGGCCATATAAGCCTTGTCCTCGTTCGCAAGAGGAAAAGACCGCCAGTTGACGGTGCCTCCAGCTCACACTTGCAGACAAATGTCGTGTGGATGCTGTGTGCGAGGCATCAGCAGTCTTCCCAGAGCTCTTCCATCTAAGATTCATGTGGAGCGACGAAGAGAAAGGGCAGCCAAAGAGCACCTCCCAGAGGTTTTCCCTCCCAATATAATGCAGTGCCACACCTCTGCAGGGCTCCTCTTACATCTTTTCCCAGTTTCTTCCCAATGCTGCTTTTTGATCCCTTAGGTTTTACACTGTGCTGCTAAAACAAAGAGAAAAAAGTATTTTTCTGTTTGCTGAAATTGGAAAGATTGTAAGCCTAGAGATGCTGATTTGTGCTGCATATTATAAAAAAATAATAGTAATGGTTAAAAAAGTGGTTTCATATTCTACCATAAAACTGTTTGTTTTATATAAACTGAAACTACAGGGAGATCAACCATTCTAAACGTATTATCCTAATGCCTGGTTCACACAGCAAGATAATTCTGCTGATTTTTGTCTCAATCTTCCCCCTCCGAGAGGCCCCGATTATCGTGATGGCCCTAAGCATAATCTCATGAGATAATATTGCTATGAGTGGTGTTTTAAACATGACTGGGTTGCTACGATCGCAAATGGACATGTCATTGCCCATTGGATGTTCCTCAAGCACAGTCAACCTGTAAAGTTGGGCATACACTTTCATTTTCAGGCCGATTCTCAAGTTGTGCGAGAATTTTTCAATCGGGCAGACTTTCAGCCTGATTGTGCGATGTGCATTGTGTAGTGTACAGGGAGTAATGAGGGGCGATCAGCCACTCATGACCACCTGCTAATCAGGAATCGTAAGGTTCGGAGAAAATAAAAGATGTTTGAAATTCGGCCGGCCGTTGTAAGGTCGCAGTGTGAGAACATACATTATGAGCTGTGAATATTTAAACCCTGCAGTTACGTCATCTAGTTTGAGCTGTAACTGCGTGCAACGATTGAAAATATTGCACAGTGTATGCCCGGATTTAAGTAATGTTTAGCCAATCAGAAAGTATTTCTAGAACAACAAAAAAACTCACCAGTGTAGCATGTAGTGCGTCTGTTCTCACTGTCTCCATTGCTTTAACAAATCCCTTCTCTTATTGTAGGTTTTATGTCATTAGTCAAGTGAAAGGTAGCAGCAGCCTGATCGAAATACTTCAGAGTTAATCTTACTGAAGGCTTCATATATATGTATATATATGTATAGTCCCTGCTGTATATAGTGATTGAAATGTTAGGGTGCAGTTGGTTATTGTTGCTGCTTGTGTAACAAGTGATCCCTTGTAGGAAACCAGGAAACAATGGTAAACAAACCATGGCAAACTGCTAATGTTGCTAATGCTACATCTACATTATGACATTTTGTGAACATTGAGGCTCTATCTAAATCTTCTGGGGCTCAAAAATGTTATCCAAGGATGTGAATTTTTTAGACATTGGAGATTTTCCAATAAAACCTCAAGAAATAAAACCTGGAAGAAATATTCTAAAACATAATTTGACAAAGAGTAAGAAGTGTAGATGTCCTCACTGTTAAATATGACTGTCTATAGTAGATATATTATCCTTAAAATATCTTTTAATCATCTTAGATATATGACACTTCAAAAAATTGGGCTAATAAAAATGCCTCATAAGAGATAAAGTATATTTAGTAAGCATCAATAGAAAGGTATAACTGCAAAGAAATTGCATCTATATCTTCTTAATGGAATAGACAATTGTCTGGCATTTTGGATACTTAAACATGTTATCTTATGCTGCATCTTCATACAAATTCAGTAAGATCAGATGAAATAATCTGAGGTAATCTTGGTAAAGAATGTTGAATGTAGATCTGCATCTTACAGATGAGAGACGAGATAAATCCAGAAAAGGCATGACGCTTCAGTGTCAACTTTCTAGTTATATAAAAAGCTCTTTATGAGACTAATTAAATTGCTGATGTGCGAGTCATGACAAAAGAAAATGGGATAGCTGATCAAACCTTTTACTTAAATTGTAACTGGCCGAGTTTAAAAAACTCAAATAGACCAGGGTTTAAAATATATATGTAAAAAAAATAGGCCCCAAAACAGTCCCCAGTCTTTCCTCACACACCGTCATTTTTTTTAACCACTTCAGCAAACCTCCCTGTTTTCTCCCACAATATGGAAGCTCGAAATGGAGACTGAAAAGTTGGGTGAGCAAAGGGTAACCTTAACAGCAAGTCTGTTGGAAAAAAAATGAGGTGAAGAGGAAAAAGACAGATTTAGGAAGAAAAAGGGGATAAAATAGTGGCCCATGGTGCAGATAAACGATGGGCAACGCCGGGCGAGTGGTAAAGCAGCAGAGGAGGACAGTGATGAAGTAGTGGTGTGGTAAAGGAGAAAGAAAAAGTGGAGTAATAATAGATGAAGACAATAGAAGTGCATTAGAGCTAGAGGTGGCTTTTGAGCTTCTGTTGAACAAGGGTTTACGTTTGGGGCACATCTAAATATCGTTGTATTTGTTTTTATGCTTAGTGATCTAGAGTCATTATTCTGTCAATAGAAAAGCAAATATTTCGTGTGTATAATAATTTGGTCTGACAAAGTCGGTGAGGTACAGAACAAGCAGCTATCCGGATGATTAAGGAGATACCTCTAGTTTACTCCACTTACGTCTAAAGCGTGCCAGAAAATCATGTTGTCACCCTTTCAACCCCTCTTCAGATTTCCTCCGTGGCCTTCTTCACAAGAGTCCGGAAACCCCTCCTGGCACACACACACACCCACCCACGTGCTCCAATGTGGCCTCCAGAGAAGCCTGTCACTGTGAGTGGCCTTCTGGCACAGGAGGATAAACTACCTGTCACGCCTGTGACTTGCTGTGGAATTCATATCAGAGGCAAAACAAAGGAGGTGCTGAGGTCACGGGGCATCACTCTTACATTATTCATCATCTGCTTCCTCCTTCCGTCTCTTCTCGGCCTGTCGCCTACTTTGTTCTGCCAGATCACAACAAGGGCAACTGTCGGTGTCCTCCGTGGCTCCCGGTTTTTAGGAAGCAAAGTAAATAAGCAGTATACTAAAGCCCCCATCGGAAAAAAGTGATCGCTTTGGTAGAGTGTGTTGAGTTCAGGTTAATCATGTGACCAAATTCTGGGAAAGGAGCACGTCTTCAATTCTGAATGTCATAGCATCATAAAAATTTTAAAATATTCTTTTCCTCCCACTCGTGGTTCAGTCTCCCTGAGTGCATAATTTATCAGCATCTTGGCAGCTGCTTGTTTGCATACACTGTGCAGGACGTCGGATGGTCTGGTGATTCAGGGGCAACTGATTTGTGACCATAGACAGAGAAGAATACACAGGAGTTTGGCTCTGAGGGTTTTAGGTAAAGCTGGGTAATTCTGAGGTCTTTTGGGAAATTTAGCACCAAAGAGCATACTTGTTTGCTTTACAATAAATACTAAATGTTAAAATTGTTGCTAGACTAGGATTTTAGTCTTTATATACAGGAGAGCAAGAAGGTCTTACATAATACTCCCATCAGATTTAAAATGAAAATGATGTGCATTCAACCAAGATTTTTCTTTTCTACGAAATTGCAGAAAATATAGCAGTGTAAAAGGAGTGTTGTTTTTTTTGTGTGTGTTTTTAAATAAGAGCACCTGGAAAGCTCAGACCTCCACCAAAAATCAAATTTTGCCCCATATGTTAACTTACACCTTTAGCTTAAACTCGCATATGATCTGGATCATTACCAAATTGTGATGAATTGTCCCTTAACATGAGTCACACCCATGGTAAAAAAAATTTACTTAAAATTCAACCATAAGCTAGACACGGTGTGTCCGCAGCCTCTGGTGTCTCTTCTGTTCTTCTTCATTCACTCTGCTCGCTGACCAGAAGATAGACTTCGAGCAAGACACGACTCCCTTTTTTTTGTGTTTTTGTGCGTAGTGTTATACTTCCAGACACTTTTCAGTCCCATGCTGAAGCTCTCAAAAGTCACTGCTACCACCCTCTGGTTTATGCGGGAACCTCTTTACGCAGGCAAATATTCCTAAAGCACAATGTTAAAGAATCATTAAAAAGATTCCTGTATACGGTCTATGATCTGGATCACCACCAACATTTTATGGATTGTTCCTTGGCATGATGCTCACCTCTGGTAAAAATGTATTTAATATCCATATGTAACATTTCAAGTGTTCTTGCCAACAAACAAAAATGGCAAAAAAGATAACCTGCTTGGCTGAGGAAAAAATTTGTATAACATGGTTTAGACACCATGCACAAATCGATAAAATAATTGAGCAATAAATATCATTTTTTTTTTTTTTTTTTATCTTTGGTAAAAAGGTCAGCCTAAGACTACTCTAGGCAATCATTACCCTAGTCCTTAAACCTGTCAAGAGATTTACTCCAATAGCTAAGCAGGGTCCTTCCTGGATTATCTTTAAAAAGTTATATATACTTTCTATCCAGTATCCAAGTGTATTAAGTTTCCTCAAGGTATAAATGAGTTATCTTGTTGAACAAGAGCAAGGGTAATGTATTTACTCCTGAAACAATAAAAGTACAAATAAATCAAAATCATCATCAATAAATTTTTTTTTTCATTCTAGGGAGTGAAACTCATAGAAACTAAAAAATGTGTTATGAAGTTGTAAACACTTTATTTCTCATAATTTTGATTAATCCAAGTTCAAATTCAGTGTCTCAGAAAGTTACAGTATTATGAAAATATTCATGGCATATTCATAGACAGTTAAGTAGAAACAAAATTTATTTTAGAAAGGGTGCACCGGCTACAGGGATAACCACAGCACTGTTGCACAGTTATACCAGCAGATTTGGAATCTGTTAATACAGTAAATAGAACTAGAAGCTATAGTTAATTAATATGTCATTCAAATAGTGGGTAAAACCAATTAATTATTTTAATTAATTAAATGATTATAACTGATAATTAGATCACTTACCAGGTGCTATAAAGGGTTACCTTACCTTACCTTTGTGGCTGGACGTTAGACTTAGACAGATTTATTTTGTCATTTTGTATACACAAGAAAAATAAATTTCATTAAGAACAGCTCTGTAGACAATTTCATTTTTTAAAGTGCAGCCTTGATAAGGTAAGCAGCAGTGATAAAAAAATAAACAAAAAACATTGCAATGAAAAACAGTAATGTAAACATATGACGTTGTGGACCGGAATCAGTGTGTTCTCATTATCAGTTCATATGAAATCGTACGAAAAGTTATGCACAGTAATTTTGTAAGTTTTTGACGTTTTTTTCGTCGTATTTCGTCGTATTTTTACGTCCTGCCTCGAGACAAGATACCATCTTACGCACCATTCAATAACATAGAATTTAACATACAATTAACCTAACCTGACCCTAAGATACAAAACAGCAAGCAACCTAGTTAGAGACATCAAGAAGTAATTATTGCACTGTTTTTCCCAGTTTTACGTCCGTCCGCAGATCTGCTTTTTTCGTCTGTCTGGCTGCGCATGCGCACTGATCTGTTTTTTCGAGGAAAAACTTACGAAATACTGTGCATAACTTTTCGTAAGATTTCATACGAACTGATAATGAGAATCCGGAATCCATGTTGTCCCTATCATCAAAAAAATGTCAGTAACTTGGCTTTAAATTCAAGCAGAGTTATTATCATTATCCACAAGGAAAATATTTATCTGTCTATTCAAGTTATTAACTCTAAAGGAAGTAGGCTCAGCTTTTAGAGACTTTCAGTCACTGCCGTATAAATAATCATAGACAACAATTAAAATAATTGTACTTTTATTAAACCTGATATTTCCTGTTGCAGTATATTTTTTTAATGAGCCAAATGTATTTTTGTAAGTAGAATGTTTTCATTTTAGTTCTTCACTTGCAATTCCTAGTTTTCAAACATACTTTGATCACTTTCCAAAGAGAATATGGAAGATACCATGATGGATCGGTTTTACAGAACAACAAAGATAATCTCACACCTATTCTTCTACATTTATATCGGTAACTGTCCGGTAACACCGTTCCCTTTTTTTTTTCTTCCCCCAATTACAGAAACAGCTGTCTGCTCTGGGTTTGACCGACGCCTTGGACCAGAAGGTAGCTGACTTCTCTGGGGTGTCCGACAAGGGCAAAGGGAAGCTTCACCTTGGTGGCATCCTCCACTGGGCTTCCTTGGAGCTGGGTCCCAAGGCTGGAAAAGAGGAAGCAAACCTCGAAGATGAGAAGATAGAGAAACCCAAGCTGTTCTACGCCGACCATCCGTTTATCATCTTTGTCAGAGACAACACCACTGGAGCCCTGCTGCTGATGGGCGCTCTAGACCACGCCGAAGGAGAGCTCTTACATGATGAATTATAGCGTTTCTTCTCACTTCCTGTCTTTTTTCATTTTTTCCAAGTCCCTCTCCCAGACAGCTTGCTAGTCTCTGAGTGCAGACATTGTCATTTACTGTGGCACTCTTTCACATCACACTGTCATACGCTGACACCACCATAGTCTTCTGGCTGAGTGACACTGACACCCTCATATTGGACATTTACAGTGTCAGACCCAGAGCTACACCTACACTGCATGTATAAATGATAACTCTGTACAAGACATTACTGAAGTCGACGGATACAACATAAATCTTCCAACTCAGAGGAAATTAAAGGCTTTTCCTTCCACTAAAAGAAACTTTTAGAGACTCATCAAATCATCAAAAATGACAAACAAGGCTGTTGTGGCAAAGATCCACCATCTTGACATGCAGAGGAGTGGTTACAGACATGATTCTTTCGACCAATACAACACCAAGACAGTAGCAATGTTGTCACTCTCTCCTGATGTCCTCTGAGGGTCATCACTGGAAGAATGATGGCTTCCTCTACTGTTTATTGTTGAGTCAGCTTAATGTTAAGGATTGTATTGCATTACAGCTCGTCAACAAAACATGAAGAGAAAGGCCAAACATTTTAATCTCCTAAAGCCATCACAGATCCTTGATGCCATTACATCACTGGAAACAAACTTGAAGGACATCACCTGATTTACATGTAAAAGCCTACATTTTTATGTTTTCCAGAAGTAAATGTGTTATTGATTGTTACATTTTTTTTAAATCTAAAATCAATAATCCTGTTGTTGTTTTATTCTGTTAGGTTGTTAAAAACATCTTATTGACTTTGTACTCAGAAGTAAGACTCCTTTGTTTCAATTTGGGGAAAAAATACAATTGTCTATGATGTTGGAATTTGAAAGTTGAAAGCTACTGATCCACTCTGAATTCACTTTTCAGGGTGCCTTGGATGCATAAGAAACATGGCTTCAGTTGCAGAAATATATCTGCAATTCTGACAGGTTTTAATATATTGACACATCAATCGGAATTTTGGATTGGTTTGACACCTTTTGTAAACTTAGACCTATTTATATCTATTCTAGCCAGTTCTGGCTTCTCTCTCAGTAGCATTATTTAAGAAAGAAAAGCATTTTTATTTTTAGTCTCCCTGCTGTGAGTGCTTTTTTATTATTTATATTTGGAACAGATGCAACATCATGCGCTGTGTAAGTGAACAGTTGCTATAGACCAGTCCTTTTTTATTATTTTACACCAAAAGAGAAGCAACATTGAGATTTAAAATTGTCCAAACATACTTTATATTTAAGCAAAAAAAAAATTCAGCTAGCATTACTGGAACCATTGTCTCCGTTTTACTTTCTGGATCCTTCAAATCCTCCAACTTAAATTTCTTCCATGATAGATAAAGGCTAAAAATTAAAAAAATAGATAAAAGCGAATATCAAGCCTTCCTGTTATCAGCATATGTCTTTCTATTAAGGCCTACATGAACCACAGACATGTACCAATATGTTCTTCCCTACCTGCTATTTATACAAAGCCTGCTTAGCCATGCCACAGAAAGAACTCCACAGTAATTATGCAACTACTCGGTCAATTAGTTTTTACAGCATCCATATGGCAGGCACCACAAACCCCTGAAATTAGACCAAAGTTTATTTTTGCTGGAATCTGCAGCAAGTTTTGAGACAAAGATGGTTATTTTCAGAATAATTTAATTAAGAAAGAATGGATTTCACAAAGGCTTCATTCAATTAAGAAATACTATGTAGAATAAAACTGAAAATATTGGATACAAAAAAGTGCAAAACACATTTCAGGTCTGTTACCTACAGAATTAATTATTTTGGTTTCCATTTTAGATTTATCACAGGTGGATTTTATCCTACAGTCTTGCATTTCCTGCACATGATTCATGGTAGGGATACTCCATGGATTGGCAATAATATAAGTGTCTGCCAATATTCGTAACTTTTAAGAATATTGGTAATCGTTTTGGGTCGACATTAAAAACAGATATTTGTTTTCCATGTAGTTATTGTTTTGGTTTTTTTTAAGAAGGGGTGGGTCTTTTTTGATGATATGACAGAATAAGGGATGCAGCTCAGGGTTGTAGACGTTCCCAGAAGTAGAGAGGCAATATCAGCACTAGGGATGGAACGGTTCACAAAATCCACGGTTCGGTCCGGTTCACGGTTTCGTGGTCACGGTTTTCGGTTCCATATATGTTGATTGTTAGGAAAATCTATTATGTCTTGTATAGTACAACATGCATTGCACAATGCTTGCAGACTGTTGCACTTTTATCCACAACTTTCTTTCCGTGGTCATTGCAGGTCACTCTAAATGCAAAATGCTGCTAGCGTGTCTTCCAACTCCTGTTCCTTACCACTCGCCATACCCACACAGTTCTCCACAACAACAGATTTTTTTCTGCTACACCCGGCGACGCTGCTTCCCTTCTTCTTCTGGTTTATCTACTGGTGGTTGGCTTTGGTCGCAGTACCGCCACCTTCTGCTCTGGAGTGTATACGCTTCGCCTATTCGAAAAAGGAGCAGCGCATGAACCAATCGCAACACACGCGAACCGAGACAGTCAAACCGAACGGTTCGGACGGTTTTCATAAATTGTTCCATCCCTAATCAGCACTGTGGTTGGTTTTTCATAGTGTCCAAAGGGTCGAAAAATATTTAATACCATTAAATATCAGTTATAATCCATAACTATAGACTTAACTTATATCGATACCGAGATTTTCATATTGGTCTATCTGTACTTCATGGAATATCCCAAGTTTTGTAGGGGAGCAGATTAGGGCACGTCCAGTTTAAATGGTAACTGGAGCAAAAGCAGAGAAAGGGCTTTTCTATATGATAGAAAAGATGAAAAAAAAACAGAAGGACTTTATAAGCAGCAGATACATATTCACTGCATTGCACTTGTAAAACTGGGCTGTTGTAAGCAAGAAAACTAGAGGATCTTCAGTATACACAACCGGACAAAGTTGTGAACATAAAACAGAAAAAAATACATCAGTAAATACTCAGACGTAATAAATAAACTGGTGCTAAAATGCAATTCAGGTCTTTCACGATGGTTGTGAAGCTCAGAGGGTGCACTTAAAGTGTAATCCACAAAACATGCTCTTACTCCTCTGCATGAATATTAACCCTCTGAAATAGTTGGTAATCTTTGTGCATTTTCACTAAAGTCAGCGAGTTCTCTTCGTGGTCAAACACAACAAAAATCTGTTTTCATGTACTTCAGGCTGGTTCTTTCCCCTGACCAGTCTCAATATTGTACCAGCAGCAAGGTAAAATTGGAGAGTCCCGCTCAGCATCTCTATCAGCAGACTGACCCCCAGTTGTGTCACTTCTATGATTCTCCTCTAAAAGCCAAGTGCTGCGCTGTAATAGGGATGACTGTACTCTTAGTGCTCTTCCAGCTGTCTCAGTTCTCTTATTTCCCCAATCACTTGCCCTGACCATGGAGTGAACCCATCACACAGGGCAAGGAATAAGACAGGAAGTTCACATCCATGTTTTTTTGCATCATATTTTATTTAAAAACAGCGATTAAAGATTAAAATATGTCTTTTATTTTTTGTGTGAGATGAACACTGCAGTTAGCTTAGAGACATCACAGGAAAACAATAATGATGCTCATTTACCTTTTTGAAAAAACAAACTTTTAATCACTTTTGGGCTTTTTAAAACCATACAAGAAGAAACATACAAAAATATATATAAAAAACAAAAGGATTCAGTTTTTGAGGGGTTTTTTTTATTGGCAGAGTTGCCTTTTCGGTTGCCTGGAAATCCTGAGCGATGACAATTTTTAAAGTGACAATGTTTAGATAAGTGAAATCCTCAGAGATGTGGGCAAAACACCCAATTTAATTTCCAATAGCTTCATGCTCCTGTGAGATCAAATAAACCCTCTCCATGCTAATTAATGCTGTGTTTGTTGCCACTCAGATCTGGGACTTATGCTCCCACCAGAGTTAAGCATGTCCTAGGCAGAAAACCAGTGGGATTTTATAATTGTTAAGGTGGTTACTGTTAATGGCAAAACAAGCCAATAACATATTTCTGTTAATTACATGAGATTAAATACATAATGATAATGTTAATACAAATCATACATTATGAGTTCCAAATGTTTATTGTTATACAAAAGGTGAAATGTAGGTATCTATAATCATTATCTGCAACCGTCGCCGTGATTTCTATAGGTAGCTGCCTAATGAGACATATGCCTGAAGACATCCAACTTTTCATCCGTATATCAAATTAGTTGTTGATGCTGCATGATAGAAAACATTCAATATGTGATACTATTAGTGAATGTTTTCCCTACAGCTTGTTTAATTTTTTTTTTCTCTTTCAAGCCAGGAGCTTGTAAAAGTCAAGATAGGAACGAGTCGGAGCAAAGATATTAATCTAATTGGTCAAACTAACAGGTAGGTAATCAAGGTATTTGCCTCAAAGAGGAAAGGAAGGATTGATATGGGATCCATGTCTACCTACAATTAGCCAAACATTTTTTCTGCAAATGCTGTCCTGTAAGCGTTATGATCCATTTTCTAACAAATGCTTTACTTTGAAGATGTTATACTGTAACTGAAGTAATATAATAAAAAAATAATAAAAATTTTATTTTTTATTAGGGAAAACAGCACACAAATAAAACTATTAATTTAGTTTAAGCAGCAATAAAATTTAAGCACAGCTGTTTATTACATAATTACTTTGAGAGTTTACATTACTGCGAATAGAAAAAGTGACCAGACGTCCCCAATATCTGAGGACAGACCGAGATTTGGACCACCTGTCCCCAGCTAAAGCTGTTCCCAGAAATGCTCCCAATTTTACAGTTTAATGAATGAGGGGAGAAATCTTGCGTGTAGACTGTTATTACGGTAGAGAGAAAGCGTGAGCATGTTGCTGGAAGAAACAGCTGTTACAGTATCTAGGTGCACTGCTGTTAAAGGAAAGACAAGGAACAGAGTGCATCACTTTTAAAACAGGAGGAGGTAGAAGTTTGTTGTCAGAACCGGTCGCAGCTGATGGGGAGATGCTCTGAGTTATGTTTAGTGTGTTCACTTTATTTGATAACTGTTTTGTCTGTGCCCAGGTGAAAAAACAAAACAAAAAAGGGCTTTAATGGGTTTTATTTTGCTAAAGAAAGTGACCCAAAATGAAACATAAACCATGCTAATGTTAAAAAAAGGAACTTATGTCCCACTGAATGCGATTACACCTCAGAACTTCCCTTCCAGTTCTTTTCCAGGGAGCAAGCTACTTGGTTTAATTACTCTTAACTCACAACTTGGTAAAACTATTTAAAAATGAGCAGAGTTTATTACAGTTCAGATCATTACAGGAAAGAGAAATTGCTTGTAGTCGGCACAACTTTAGGCTCAAGTCCTCAGCATGCGATGGTATCCAGAAAATGAGCCCTGAACAAGGTCATCTCCTGCTTCTCACAACAAATAGTAAGAGAAGATTACAGGTTTCAGCTGATGAGTAAAAGAGGCAAACACAATATAACAATGATTGGAAACTCCTTGTAAGGCGCTAATCTGGTTTGCAGGTTCCCCAGGGATAAACAAAAGTTCGTCCAAAGAGGTTATAGAACTGATTGATGACCTTTAGTTTATATTTTCAGACAATTATTATAACTAGAATTATAAGTTGATTTATGGTTGTGATTTATGAGCATAGACTCCCAGGTGTGGTTTTCTACTAGTCATTTTGGATAAATTAAAGTTCCTCATCAAAATAAATAACCACAAATAAAAACTGTTCATTTATGATGTTGTTTTATCTCCAACTGTTGTAGTTATTAGCATTTGTAGTATTTAGCTACAGGTATAGAATAAATGTTGAAGAAATGTTTGTATTTACTTCGGGTTTTTCTTTTCCTCCTGTCCCTCTCCTGTTTTGCAGACTATAGAGCACTTTTGGCCCTTCAAAATTGGTAACCCTGGTAACCACCTTTGACCCCTCCAATCCCACTTCTTTCCCCCGACCCAGAGAAACATTTCTAGTTTTCTATTATTAACAATAT
Source organism: Cyprinodon tularosa (assembly GCF_016077235.1). Classification (NCBI taxonomy): domain Eukaryota; kingdom Metazoa; phylum Chordata; class Actinopteri; order Cyprinodontiformes; family Cyprinodontidae; genus Cyprinodon; species Cyprinodon tularosa. The sequence continues at coordinate 1,093,110 of NW_024038309.1, forward strand.
TGATTTATTCTTGTTGTTAATCTTGGGAATTCTAACAGTGGACACGCACATTCCTATAAATGAACCCATTACTGTCCCAGTTTCCTAATTTCATCTTGATGAAATGAGTTTCTTTTTATCTACTTTTTTTTTAAAGCTGTCAAAGCTATTATAAAAGAAACAATGGTATATGTGTGCTATGTATGACTTCTAGTTGTAGTAATTGGATATACAACAATAAAACAATACAAATTCAGTTAGAAATGGTGTGTGTAGTGAGCTGTAACCGTGGCAAAGGGAAATAAAATAAAAAGCGAACTGTTTAGTGGAATATACTGGCTTTAATACCTCTATTTGGGTTGAATTAAGAAAGGATATTAAAGGTTTCCAATTTTCGCGAAACACTGACATATGGTTAGGCATTTGAGGGTTATGTTTTTTACATTTTTATGTAATCTGAGATTAAGTTTATCCAATCGTTGATGTAAAATGCGTTTTTTTATTTCCACTTATGGAGGAATACTTTCTTAGTGACAGCTAGAGAAATGATTACAAGGTTCCAGCATTTGGATGAGATGGTTAATGTGGAAATAGCAACTAGGATACATACATGGCACACAGTGATGATATGATATCTGTTCACTGTTGTTAACACTCATCTTTTTGTCTCCCCTTTCCTATATACCTGCCTTGTCCTTTTTTTTGGTACTTTTTAGTGTTTTATTAATACCCCCCCCCCCCCCCCCACACACACACACACACACACACACACACACACACACACAAACACCACACAATTTTGAAATAACTGTCCATACAGTATATGCACTTCTGGTAACATAGAATATTGGGCGGAAAAAAAAAAAAAAGGTGGGTAGCGGAGGCGGAAAAAAAAAAGAGAAACAACAGTTGTTGAACATGAACAGCGGTAGAATTTCTATACGTTTTTAATTCATACAACCAACCTTTCGAAAACAAAACTATATTTAACAACTAATATCTGAACTGCAGTTCTGAACTTTGTTTAATTTTAATTTCTCAGGTAGGCTGCACAAAAACGCAAGGTTGCTTTACTGCGCTGCAAATTGATTTTTTTTTACCCTTCTTTTCCTTATAAGTTGCGTTGTGTTTGGCTAGATGTGAGTCGATGTAGACATGCATGTGTTTTTCAGGGTTCTGACCTGAATAAAATGTGAAGGCGAGCCAGGTGGGAGCTGGTGTTGGAATAAGCAGGATTGATGTGCTCACAGCAGACAACCTCAGATCCATCATGGGCCTGTCTAAATTGAGCACACGGGTTTATTCATTGTGGAGTGTACCTGCAGTATTGTGCCCTTTTACAGGTCTGAGCTGCGCAGGAGGCCTCTGCACAGAGAGCGCTGTGGCAACGCTCGCTGTTGCTAAGCAGAGCTGTACAAAGGGGGCTAATTTGGGTAAAAGCTGGAACACTGGAGTGTTTTAAAAGACTTTGTTGAATGCTGTGAATCAGACAGACCAGCTGTGCGTCTAGACAGTGTTTCTTACAGTAGCAACATAACAGGGGAGATGTAGCCGATATATATATTTTTTTAACAATTCTTGTAAGTGCACTCCTTTTTCTGGCTTTGTTTCTGGGCTTTCAAGGCATCTGGTAGGAAAACACCACCAATGTTATGTGTATGCAGACAGATGGACAGGCAGACTGAGATGTTCTCTAAATAAAGCACGGAAAACAGAGAGAATGCCAAATGCAAACAGCGTTTTAAGAGAAAAGGCAAAAAGGGAGCTTTTTTTCCCCCTCTTCAAATATTTTTTTCTTAATAATTAATTTGTGTAAATGGAAGAAACAATTTCACTGTGGTTTCTTGGAAGCATTTGGTGAGCATTTTGACAAACTTTCTGTTGCACTTCCAAGTCTTGTCGTGTAGCCACAAAAATGTGATAACTGATGCTGGTTCAGGGCTTAAAATCTACTCCCATGCACCCATGTGGACACAGCAGCATCCGCCAAAGTAAAAATTTAGAAATGGCTTCATTAATTTATAGCTGTCTGAAAAGATAACTGTGGCATGTTTCACGTGGTAAAAGATTTGAGCTTGAGTTCAAGTTTGATCATACTTCTATTGCTGTAAAAGCAAACATATTTTCTACAAAAGGTTTTAGTCATTTAAATTTCTTTATATTTTACTCTGAAAAATGTATTTATTTTTTATTTTTTTGGTAATCTTTTAATGCGGCCATGTATCTATAGGTATTTCAGCTTTTTTAATTAAATTTATGCTCTAACATTTATCATAATAATAGTTGGCAAAAAAGAAGAATATAAAACCAACTACTATTTGGAGACATAGCAAGGTGTGTGCTCAGTTTTTTAAAACCTACAAGGAAAAGAAAAATATATATATATATATCTGGAACTTTGGGTTGAGAGGTTTTTCATGAAATAATGTCTAAGTTTCCATCTCAAGAAGTTAAATAGGTGGTGTCCCAGGAGCTCATTTACAGCCCATGATCTACAGTAAAAATGCATACAGTGGCGCCACCAAGGGGTGGCCACATCCACCCTGTGCAATGCCCCTGCCGACCCACTTGTCAATGTAAATTGTAGTAGCATCAGATTAATATTTCATCCCATTATACATTAAAAATCACACAATAAACCAAGATATGTGTAGGCTTTTACTTAAGTCTATGATTTCTAAAGGCAGGATTACCACAATAGTAGATTCAGGCCCTGAAATTATAGCTTTTATTTTCAGTGTGCCACTCCAAGATTTTTGTGGCCACCCCATGAAACATTTCTGGAGGCGCCGCTGGACGCATACAGTCGGGTTTTTAGAAACGCCACCCCACGGAAAAAGGCTCTACTCAAAATGTCAAGTGACGTCTTGATGTCCACTGATCTCAGGCAGATATACTGTATTAGTCCTGTTAGACCTCTACACCATCCTTAATACTGTTAGTGTTGTTAGCAGGCTGAGGGACGGGGTTCAATACCTTTGCCTGGCATCTAAACCTCCCCTGAAAAACCTACTCTTTACCTAGCTTCCTGAGACCATCCTGATCTCGTGAGCTTTCAAGGTTTCACTCGCAAATCAGTCTGGAGACTCTCCGTTAAAGAAAATTTGGAGCCGTTCACCAAACGAACGTCCAATCAGCGTTGGCTTTGAGGCGGGTTGAGGTGTGACGCAACGAGAAGTGCGACAGTTCAGTCTAAAAAACATGGCGGCTTCAGCCGATGAAACTAGCGTTAGCGTGGCTATCGAGCAAGTTTTATCGGAATTACAGAGTATTTCTTCACTGAAAGAAAAGAAAAACACTGCTCTGGAGGCTTTTCTCAGAGGAAAAGATGTTTTTGCTCTTCTCCCGACTGGTTTGGGCAAGAGTAGCCTGGTTTGTGGTTGTGTTTTCTTCGTCGGTCTGTTAGTACGTCATATGCTTTGTTGATCTGATTGGTTTATTTGGCCCGTCTATCACCAACATAGGCCAATCAGCTAACCAGTATTTTCGCCCCTTCCCAAAATTACTTCAACGGAAGGTTCCAAGATGGATATGCAGAGCAAATCCATCTGGCAGAGTCAGGTTACTCTTTACCAACTTTGTCAAAAAAACATCACAGCAAACAGCTATTTCAGATATGTTTCTCCCAGCGAAGAAAGATCTTCAAATTGATAAAAAAAAAATTCTCTAAAAATGAGTTTGAGATGTTGATGCTTTTTTTTCATCATGTTTTGACTAATGTAATAGTCTATTCAAAAAAGTTGACTTATCTGCAGCTGGTAGCTGAAAAGTCCATATGACACCATCTATTAATCTCATAATCGCTCCCTGTAGTAAATCGCATAATTCCTAGTCTTGAGCAGTGCATAGGCGACACTTCTATATCTGTTATTTGATCCAGCTTTAAGCCTCGGCTTTTAACCAGATATCCTCTGAAAATCTAGTGATGGTCCTTCACATCATTTTTGGGAGCATAAATCCTTAAAAAACTGTTGGACCAAGGTTGATGAATGAACCATCTCTTTACCTGCTATCAATGCACTCAACCAATGCCATAAAAAAATTACAAAAAACTTAAGACTCTGAAGAGACATGCTGTGAATACTTTGATTTGATTTTGCTGTCTGAGAAAGGTGCAAAAAAATGGGATGGATGGACGGACGGACGGACAGATGGATGGAATCAATATTTCAAGTTTTACTAAAAAAAAAGAAATTTGGTATTTTATAAATATTCAGATCCAGAAAAAAAACTTTCACAATACATATTTAAATGACATATATTAGTAACAAATTTAAGTCAGTGTTGACTCGATGTATATCTTGATTTCTTAGAGTTAATTATGTGCTCTCCTCGAGTATATTGGGTTTTTTCATGCAAACATCTGTGTTTTTAATAAGAAGGTAACTATTCTGGTGTAAAAATAAACTGTAGCTGCTTAACTAATTGGCTGAGCATAACCAGAGTGTTTAATGAGTCCAATTTATTAAAAAATAATAATAAAGGTTAGGCCTTACATTGATGCTTGTCTTCCACACCAGCAGATAGTTATTATGCCAGAAGCAGAAACTTTGCTGCAGTCCATATTAATGTTATTGATCACTGTCAACTGTGGTGTCTCCTTTACCCTCAGACAACACTATAATAAGCCTTTTCTTGTGTTTTTCTTTCCAGCAAAGGTATATATATATTTTCATTAGCCCCTCTTTTCTGTTTTCTGTTGCCCAATAACCTGTCTTTTTTATTGCACATAGTCCTTAAAAAGTGACATCTTGGGAAACTGCATCAAGGTTTCAATAAAGCCTGGACTGCTCCGGGCTCTGACAAGTGAGGTGGATGGAGAACAGAAAGAGACTCAAGGAGGACATATCAGTTGAAAAGAGATAAATAGTTCATGAAGCTGTTGACTCTACCATTTTATTACTTTTGTCTATGAATTTTCCACCTGCCTGCAGCTCTTTCTGTCCACAAATTATTCATCAAGTGCCTCATGGGGTCCAACTGTCAAACCCTGTGATTTTCTTTTTGAAGATCCTCAAGTGTTTGCATATCTAGTAGAGCCTTGATAATCCGTAACAGCCGCCATTGAATTAGATGCACTCCAAAAAGTTGAAATATCTCAAATAAAAAATGTTGTATAAAGAATAATAAGGGGGGAGGATACTTTTAACCATGAATGCTTTTGCTATAAATTAATTGTTGTGTGTGTGTGTGTGTGTGTGTGTGTGTGTGTGTGTGTGTGTGTGTGTGTGTGTGTGTGTGTGTGTGTGTGTGTGTGTGTGTGTGTTTTTTTTAATTACACTGTAGGGGTCCATGTAATTGCTGGGAGCTTGGTATCTCATCCCCAGGTGCCAAATAAAAAATTGAGATGGGAAAAACTGGTTATTCATGATCTGTTTCTATAAAGGTTTGTACATAGAATAAATACATTTTCAGGAACAGATCCAAGATGGCAACGGTGTGTCTGTTACACCACTTGGCTCTTCTCAGTTTTATTTGTTTTATGCTCATTTTAAAATCTGTCACAAGGACCATCGGCTCACTGCTGGTGTATAGTCATGAAGAATTTCAAAAAATAAGGGAATGAATTATGTACTATTCGTGATGCAAACAACAAGTCAGACTCCGTCTACCTGGATGAACTACCTGATCACCTTTTCTTGTGTGAATGCACTGCTGCCCGGGAGGCGTAAATGCAGAGGAGTGTGCTCTGGCCGGCTCATGAAGTTGAAAGCCTGGCTGGCTTTTTTTCCCACCGCGGTGTGGTCCTCAGATATTCCAGGGGATTATAGAGACTATTTTGGCCGCTATGCCTTGCTATGCACACTCAGTCCAGTTGGCATTGGTTGGTGGCCATTATCAGACAATGGGAGGATCTCTCCGTGCTGCGCCCTCAATGCTTTTGTTTCTGGGGCTCAAGCGGAGTGTCCACTGCTAACCTCAGGTTGCTGAGCTGGGCAGCCGGGTACAGCAACTTCTACGAGGTGCACACTTGTGAACGTGAGGTTTGCGGTGAATAAAACTTTCATCCTGCAAGATTTCTTTACACCGCACACAATGCCGTTGTTGGGAATGCCGTGTTCTTTAACTTTTTTTACTGTATCGTCTCTGGTAGAGGTGGGCAGATCGATCCAGTGATCGATACTATTGATACTAACACAAGTATTGATATGAAACAATATTCGTTTAACAAGATCAATACGTTGTATTCTCTCTCGCATGCACTAACTGCCGCAGATTCACCAGTCTCCCCGTCTGTGTTACAGCGCTTTGCCCCCAACCCCCCCCCCCCCCCCCCCACTCTTGTGACTGGCTCAGCACGCAGGCTCAGCCTGGCCCACCCACACAAACAACTGCGCTGCTGCTCCTAAGACCGGAGCAGAAAAAGATGAAGAAGAGAGAATGAAGAGCCGTCTGGCTATATTTTAATGCAATAAATGCAACAACAGCAAGCTGTGTGGTTTGTAAAAAGCTGGTTAAATGGAGTGGAATCACAACAAGTTTATATAAGCACATTAAAGAAGCAGAAGCTACAGAAACGGAGAGTAGACAAAACTTCGGTCATTGCCCCAACAGAACCTTAACCCTCAGACAGAAATCACTGACAGTTGTCGGTTCAGAACTGCAGAGAATATCAAGGTAGAAAAGAGTGATAACCTTCATGTTGACTTTCAAAATAGATTTTGTTTGATGTTACTGGAGCCCACTCAGAAAGTTTTGGCAAATTTTCGCCCAATTTCCAAACTACCCAACCCGTTTTTGCACAGTTGCAACCTTTTTTAGATGAAAATGGCACTTTAGATGCATTTCAGTCAGGTTACAAAGGTTTGCACAGTAACGAATCTGGACAAAGTCATTACATTGCCACCATTATAGATAGCGATTTTCAATTTGATACAGATCAATGGCATTTTAAAATCCGATTTTTGTCGAAACTTAGGCCTTTTTTATCTTTAAATCTTTTCAAGCAAGTCATGACGGCGTTTATTTCAAGCCATCTGGACTCCTGCAACGCACTTTATTCGGGCATCAGCCACAAAGCACCCAGAACAATGCAACACACTTTTTAACGGGCACCAAATAACATGAACCCATCACAGCAATCCTTGCGTCTTCCCTCCTAAGTTGTTTTCTTTTGAAATGGACTGGAATGGACTAGCACCTCTGAACACCACAGGCTTCATCCAAATATAACATCCCCTCCTTGCTTTGAGGTCTGAGGGCCAGTTAGAAGCTTGTGACTCCTGAGACAATTTAGAATACCAGAGGGGACAGAGCATTCTCTTTTGTGGGCCCTAAGCTGTGAACAACTCTGCCCCTTAATATAAGTATGGTCCCCCACCATGGAGTGTCTTAAATCTCCTCTTAAGACTCACTTTTATTCTCTGGCTTTTAGCATTTCGTTTGTTGTGTGGTCCCCTGTGGCTTTGCTTTTAATTTATTGTATTTATTGTTTTAAAATGTTTTATTTATATTTATTTTTCTATGCTTACCTAGGGGTTGAGCTAATGGTTATTGTTGCATGTGCAGCACTTTGGAAGGATTTGTTGTTTAAATGTGCTATATGAATAAAGTGGATTAGATAGGATTGGAATTTATAACAATTTCTTAAATCTGTAGATCTGATTAGGGTTCTTTACAGCTTGACTAACTTGGAAAACTGAATAATGATAAGTACAGTATGTTAAAGCTACAGTGTGTAATAATTACAGGGATATAAAGTCAGAAATTTAATATATTATACATAACTATGTTATTTATCATCACCTATGAGCTCAGCCTTTTAACCATAATATTTGCGTTGCCTTAGAATTCGTTATTTATAATTACATAGGAGCGGGTCTCGCAGCCATGGAGGCAGACATCTTTGCGCTACGGCAAGCGCAGAGGCAACAAACTAGCGATTGCGAGATCTCCCATTACGCTCAAAAATAACTACGGCAAGTTGAGAGAGATTAACTGAGACGGTACTGAACAGTAGATGGCAGTATTATGCCTGAGAAGCGTTTAGTCTGCCTGAAACCAAAGAAGAAGAAGAAGCAGGTATACTGCGCCTCAGTAACAAGAAAGGTGAACAAGGCGGCAGGCGTGAGTGACTTTGCAAACTGTTTGGCACTGTGTGGCCAAACATCAGACGAATGGAGGATCATGCCTACTCTGTATCACAACGAAAAGCGGCGGACACCGAACCCCCGTCATCTAAGAAGCGGAAACACAACGAGAATAAACGCAAGCGTGACAAGAAACGACAAAAAACACGGATCAACATTGGCATGGCATTTACACGATGGAAGTCACTGATGGAGGAAAAAGGTTTTCAAAGTGACGCTCAAGTTGCCAGTTTTCTCTTGGACAGGTAATTAATCCTACACACACAATTGTCTAATATCACTGCAGTTTTTGGAGTACAGGATGCTCAGACCTGTCTAAAACAATAACATGCTGCGTGATGATGCTGTTACTCTCCAGTATACTTATTCAGCAACGTCCCTGACGTTTCACAGGTAATGATTCAGTAATTTTCTGTAAAATAATTTTCTGGATATATACCTCGGTTACTTCTCTCCGGCTCCTTTGGAGATCTTCAAGCCTTTCCTCCTCTGCTCTAGTCACCCCGCTGGCACCTCTCCCTCGCCTGGCCCTAGCTGCACGCCCACCCCGGCCTCTCTGCCCTCGCCCTCTTCCTCTCCCTCTTCCTCGCCCTCTTCCTCTCCCTCTTCCTCGCCTTGTAACCCCCGTGCCACAAACAAGACTTGGACTCTGAAAACGGGGAATATATATTCTTCAAGCGAACACAATCTTGCTGTTAAACTAATGACTACAATTACTTCGTCTGTTTATATCACCATGCAAAGCAGCTCACCAAAACGTCACAACGACGTAGAAAAAATAACGGGTATATTTATTATCTAAAGTCTACATGAAATCTATACCCTACACAGACTAATGAAATACTATCTGTAAAATTATCTATGTAAACAAACCTCATCACTTGAGAAGGTAGGTGATTCCGACGTCGTGGAAGACATTTTGTCCCGTAACGCTCGCCGTACTGTTGGGGGGGAGAAGCGGTGGGGGGGAGACGTTCATGTTGCTGCAGTCTGCAGTCTGGACGTTAGATGTCGCTGAAAATTACACACTGTAGCTTTAAGGACAAAAGTAGAACTAATTTGTCAACATCTTTTCTGCAACCCTTCATCTAACAGTGGTGTCTTGTTTGAACTTTTTCAGATATGTTTCTGCGCAGGTATGAGCTGCATTAAATGCCAAATCTGGATCATATGGAACAGGCTGAGCCTGCTCCCACCTGCTCCGTAAAGCAACACAGTCACTCTGCTCTCATCAGTTGAACTGATGCAATTAATTACTCATTTCTGCCTGGGAACACACTCCTGGCATTTACCTGTGCTGACCCATAATCCCTCCTTCTGCACCACCGTGTGTTTGTGTGTCCGTGTCAGCATGCGCTGGCGAAATGAACAGCTGCAGAGTGGACACAGATCAAGCCCGTACCTTCAGTACCTCTCTCTGGCAAATGCACATCCTGCTGTACCTGCCTGGTGGCGTTATTCAATGAGACAGCTACTTGTATAGTCCGTACCGTGATTCTGTTTGGGTAATTTTAGAGGAGGTTTAGGTGCCACCTGCTTCTGTGACAAAATTGCTGCTGAAAAATGAGGCCAGGTGGGCATGGGGCTGCTAAAGTGAGACCACAGCTTTCTCTAATTATGATATACAGAGTTATAATAGAGGGATACATGTATTTGGGTGTAATTGTTCCAAACTTATTGCCTTATGTCACGGCAGTCTGGAAAGTGTAACACTTTAAACTAAGGTCTCGCCCAAGCTATGTCAAACAAAGTGTTTTCTAAAGCATTTAAATGATCTTCCTTAACATTTAGGTCCATTTACTTTTATACAGTTTGATATATATATATATATAAAAAATAAAAACAGAAAAATTATGAATATAAACAACATGTTACACCACAACTCTTTAAAGTGATAATGACGTGAGACTGATTTGATGTAACTAAAGGACTGAAGGACATACCAAGTGACTGAGTTATTAGGAATCAAACAGGCTTATTTGTAACACAAAAATCCTATATTTAGTAGCGCCATAGCAGCACTAAATTGCTGGAACTATAAATTCCTGCATTCATAAATTACTGCACTGTGGCTAAATTAAACACTCTACCTTTTGGATTCTGACAGCAAACCATGTCTTGACCAGCAATAACCTTTAAAGACAAGGTCACGTTCACCACTATAGTTTTAATCCTACATCATAGAACCAAACATATGACTGATCATATGCTATAACTGTTTTGTTGCCTAGCTACAACTTTCAAGGTTAACTCTCGTGCTTAAAGGAAGCTCAAGCGTTTCTAAAGCAGCGCTGTAGGTCACATGACCTATTTAGCCTTTCTAACTGAGTCTCTCAAGTCACTAAGGTTAATTCATGGGAAGGGCAGTCTGCAAAGAGCATCAAGTGCTGTATACTGATCTGAAAAATCCTTTAATATATCTCAGACTAAACTAAAACATGAGTTAAAACTTAAACAGCTTTGCTTTAAAATTGATTTGAATCATAAGAAAAAAATTTAATTTATGTTCAGTTTGGGCAATCTCATGAGCACATTCTGTAGAGATAAAATATGATTTAGCTTAATCTAATGTAAAAAATAATTTTTACTATCCTTGATTAGAGCATTGAACTGTTTCAATCTTTGTGGCTGTTCAAGGTAATTTTTTTGCATTCCTTAAATAAGCACTATTAAAACAATATGAAATAAAACCTCTGAGGAATAATTCTAACCTTTGCTAAATCTATGCAGAGCAGTAAAATCAGTTCTGAAAGAAATATGGGGCTCCGACAAGCAATGTGTGCCGAATAAAGTCATGTTACAATAAAAAAGCGTATCATATGTAAATATGTACGTATTTTACTAGAATTGTGTGATTAATGATCACAAAGTAGTGTAAAGTTCTCAAGTGGAAACAAAATAATGATTAAACCATATTACACAATGAAAAAATATCCCTACCTTTGCAGATTAGAGACTGTGTTTCTGCTGATAATTTTCAAAGAAAGCTTGAACTTCAACCAGGCTCGTTTTAAACATGAGCACTGCAGATCTGTATTATAGTCCTTCCAATGGCAAGTGACCTCCATTATGAATCTCAAGAGTTTTGAATACTCCAATGAGTTTTCTTCCAAAACCATCCTTTCCACCAACTTATTTAAGCCACCCTGCCCGAAATAAACATTTGCAAATCATGATGCTACTACTTCCAGATTTTACCTCAGTATTTCCATGCAGACTAAAAAGGCCACCCAGAGTTTTTAGTACCGTACTTTTGCGACTATAAGGCGCATATAAACGTCTTTTTTTCCTCAAAATGTGCGGCGCGCCCTATAGTGCGGTGCGCCCTATGTGTGTTGTTACTGCGGACGTTGTTGAGACCGCTATGAGAACGTTAAAGGGGAAATATGGCCGTGGATTGCGTCCTTTACTGTTGTGCTTGGCTGGCACGCAAATGGACAGAAACTGCTGCCTATGGTGATTTTTAAGATAAAGACTTTGCTTAAAGAGACTTTTCCAGCTGGAGTTGTTATTAAGGCAAATAAAAAGGGCTGGATGGATGATGGGATGATGAAAGAGTGGCTGAGGGAGATGAATGTAAGGAGACCAGGTGGTTTTTTCCACGCCTCACCATCGCTGTTAATCTTTGCCTCCTTGTGTGCCCATCTCACAGCTGATGTGAAAAACATGGTGAAACAAATGAACGCTGTGCTTGCTGTTATCCCAGGAGGTCTGATAAAGGAACTTCAACCGCTCGACATCGGTGTGAACCGACTGTTCAAAGTAAGGCTGCGAGCGGCGTGGGAGCGATGGATGACCGACGGAGACCACAGTTTCAGGATAAGTGGAAGGCAGCGCCGGGCAATTTATGCCACAGTTTGCAGATGGATTGTAGATGCTTGGGCTAACGTGTCTGCTGGCACTGTTGTTCGAGCTTTCGCAAAAGCCGGCATCATTTCCGAGGAGCCGCACGGCATGGAAAGTCACTCTGACAGCGAAGAAGGGGAAATTGGCATGTCTGCGCAGCTGTTTAATTCAGAAACAGAGGATGATGACTTCGATGGGTTTGATTAATACTTTGCTCCCTCTCTATTTTTAAATACGCAGTAGAGGTATTTAAACGCATTAGAGGATATGTACCGGAATATAAAACCTGCGCCCTATAATCCGGTGCGCCTTATGGTCATGAAAATACGGCATCCAAGTAAGGCCGGATTTGTACATACATACTTTAACAGCAACCAGCTTCTATAGGCTAGGAATATAGCTTCTATCCTGACCAAGTTTCTCTTTATCTTTTCGACCATCTGGGCTATGTAGAGAATTATGTTCCATTGCCTTTGTTCTGGCTCTGTAGGCTTGTCCAGTGAGTCTGATTTCTGTTCTGCTTTTATCCCGACTAATGGAAATGTCAAAAAACACAGCAGAGGAGCAGGACTGCCCATTCCACTCAGATGGCAAAAGATGTGAAACAGAGATAGGAGGCGAGTCATGTGAAACAAAAAAACACACCTCAGACACACAGGCAGCCAAAAGAGCTTTTGTAGGTTTTGGTAATGATGTTCCTGAATGCACACCGCACTCTGTATAAAAAGACCCACAGGAATTAATACAAATGTCTGCCCCTTTATGGGCTCGATTGCTTTCAGTTTTTTGACATTACAAAAGAGAATCAGTGGATGCCACAATTTAATTGTCTTTCCTGAGGTTTCTGTTTTTTTTTTTTTTGTTGTAATTCTGCATCTTGAGCTCAACCCTGCTCCTTTTTTCCCCTTTTTTATCAGTCCTTCAATTTTCCTTTTTCATTATCTTCGCTCTCTTTCCATTACCCCCAACACACACACACACAACCGTCCTTGTGTCCAAAATTTCCCATTCTGCTCTCATTTCCTATCTTTTATGTCTTCCAGCTCGCCCGACTTCCATCCTTGTGCTCTCTCACTTTAATTTCTCCTCTGCTTTGGGTCTTTACTTTGACAGGTGGCGCAGCAGCTGGCCAGCTATGTCCATGTGTCAGAGGTGGTAATCACAGAGGAGATGTTTGATGCAGTGCTGCAGGTTGGTGAGGTGCAGGGCCAACCCACCTAGGGCTGAGCAAAATGACAATGTTTGCTTGACCTCTTGTCTGAGCTAAAACCCTGCTGGGGAAAAAAGAGCATCAGGGACAGTTGGAGACTGCACAGTTTGACGCATGGACATGGCTAAGGTTTATGCATACTACAAATACAAAAGGCTACATTTTAATGTAAACAGCCTTTTCATTAAATAAGTGGTTTTGTGACTTTTTAATTATTTTTTTAACACATCAAAGACAATTTTAGATTCCATTTGGTTCAAGAGGCACAACATTGGTAAAATTAGCAGAACCTAAAAGTAACATAAAGGCTAAAGTGGTTGAAATTATTTTTGTTGCATAACTGAAAAGGGTTTCATAAGGTTTTATTTTGCTTTGATTACATGAGTATAAAAAAAGTCATTTGTATGGTAATTACTACTCAAATTATGTAAAACAGCATTACGTAACTTTTAGCAAAATATGGAGTGATGAGGGCTTATAATGACTAAAATTGACCAAATTACGAAATTTATTTGTAATAAACATCTCCAACAAGCTGTTACTGAGGGTCAAACCATCCAAAGTACAAACAGAAGGCGATACTTCAGGATCACTGTATAGTTAGTGGGTTTTAGGCATGTTTTTTGGAATGACCAAACTGCTCTTAAAGGGGTCATAGAATGCAAAACCGATTTTACTTGGTCATGGATGACTAACGATAGTTCAGTTGGTGAAATGGACATACAGAGAGGTTCAAACGCCATCGACACCTCCTTTCTCTGCAAATCTCACAATTCTCACAGTTCTACCATAAAACGGGCGAATTCAAACATAGCCCCGAGTTCACGTAAAGTCGGGGATTATTTGGTTCTGGCCTTTTGTCACACCCTAAGAAAGGGGAACATTTTCACAGTCTTTCCAATGATCCGAAGACTCGACAGGAATGGTTTACTTTTGTCTATAAGAAGATCCCTGCAAAGTTTGATGCTCAGCTGTTCCGTAAAAGTTAAAAAAATATCCACTGGACTTGGTTTCCAAGATTTGAAGACGTTTCACCACCTCTCCAGGAAGCTTTCTCAATTCAAATGTCTGGATCCGCAGTGATTCTAATTTATATTATATAGTTTGTGAATGGTGCGTCAGATGCGCATGCGCATACGATAAAAAAAACGTCCAAAACGTACGAAATTACGGTGCATAACTTTTCGTACGATTTCATACGAACTCATAATGAGAATACACTGTAAGGGTTGGTCGTTAAAGAGGTATTGTTCACCGGCTGGTGCGGGTAGGTACTTTGTTCCTCTGTGATGGGGTGGGGCGTGTGGTGATATCTGGAAGGGATCATGTCTATGACTGAATTATATGTTTTTCGGAAGCTGGAATCTGAGTCCACCACCTCTGTTTAAAGTTGTTTTTTCTCTCTTAAAAAGAGGGAAAAAGAGGATGTCTGGTCACCCTGCCATATCAATAATTGCAATGTTTCAGTGAGTGAGTGCTAGTTGCTATGATGCGTCTTTACTCAGCCACTTCGCTCATTGTAAACCAACCAATCAGTGCACATTTCATCTAAATATTCATGAGCATACCATAAAAGGAAAAAAAAACTGTGGTGTAATTCTAGGGCTTTTATCCAGGCTTGCATTCGGGTGCATAGAAGCAAATATGCCTTTTTCAGTCTACCAATAATAAACACCCTATTCAGAGACCTTAAGGACCAGCACCAAATACCCTATATAATCATTCTATGACCCTTTAACGTAAAGAAAACAGATCGGAGACTCTACTGCCAGTTTCTGTCTTGATTAAGCTACAGTTGCCAGCCTCCTCCATTTGATTCAACCTCTGTTCTGCCTCTTTCTCCAATCATTTTTGCTTCTCTTTTCTTATCCTCTGTGTTGTTGTCTTTTACATTTCTGAAGTCTACTCTTTGAAATGAAACGAGGGCAAATCATGTTACCATTCCTATAAGCCAGGCTTGCCCAGCGTCAGCACAGCTGATTTCAATTGATAGCTGATTAATAGGCTTTGGTTGAACTGCAATCATCAGAATCAGCTGTGCTAAAGCAGGGACACCTCTAAATCCTGCAGAACAGTGACCCTCAAGGACCAACTTTGGACACGCCTGCTCTAAAAGCTGTAGAAAAGCATGCTGTGATGACCTTCTTTGAGGCCTGCTCTAAGTTCTGGTTGCATGTTTGCAGTTGTTTTCCTGCTTGAAGGGTTGCTTTCAGAAATGCCTATATTTATTTTCATACATCTTCCCATAGATGGAGTTAACTTACTAACAGCAGGTACTGGATTGAGTCATTAAAAATATTCCCAAAGCATGGAACTGCCACTACCATATTACATCATGAAGATACTAAAGATTTTCAGGGTGAGAGTAGCATTCGTTTTCATCCACACAGCAATATGATTTTTCTGCTGAATAGAACACCTCTCTATGACTGCTGTGCACTTCACAATACAGTTAAAACACATCACCCAAAACTTTTTAGACAGTTGAACAACTGTTTGATTCTTTAAGTCACTTAGTTTTTAAGTTCTGTATATATAGCTGAAAAAAAGGTGCTTGAGATCAGAGTTTGAAATAATTTGTTTTCTGTCTGGCTCTAAGCCTTTATTATTCCATTGTGTTTCAAATCTCCACATAGTTCTCCTCCTCTCTCTCAGCTCTTTATCAACAAGACGTCTTAGCAACAATCTTTCTTAACAGCAGCACTTTTAATCAGTTTCACCAAAGCTGCCTGGAAATTACCCTGTCATTTGTGCAAAGCGTTTCCTCTTGAAGAAGAAAGTGCCTCACAATAAGGGTTATGGCGCTTTGCTTGCTGACAGAATATCATTTTGACAGCCAACTGCTGATCTTCTTCAAGTGGAACAACAAACACATGCAGGATTTGGACTTGTTCCTTTAATGCCGAAGCCAAAGAGATGTTTAGTGTTGTTGGAGAAAGCTGGGAGACGCCGACGGATTGGGTGAATCGAGCGGGCACCCAGGGGGCAATCAAACACCGTGCTGGTGCGTTGTGATGGTTCAATTCTCATGCTAATTGTTTCAGTCAGTGTACAAAACGCAGTTGCCTTTTAAGGGGAAGCCGTATGAGCTGGTAGTAAACAGACTTGCATACCCCCCTCTACCTGACATAGCCTTGTGTTTCCTGGCTAATCAGACAAAGATTGGATAATCCTGACAGAAATCCTTTTCATTCCTACGACCTGCCTTACAAATTGTCATTTTGCAATATCGCTTTCAGTCGATGCTGAAGCAATCAAATGCATTTCAGGGATGTGAAATTACTAAACTTCAAAATCAGGCCCACAGAGTAAACATGTTTTTTTCTTTTTAAACACCTTCCAGATCCACTCACAATGATCTCAGATCTGCGACTGCTGCACAGAGGGGGCTGCAGCAGGAAATGTAAATGGAGAACACTAGTCACATTATAGCTCCTGGGTAAACAGATTTCTTTCCCACGTCAGACTGAGTGGTCGCAATCATGCAAAACATTTATTTCGCTTGGAGCCTGGCTGCACCTCAATCACTCTGTCTCCATCCATTCACATCAGGATCTCGAAGGTCAATACAAACTGCCACCTTCACATATGTAAAGCACAAGCAGGTGTGAGAGAAACAACACATTGATGTTTCCAAGAAACAACACATGCATTCTGCTGCAGAGGTGAACTTCTGTCGCTCACCTTGTGTGGGGTATAATTGATCTGATCTACAAGAGTTGTCTTTTGTGTTTGTTGTATTTAAAGGCTAATGTATGGTTTCATATATGTGAAGTAACATACAGTAATACACACACCCAGCTTCCATATACTGCTGATCTTCAAATTTTCTACAATTTTTCTCATCAGAAGCCCAGCTACTTGTACCAAGCGGAGATGGAGACCATACCTCCCATGACCAAGATGGAGGCAGAATGGAACAAATATTTCAGGACATAATTTTTTTTGCACAACAAAGTCCCCATATTGACAGGAACATGGCTAATTATTCTACCAAAACTATTACTGCCTGCTAATCTGATGTCATGGTCTTTAGCCCAAAAAGAGTGCATTCTTCGGGTTTGGTAAGATGTCCTGCCCCAAGACGAGGGGTTTAAATATCTGGAAGTCTTGTTCACAAATGAGTGAAGAATTGACGGGGAGATTGCTAGGCAAATTGGTGCTGCATCTACAGGGAACAGGGCGCTGTATTGGTCTGTCATTGGGAAGAGAGAGCTGAGTCAAAAAGCAAAGTTCTCGATTTACTGGCCGATCTATGTTCCTACACTCATCTGTGGTCATTAGCTCTGGGTCCTGACTGAAAGAACAACTTTTCATGAGATTTTGACTAAGAGTGGAGCCACTGATTCTACACGTCAAGAGAATCCATTTATAAATAGGCCAAGGATCCTATCCTGATGCTCAAGCAACTTGTTAAGATGCTTCCTGGACAGCTCCCTGGTAAGGTGTTCTAGGCCCCTCCCAACAACAGGAGACAGAGAGGAAAGACACACTGGAGGGACCGTGTTTCTCGGCTGGACAGGGAATACCTTTGGATTCCCCTGGAGGAGCTGGGTCAAGTGGCTGGGGAGAAGGAAGTCTTGACCCCCGCAACCCAACCCCAGATAAGCGTAAAAAGACAAGTCACATGTCCATCAAACTATCAAAGCCAGTTGAATACATGTTAATTTCTAAAAATCACATGAGGCAATAGGAGACTAAAAAAGAAAAAAAAAAAACAGTGTGTCACGTTTGCAGCTGTGATGCTAGGATAATGAATTACAGGACCAATGTAGAAATATTTCATCTAAGAAATGTACAACAGAGAGGATAAGACAGCCTTTATGTTTTTGGCTTAATGAAACAAACATTATAATTCCCCTTAATTTGGATGGTTCCGTGAGTTTTGCTTAAAGAGGTGTGATACTGTTGAGCTTGTTCTTTACGGCAGGGATCCCCAACTTTGGTCCTAGAGGCACGCTGTCCTGCAAGTCTCAAAGGTTACCTTGCTCCAGCACAGCCGATTTTAAATGAAAGCTGATTATCAGGCTTTTGGTTTACTGCAATCATTATAATCAGCTGTGCTAAAGCAGGAAAACCTCTAAAACCTGAAGAACAGCTGGTCTCTGGCACTCGGGGACCGAGGTTGAGGATGCCTGCTTTACAGTATACAGGTGCTGGTCATAAAATTAGAATATCATGAAAAAGTAGATTGATTTCAGTAATTCCATTTAAAAAGTGAAACTTGTATATTATATTCATACATTACATACAAACTCATATATTTCAGATGTTTATTTTGTTTAATTTTGATGATTACAAATGACAACAAATGAAAATCTCAAATTCATCATATCAGAAAATTAGAATATTGTGAAAAGGTTCAAAATTGATGGCCCCTGGTGCCACACTCTAATCAGCTAATTAACTCAAACCACCTGCAAAAGCTTTTAAATGGTCTTTCAGTCTAGTTCTATAGGCTACACATGTCATGATCTGGCCTGTTTGCTCTCCCCTAATTAGTAATTCCTATCACCTGCCCTCTTCTTTCCCTGCCTCAATTATAATTTATTCCCCTCACCTGGATGCTCTGGTTTATATTCAGTTCAGCCTGAGCATTCAGGGCCAGATCATTGCTTGTCTTTCTGTCAGTCTTTCTGTTCAGTTTTTATTTGGTTCATGTCCTGGATCCTAGCTGCCAGTGGAAAGAGGGTTTTAGTGTTTGTCTCGTCTCCTGATCGTCCACTGTTCCTCCCCTGTGGAGTCCTCTGGGTTTTTGGCTCATTATGGGGGGAGGTTCAGTTTTTATCTAAGTAAGCCTGGCTCCTGGGTGGAGACCAGTTTAAAGTCTGCTTCAAGTTCCGGTTCCACGTCCTGTCTCGGCTACCCTCTTCCACTGAGCCTGCCTGTCTGCACCTGATCCTGTCTGCTCCTGTGCGTGACCAACTGGTCATGCTTCTGGTCTCAGTAAGACTCTGAACCCTCCTGGAAGCCTGTGGATGCCTGGAAGTCTGGATCCTGCCTCCTGTCTCTGTTCCTGCCTGATCTGGATCCTGCCTGTTTCTGTCTGTTCTGGATCCCTGACCAGGATCAGCTTCCACCATCACCTCTGGGACTGCAGCACTGTGACACTTGTGGTCTGGACTGTTAAACCAGAGTGTCTGAGATTGGGCGGTGCCCCGCCCCCCCTGCCTGCAGTGTCCGCGAGCCACAGCTCCGCTTTTGTTTTGTTTTTATTTTAATAAACCTTTTGAACTTTCCTACTGACTGTCTCTCCTGAATACTGGGTCCATCTGTCCTCGGTTCATGACAACACAATCATGGGGAAGACTGCTGACTTGACAGTTGTCCAAAAGACGACCATCGACACCTTGCACAAGGAGGGCAAGACACAAAAGGTCATCGCTAAAGAGGCTGGCTGTTCACAGAGCTCAGTGTCCAAGCACATTAATAGAGAGGCGAAGGGAAGGAAAAGATGTGGTCGAAAAAAGTGTACAAGCAAGAGAGATAACCGCACCCTGGAGAGGATTGTGAAACAAAACCCCTTCAAAAATGTGGGGGAGATTCACAAAGAGTGTACTGCAGCTGGAGTGAGTGCTTCAAGAACCACCACACATAGACGTATGAAAGACATGGGTTTCTGCTGTCGCATTCCTTGTGTCAAGCCACTCTTGAACCACAGACAGCGTCAGAAGCGTCTAAAGAGAAACAGGACTGGACTGCTGGTGAGTGGTCCAAAGTCATGTTCTCTGATGAAAGTAAATTTTGCATTTCCTTTGGAAATCAAGGTCCCAGAGTCTGGAGGAAAAGAAGAGAGGCACTTCATCCACGTTGCTTGAAGTCCAGTGTAAAGTTTCCACAGTCAGTGATGGTTTGGGGTGCCATGTCATCTGGTGGTGTTGGTCCATTGTGTTTTCTGAGGTCCAGGGTCAACGCAGCCACATACCAGGAAGTTTTAGAGCACTTCATGCTTCCTGCAGCTGACCAACTTTTTGGAGATGCAGATTTCATTTTCCAACAGGACTTGGCACCTGCACACAGCGCCAAAGCTACCAGTACCTGGTTGAAGGACCATGGTATCCCTGTTCTTAATTGGCCAGCAAACTCTCCTGACCTTAACCCCATAGAAAATCTATGGGGTATTGTGAAGAAGAAGATGCAATACACCAGACCCAACAATTCAGAAGAGCTAAAAGCCACTATTAGAGCAACCTGGGCTATCATAACACCTGAGCAGTGCCACAGACTGATCGACTCCATGCCACGCCGCATTGCTGCAGTAATACAGGCCAAAGGAGGCCCAACTAAATACTGAGTGCTGTACATGCTCATACTTTTCATGTTCATACTTTTCAGTTGGCCAACATTTCTATAAATCCTTTGTTTTTATTGGTCTTCAGTAATATTCTAATTTTCTGATATGATGAATTTGAGATTTTCATTTGTTGTCATTTGTAATCATCAAAATTAAACAAAATAAACATCTGAAATATATGAGTTTGTATGTAATGTATGAATATAATATACAAGTTTCACTTTTTAAATGGAATTACTGAAATCAATCTACTTTTTCATGATATTCTAATTTTATGACCAGCACCTGTATGTCCCCCTAGAGTCAAACAGAATGTTAGGTTCAAGAAGAGGGAATGCCGCTCTAGACATAAAGCCACCTTGGGTGGCTGCTCATGTCACCCCAATCAGAAACCATTCGATAGTACAGAGCTTTATTTTGAAATATATTAATATGATATTATATAACACGATACAAAATAATATCTGTTTTGAAATGTTGCTTGTGTCGCTAATAGAACAGTGTTGCACCAACATATAGTTGAGGTCAAGACCCTACATACCTTGTATAAAGCTACTAATTTTGTGAGTACTGCTAATTCTAAGCAAACGTGTTGGGACAGTGGAAAGGAAACTTGTTTTTCGATATAAAAAGAGACATGTCACTATACAAAATAAAATTAAAATGCATTAAAATGAGTCATAGCTTTAAACAAAAAACATTAACAGATCAGTTTACTTATAGGAAATATGGCTACTTGGATGCAAATAAATTGGAAATAACTTGTTTTATACTTTCACAATTACAACATAATCTTTGCTTAGCTCAATATGTTTGTTACAGGTAAAAAAAAAAGTTTGAATGTCTGATATTAAGATTTGGTTATATATTTCAATTAAACTTAAAACGCACAGGTGTAAAGCACAGGTACAGAAATCTAAATAGGTGTTTGCCCATTGATAATGTTAACATTTGAATGGAACTCCCAAATTTGTAAGATATAGAACCCTCAAAAGCCATTTTGACCAAAGATTAATCAGATTTCTGTATTGGAACATCATTGCTGCTGTTTAATATGGGTTTCCCCCATTTTTTCCCCCCCAGCAAATATCATGTTAAAGATGGTGGTTCATATTGTGCTTTTTCTCCCATCTGAGGGTCAACAGCACAGCCCAGAGGAGGCCAGAGCAGATGAGAAGACCATTTAGAGAATCTGTTATGTTGGTGCCTTTGTCTTTCCATTCATCTCTCTAGGGATGCTGCTGAAAAGGTCACACAGACTTTATCGTTTGATGAGTGATTCTCTGTTCAAAACAGAACTGAAACCCTGGCATCTGCTTCCTGACTGCCTCCGAAGTGTTTTTATTTAATGAGGCACCAAACTCACCACCTCTCACCTTCACATTTTCCCACTGTTTTAACATTCTTTTTTAGTTCCTCTACCTTTGCACTTCCACTATCTCTCCTCCTCTTTCAACCTGTATTTCAACCTTTTCCTTTGTGTCCTGTTTCTAACATCATTTCAGGCCTTTCTAAACTGCCTTATCCTAGTTTTGATTCTTTATTCACAGTCCTTCCTTTCCCTTTCTTATCCTCCTTTGCTGACAAAGATCTGCTGATTGCCTGGAAAATTATTAGGATAAGGGGTACACTTTTGGAACAGCTGCTAAGTTGGTTTGTTAGGTTCATGCTGCTTGATTTATAAAAAAAAAACAAAAAACAAAGCCGAGCAGAATCAGAAAAAAATGGGAGCCTTTTTTAAAGGAAAAGGCAACAGGAAGTCTGCATATCATTTACAGAGCATGCACTCAATGGAACACAGCTCGTGTATAGGTTAAAATTAATAGCACAGCAGCATTGTACCTGGAGGTTGAACAAACAAAACAACACATTTCTGTAGTCTTAGATAGAATCCAAATAATCTACAAAAAAATTAAAGCCAGCTTCATAATTCAGGATATTCCAATTGTGAGTCTTTTTTGGTAGTGTTCCAACTGCATTACACATTTGCTTCTTCATCATTTAATTTTAAAACCTTGTGACAGATCCTTAAATAGATTCAGATTAAGATTTTGACTGGATCATTCTAAGGTTTTATTAATCTAATATATTGATAGTTTATATAGCTCCAGCTTCATGCTTCTGAGGGTTCTGATGGAAGGCTAACCTGTGTGAAAGCAGAACACAACTAATAGTTATCTTGTAAACAAATTCCCCCACCTGAGTAGTAGATATCTGCAGCCCCTGCAGAGGTAACATAGGCTTCTTCTTTCATTAGTTCTCTATTTTCCCAGTATGTCAAGGTGGGCAGCCATGTACTAACATGTCTGCAGCTGTGCCATACTAATTTCTGTAGGGCAGCAGGTTGCACCATATTTAAATTAAGAATATCAGATTAAAATAAATATGACAGCAGATGCATACCACATGCAGTATACCACTGTAGATTTTTATTTGTAAAAAAAAAAAACAATAGCATTTTATTTCACATTGACTTGAAAATTATGGAGTGCCTTGTGTATACCAATTGCTTGAAATACCAATAAAATAAATTGAAGTTGCATGTTTTAATGTGACAAAAAGTGGAAAAATGTGAATACTTTTGGAGACGCACTGTTTTGTGAAAAGAAACCCCTACACCATCATTCTTGTAAATGTTATACATACTAAAACCATCTGTGCAGTGACAGTTTCACAAACTGAATGCAGAGTTTGCCTTCCAGCATTTGTCCACACTGCATATTGGCTGCTTTAAAGTCATTACAGAAGCAATCTATGATGGATTGTAGGGAAGCTGAGAGTACTGAGGCCTTACCTACTGTGTCTTTACAACTTGGAGTTGGCCTAGCCAGCTAAACAATCCATAAAACACTGCAGGGCTGGTCCTGCCAAACAGCACCTGCTTGGATGAAGAATTTACTCTCCCTCTATGACTGATGACACTGGCTAATGCTCAAATCACGCACACTTACCTTTGTTTAAACAAGCAGGGATGCTAGTGTTTTGAAGTATGTGAAACTATTTAGATGGGTATCAAGTGAAGAATGCCAGTTGACATTGCAAAACGTGAACAAATTGCCGCCGTAGGCTTTGGGCCAGAAGCTCAGAGCACCATATCTATGTTATTTTTTGATAAGAAATATAAAGAAGTAGTTCATATTTACCATAAACCATTAAAAGTGAGACAACTATTCACTACTGTACAGTCTTATGTCCATTAAAATAGTATGGATTACAGATTAAGTGTTACTTAATCGTCCCAAATGTTAATTCTTTTGTTTTAGTATGGTCCAGTGAATTCTGAGAACTGGAAAATTGCGTCACTTGAAGGGTTCCAGTGAGTTTTGTTTATTATAGAAGGTGGAAAAAAACATTCTGTGTATTCTGTATCTCCTTTTACATGTTTTTGTTTGCATTTTGTTCTTTACAGACATGAGCTTGACTTAAGTTGTCTAAAGTAACAATTTCTTTACCTTTTCAATAGACTTTTGGTAAAAGTTGAATACTTATGAACGGTGAGAGTTGGGTGTGGTTCACAGAATTTAAATAAAAACTGCAAATTATCAGTTGACAAATTTCTTTAGTGACAATAATAAAGGGCACTGTTACAAATGAAGCTTAAGCTACAATTCAGTCTGGAAGACTAATCAGCTTCACCTGAACCACCTGCAATATCCGTTGCTCAAGTTTGAGCCAATCATCACGGGGACCGCATCTCCTCCATCCAATCATCTTTTAAGATCTCCCTCATCTAGCCCCTGGCCTAGCCTCGATTCAGCACACCAACAAACTTTCAACCACCTCTGCCCTATTTCCTTCATTACTCTCAGATTATTCTCAGTCTCAGGTCCAGCACATTCCGAAACAGCTCCTTCCCCACTGCCATCAGACAGTTAAACTGTCAACCTATTCTCATTATGAGTGCGTATGAAATCGTACGAAAAGTTATGCACCGTAATTTCGTACGTTTTGGACGTTTTTTTCGTCGTATGCGCATGCGCATCTTACGCACAATTCAAGAACATAGAATATAAATTACAATTAGCCCTAACCCTGACCCTAACCCTAAGATATAAAACAGCAAGCAACGTAGTTAGAGACATGAATAAGTGATTATTGCACTGTTTTTCCCAGTTTTACGTCCGTCCGCGGATCTTTCTTTTTTTTTTCTGTCTGCCAGCGCATGCGCACTGATCTGGTGTTTTGAGAAAAAAAACGTCCAAAACGTACGAAATAGTGTGCATAACTTTTCGTACGATTTCATACGAACTGATAATGAGAATATGTTGAAACTGTTGAAAAAAACTTTAAATCATGTCACAGACTCAGCATCAAACTGACAACACCAAACCAAAACACTGCAAAATTGCACCATATACGTATACTTAATGCCCTGAACTTTCATATCAATGCGTTTTTTTGCAGCATGTTTTTTCTCCCACACTGTACACATTTAATCATTGCTGCACTTTAAAAAATTGAAATGTCATGAGAGCTGTACAAAACCAAATTTAACTTTGTACACACTCCATGTAAAATGACAATAAAAGTTGTCTAAGGCATGGGAGTAAACACTGATGACAATATCAAGTGTTAATATGATATGGTAACAGATAAAAGTAACCACTCATTATAGCTAATGAATGGGATTAGAGGGAATAAGCAGCGATAGACACATTTATTCAGGAAGGTTAGGTAACTTGAGAGTTTGTATATATCCAAAGAACACTTTTGACCACCACTACTGTCATTCATACCAACATGGCCAGTTTGTGATCTTCCAAAAGTTAAAATGATAGAATGTTGGAAAACCAAGTAACAGATGTCCGCTCTGCAAGGATCTACCCTGCTCTCTTTCTGATTGTCTAAAGTCATGATCCCGCCAGATTTAATTGGTGGTGAGCAGCCTCAGTTAAATAGTTGAAAAAAAGTCTAAATGGAAATGCAACAAAATCAAGTGGATCTATTTTTTTCTGTTATTTTCCAATTTATGGAAATCTGCCACAGCAACATAACACTTAAATCCACAGGTTTATATAAACAGTGCTGTGAAAAACACATAATCTTTCTTATAGATTTCTTGTTTCCTTTTCATCCCAGTTCTCAATGTTATCAATAAAGAACATTTTAATATTGCACTTATATAACCAGAGCATATATAAAATGCTGATTTCATACAAAAGCTTTTAAGGTACAATAAGCTATCAAAGCCAACTAGGACCTGCATGGGAAAAAATTATCCTCAAAACAAATAACTGGTTATGCTATGTGGCAGCAGAATCTGACATCAAGAGTTGGTCTTAAATGGCAATTATCTCAAATCACCACAATGCAGAAACATAAGAAATCAGTAAAAATACTGTATGCTGGTGTACGTTATTGCTGCTTTTCCATTTCACTTCCTTAGCTGAGACAAGTTGCGTTCTCAATGTTACAAGTTGATCAAATCTGCTTTATATCTTCTCTCAGTGCTCCTTCATGCTCATCTTTGGTGTCTGACAGAGTAACAATACTCCAAGATGGAGACGACCGAACAAAGAGCTCCATCACAGTTTTCATTACCTCAGTTCCATTCTTTTCAACACCTGAAAGCTCTGCACACAAGGTAAAACGTTTAACCTCAAATAATTATCTTCTGAACTCTCACTGTTAGGATCATTTACTGCCCTAGTGTATACGTTTTCTTATTATTTCACTCTTTCAAGTGTGCCTTCATTTCAGCTTATTGCTCATCATCTTTTTCTTGTCTTCTTTTCCTTTTTTTCCCCATCTGAAGATAGATCAGAAGACGGCTGGCTTGAATATAACAGTTGATGTAATTTTTTTCTGACTCTGAATGTGGTTATAATGATCTGATGGTTAAAAAAGATGATTGAAAGCATTTTTGCTAAATTAATGTTTAGCACTAAGTGAGAAAAGTTTTATAATAATAATTCTGATTCTTAAAATCTTTTACAAAAATATAAGGACCAGCTACATAACAGACCAATCTAACAAATAAGACCACCACATTAAAAAGGGAGAACATTTATTTTTTTTCAGAATGTAACTACTGAGACTGACAAACTGTTTTACTTAACTGTTTAGGCACTACCACTTAGGGTATAAATATCATGTTTTTACTTAATCACCATAAGACATCAAGAAATTCTGGAGGCAATAAGGATTCAGTTCTAAAGAGTCCATCGGGAATTTAGTATTTAACATGTACAAAACAAACAAAAAAAATCGAACGACAACTGGGAACCAAAAGAGTACATGACTCATACTTTGGATTTGCAGTTTCAATAAAAAAAACTAATAATTAGCTATATTTTCTTCTCTTTCTATTTTTTTTTTTTAAATTAGTACAAAGAACCCCAAAACAAACAAACAAAAAGCAATCCAATAATTAAAATGTCTGGTGTCTTCTGATTTTGACAGTTAAAAGAAATTAATACTTTAATTTAATCTCAGCACCATTTTTGACCTTGTGGAAAGAAACATAAACCATGATCTAAACTTTTGCTACATTACATTTTCAACTATCATTAAAATGATGAGGTCTCATCATGGACTTGTCTGATATAGAGCATGTTGTTATTTAATGTTTATGTGTCTAGGCTATCTTTATTTTAACCTTGACTTTAACCTTGAATTTACCTCTGCCAAATGTGATAACTGTATTTTACAGATGCTGTCGCCGTAGCAACCACACAGCGTTTCGGTCTTTAATTCTGTATCTAAATTACAAAGTGTGAGCATATGGAACATTGTGTACATTACAGAGGGATTGTTCTTCTCAGATTATGTTCCATCCAAAACATCCTAATACTCATAAAACAGAATTGTGGAGTGTCATAATGATGCAAAGCATTGCTGATTTTGGAATGTCTTTTCCATCCTCAAGAGGTTCTGTCATCAATGCAGAATATAGTTTCAGTTTAGCCATTGCCAGTGTTTTAGGACTGACCCCAATACCTCAAATTGGTAAGGACACTTATTCCACAGTGGAAGTATGTCTGTGGTCACCTTACTAAGTACTGTTGGAATTCTACTGTCAGCTAGGAAGGAGCTAAGACTAGGAAGCAGTCCTTCCTAATGCCAATACTCTTAGCATATAAAGCTTTAAATGGCCAAGCTCCATCAATCGGAGGGTTTCTAGTGGTTCCTAGAATTTCTTACATTAGAATGTGGAACTAACTACCAGTTTTAGTCTGTGAGGCAGACACCCTGTCTACTTTTAAGGGTAGGCGTAAAACTTTCCCTTATGATTAAGCTTATAGTTAGACTGGCTCAGGTTATCCTGAACTATCTCTATATGTCCCATGTCCAGGATTGTGGCTTAGAAATGGGTATGCAGCCATGAACCTATTATATGTAAAAAGAGATATCTAAAAAAATCTTTTGGCTTAGTTTCATTTTGTTGAACCATTTTTGATGCATGAAAAAGATATATGCACATAGTTGCTGCCTTTTCATCCGCACACCATTTTTGTTGAGACTTGATTTAAAATGATCTCTTAAATCCTGACAAAACAAACCGGTACTTAAATTGAAATTAAATAAACGAACTACAATAGCCAATAGGTAACAACTCAAGATAATGGGGGAATTTATCTTCTCACCCCTACACTATTTCTAACAATTTCTATCTTAAATGTAATAAGTTACACATTTTTCTTGGCTGTGATTACATGGTACATCGATTTATTCTACAGAGGTAGTCTTTTTATTTTAATCCCCATTTTCTGTCCCTATAAAACAGACAACTTCCCAGCACTTTCCAAAGTCTATTACAGATAAAAATGAAGTTTTAAAAAAATTGTTTCCTTGTGGTTATATTTTTAAGGAACACATTGGAACTGCTGGATTTTTGGCTTGTTGCATGAAAGCCTTTGTTATTTAAACAAAGTGGATAAGTTAAGTCAGAGGCTGAGTTAGTCTACAGAGAAAACAAATCTCTCTGTTCTTTGCCAAAGAGAACCATGACTTAACTATAACATGCCCAACTATGCCTACCAGATCAACGGTCTTATTTGGAGCAGACGGTTATCACCAGTCAGGAAAAACAGTCAGCAAGGACTCTGCATGTATGTAACTAAATATTGGTGTATGAAGTGTGGACTGTCAAAAAGCTACAGTACTGCTTTAAAGCAATAGAAAATATGCCAGTGAAATATCTGCCATGCTCTGTGCTATAGGAATTTACAGTGCTGTTCATCATCATTGTTTGCATCCAACCTGGAACTGATGCTACTATAACAAGATATCGACAGTCCTATATGATACCATTAGCTCACCACTGATAAAGTGTTTTACATTGTTGTAGGAGACTTTATTCACATACAACTTATTAAACCCAGTTTTTACCAGCATGATACATAGACAATGTAATGTCAAGAGACAACTCTGGACTGTAGGTTCGCTAACATTCACAGTGTATCAAGACCTCTTCCTTGACCCCATTTTGGTGTCTCAGACCACATCTCCATCCTGCTGGCACCAGCATCTTGACCACAGAATTTTTTGGCTAACTAAGAAAACAGAAACTGTTTCTCCCTGAATGTAGCCGCTGTTCTCCAGGGCTGTTTTAAGTGCACATATTGGCATCTTCAGTGATCTTGCTATGAAGGAAGTTCTTCAGTTTATCTCCAAGTGTCCCGATGATGTCACCACCACTAGTGCAGTAACCTGTTATCCAAACCAGAAACCCTAGCTGAATGCTCAGGTGAGACCTCCAACAAGCCAAGAAAAGACTAATTACAGGCTTTGCAAAGGGGAAAGCAACATATTGCATGCTCAGAAAATTCAACCTCACTTCACCTCCAAGGACCTACAGTGCATGTGGACTGGCATTAATTGTATCAAAAGTTACAACATCCAAGATGCAAAACAGTTTAGAGATCCCTTTGCTAGATGCACTCAACAGGTTCTATGCCTGCTTTGAGGATCCTGACAGCGCCAACCGGCTCAGACACATGTCACCACTGTGTGAAAGCTGGAGATGTGAAGAAAATGTGAGGAAATCAACCCCTTATAGTCACTAACATCAGTCCCAACCTGCTTAAAGTCTGCCATTATTGCCCCTATCCCCTAGTCCACCACAACGACAGTCTTGGATGAATACAGACCTATGGCTTCAACATCAGTGGTCATGAAGTGATTTAAGAGGATATCCATGACCCACTTAAGGACTCTATGGATGTTAATGTGGACTCACATCAGCCTACAGAAAGAAAAAAAAATCCCCACCAAAACAATTTAATTGGTGATCCATACAGCCCTCACCTACCTGGATAGCAGAAATTCCTATATCTATATTCTAATTCCTATATGTCTTCTCCTAAACCTTTGTGGGTAAGCTGTCCTGTCTTGGACTTAGTCCCACACTGGGGAGCTGGGTCCTGGCATTCCTGACCAACAGATCTAATGTCAGGATCCAAGACACTGTCACCTTCTCCCCTTCAACACCGGTTTAGGAGATGGTGGTGGATTTCCGCAAGTACGAGGATCCTCTTCATCTCCTATACCTCAGAGGAGTAACTGTTGAGGTGGTCATCTGCTATAGGTATACCATACCATACCATACCAACTTTATTTATGAAGCACTTTATACACCAGACAGGACCAAAGTGCTGTACACAATTATAAAATACAATAAAATTATAAAATAGAGAAAAAACGAGTGTAAAATACATATTAGTATCTATTAGGTATCTGGGTGTGAATTTTTTCAGTGACCTTAGCTGGACTGCCAAAAGGTCCTGTATGGCCAAGAAAGTGCCTCTACTGCCTCAGAAAGACGCAGAGAGCTAGACTCAGGGACCCAGTCCTGAGGAACTTTTATCACTGCGTGTTGGAGAGCATTCTCTACACCTGCATCAGAGTATGTCATAAAAAATGCACTACCGGAGAGAAGACGGCTCTGTATTAAAGGACTCTTTAATCCTGCAGTCTATAGAGCTGCATTTGTGCTAATATTATGTTCATTTGTGTTGGCACATGTTAATGTATGATGTGTATCTGTGTCTATGTAAGGTGTGTGTCTCACATAATTATGTAATCAAAGACATATATTTTATGAGTATATGTGAGAGCCATACACATATAAAGTCACTACATATGGTATGTGACACACACACCTTACATAGACAAATCAACACGTCACAACATACATTAACATGTTCCAACACACGATCATATTTTTAGCACTTATGTAATGGAAGCTGTATATGTAGTGGGTTTTTATATACCTGTAAGAGACATGTTGTGTCCAGGCGCTGTGTGCATATGGATTGTGTCTGTGTGAAGTATTTACAGCACTCTTCAAGAGTCACATTAGGTTGCATATCTTAATTATCTGCCTTGATTAAATTAAATATTAAAACGCTCTTTAATGATGCAACAGAAGACTTTCCGGAGTTGTCTAAGTACTGTTACACCCTATGTATTATTTCTGACACACACTGGGGAGAGGCTTTTTTTACAGCAGCTTGGGATTCTTGCAAAAGCCACTTAAAGAAATTGATGCTTGTATGTTAGCACCACACTGCATACATGTTTAATGATCATTGGGATATTTTAGTGATTTGTCTGATATGTCTGCTCCCTTGGTAAGGAGGATGTTGAAAATCTGCAACTCTGTGATATATGCAACTTTATTTTTTACTTTTCCTACACAATTATCCTAATTTTGGTTTAAGTTCATATTGGATTTATCCTACTATTATTCATTAAACATATAATTTTTATTACAGGAATTATTTATTACAAGAAACGTTTTAAATTTGTTGGTTGTTTAATAGAAAGTCTGCAATGTTGTAGAATAGTTCAAAATATTGGTTGTAATATTTGCACTGTGCACTTTAAAAGAAATTGTTTAAAAAAAAAAATAAAACCTTTTCTTTATGGTCCAGAAAGATGATAGACATATGATTTACCTCTAATTATTTCATTTTTAAATAATGTACAGTGTTACAGAGAGAGTCCTTCTAATATTGAGTCTCCATTTGTCAGATAAATTTAATTTGATGCTGTTTAATCAGCTTGTGCATGACATTATAAAGTGGTTTATCTTAAACATCTATATTTCATAGTTTAAATTTAGGACTGATGTTGGACCACACTGGAAACAGCTCCATTGGTATTTATTTCTCTTTCAGAATCAAAGCAATGATACCTTCTTTCATTGAGAAAGAAACCTCACCTCCTTTAAGAACCCAGTTTCTCATTGCGTTTAATCTAGGAGTTTTCCCCTCCCTGTATACCTTGTACCAATCATAAATGAACAATAGAAATTTTTGGATTTGCTTTGTAATGTCTTTACCTGCCTTCTCTTTAAATAGCATACTGTTGTCCTATTTTGGGACTTTGGAAAGATTCAGACTAATCAGAAAGAGACATATTAAAGCTGTTTGATAAAACATTTGGTTGAGTACATTTAAAAATATAATTGGATTTGAGGGGATAGAGCAGTGAATAAAATTAACATTCAAGATTTAGAGGTGTGTAAGGAAAACAAACTAAACAAGACTGGAAATGTGTTAATATAGTGTGCCTTTAATAAAGATTTTTTACCTAGTTTAAATGACCCAAGGTTTTGAGAATGGACATCAAAAGGACTTGCTTCCTATTTTAAAATAAATTGTAAAGGGGAGCCATGCAATATTCAAACACTTAAGACAAGAGAGGTTTTAAATATTCAGGTTTCTTTTAGATATTTACAGATAAAAAAAAAAAACGACAAAATTTAAATTTAATATTAGACATATTTCAAATGGCCTACAGCACTAATATTACTGTGAAGAAATTTGTGGCAAGATTGTACGAAGGCTTTCACAAAAACAAATCCCTAAATACTTTATGTGCCAAACAAAAGTGAGAAAAATAAATTGGTTCAGAGATGGATGAGAAATATCAGGAGTTGGTATGTAAAATAGAGTAGAAAGAGGCACCCTTATTTGATTGGACAGTGTTTGGTTGGAGAAAACAATTTATTTATTTTTCTCAAGCAAACCCCAAAAAAGAAACGAATTATAGGAACTAATCACTGCCACTTATTCTAAGGCTATCCAACTTTTCTCTTCTCTGGCAAAACTATAACTTTTGGAAATTATTTTCTATACTCGTAATTATTTTTTCTTTATTATACAAGTGTTTAGACCTAGAAACCCAAACCATGACTTCTTAAGCAGACAAATATTTTATGGAATAAAGAGTGATCTGGAAAGGAGGGTCCGTCGGATAGTCGAATCTCGGTTTCAGGAGGAACAGTGTGATTTGTCGTCCTGTCAGTGGAACACAGGATCAGCTCCACAATCTCAGCAGGATCCTGGAGGGTCAAATGCTCGAGAGGAGGGATTAAACCAGGTAAGTGACTCATATGGATAATCGTTGTCCATCAGATTATAGTGGTCACTTACCTGTTTTTCTCCCTAACCAGAGTGTCAGTGATAGGCAGCCCCCCAAACACACACACACAGCAGCTGCAGATCCACAGCTCAGCGTTCTTCATAAACGCTTTAGAACTTTCCCACTGTATGTCTCACCTCGAATTCTGGGTCCTATATTCTAAGATTATGACAAAAACTTTCCTGATTGCAGCTTTTCTCTTTGTAAGTCTCTCAAAGATAAAATGCACGGCGAAGATGGTTTTGCCACTCATTACTGTTAAAAATGCACAGCATCACTTTCACTTCAAGCATTAAGGCTGAATGAATTTAAATGAGTGAATTAACTGTGCTGGGTTGTATACGATGAGAAAGTAAAAATGTTTATATTTAAATTGTAACTGCATCAGGCCTGGCTTCAGACGTGCAGTGCTACAGTACATGGCAAATTTGTTAACTTTATATAAAGTCTCTCGTATTATGACTTACCTGGCTAAGGAATGAAAGAGTGTCATTTTATTTTGCATCAATTACTATTCTGCAGCTGAAATTAAAAACAACTATGCAATACTGTGATTGGAATATAAGGACTGTCAAGATGGTATTTGTGCGTTTGGCTCTAGAAATCAGAATATTTGACATTTGTTTTATTCATGCCAAAAACTTGAAAAGCATGTCCGATCTCTTGCTCAGAAAGGCCTTAAGCCTCCCAAATTCATATTTTTGCTGCTAAGTATTAATCTGTTTTCCTTTCTCTTTGCCTCTTTATGCATTGGGGAACACAGAGTTCGACTTAATATCGTTTTCCAATCACTAAAGGCTGCAGGGCAGGGACTTCTGACTGATCTGTTTCGTTCCAGCTAATACCAAAGAGAGGGGAGAGGAAATAATAACCCTGGTGGATCATAATAGCTGTAGTGATCATTCTGCAGTCATTTGCCTCCAGTGCACTGTAACCACAAGCTGATGTTGTGTCTGCCTTCTCACTCTGCACAACACAGAGCTACACCACCGTTACAAGCTGTACAACACCCTTTGCATCCTCCTTGTCCATCTGAAATATATACAGTGCCAGATGGTTGTTATCACAGAGGGCCAAAAAAAGAGTAATGTGGGGTAAGATTAGTGGGAATTTACCTCTAAAAACACACGTCTGCTGTAATTAAAATCATGTCAGAAGACTTCCAGAATTGGAGAAAACAGATTATTCACCATCTTAGCAGAAAACCTTCCTTATGTTAAGATTCAGGGACAAATGTCTCTCTCTGCTGCCCACTGTGTTTTTGTTTTTTTGTGTGTGTCATTTTTCTTTTTATGAATACGAGGGTGGGATATGATTGGAGGTAGAACATAATTATTAACTCATAAGCTGTTAATGCTGTGGCACTCTCTACCTTCAACTTAGATGAGAATTTCCATCATTTACATATCAGTTTAATTTCCTGTGTTTTCCTCTTCTTCCTGCCCACTCCGTCATTAAATGCAGCAATGGCTTGCTGGTTAAACATGTTTTCCCAGCCGGAAAACACATTACTGCACATGGCACACATAGGGACAGAAAAACAATTGACGTCTAGGCGGACAGGGAGTATTCTCAAACCTTCACTTACTCCTTATTTTGTTGAACAATGGACCTTTTCTTCTAAAGATTTTAATATTTACTCTCAAGCACCTGCATGTAATAACCCATAAAGAGAGGGAAACACTGGCAGTAAATACAGCTTCGATTCTTCTTGGGACTGTTTCTGAAAGCTTGGCACATCCGTTTCTTTTTAGGGTACTACCATTTTTCCCCTGCAGGTGGTAAAGTGCAGTCATGCAGGAAAAGTGTCCAAATGGATTTAAGTCAATGCTCTTGATTGGTCACTCGAGAGACAATCACAGACAGCTCCTAAAGACACTTCTGTGTTATTTTGGCTTTTTCCTTCAGCTCGTTGTCATCTCTTAAAGAGAAAATGTTGCAGTTGTCTGAATTTCAGAGCATTGTGTAGCTGGCTTTCTTGAATAATCAGGCTCCTCGAAAGTCTGATATCATCTCATGCTTTATGCAGATTAAAAGCCCAGTTCCAGATGTAAGAAAGGTTCTTCACAGCATGGTGGAGAGGCTAGGAAAAAAAGAAAAGAAAGAGAAAACGTTTTTAGTTTTCGTCAGACCCAGAAATTAAAGTAAAGCCATAGAAAACTTAAAATGACACAGGAAGATGCAAATGTTAAACACATAAGTCACTGATGAAAATTCACTATTGGTTATAAGCTAATGGGAAAAAGGTTTGTTTTGAGATGCCTTGAGTTGATTAAAGAATAAACCACTTTCTCTGTGGCATCTAAACAGGTTTTTGTTTTTTTGAGGGAGGCTTTTTTATGTTCCGCTGTTGTTGCTTTTGGTTTTAATTTCCTTTGGGATCAGGTTTTTGATTTTAATTTTCATTGTTATATTATGTTAGATTATTTCCTTCTTTCTTTCTGGGCTGTGTCCGAACAATCGCCCTAACCTCACTATATAGAGCGGGGACTATATAGTGGACTCAGTTAACTGACCATTCGGACAGAAGAGCACTACTTTTTTCTCCCCATTGGTCACAGAACTCCTGCACTACGCGGTGCCTGCACCATCTTTGTTATTTGTTGCAGCTGTCTACCTGAAAGCAGGCTGCTGCCACAATATCCCATGATGATTTGCGAGGAGAGCACCCACAAAGCAATCTGGGATATATCTACTTGTCAAGTAAAATGGATGATAAGTACTTTTTTTCAAGGTGTATTGTGGAAAATTTCGAGTCCACTATTTTTTTATGTAGATATTCGGACACTTGTTTAAAATGACTACATAGTGCCGTATAAAGTGATAAAGGTGGATGTTCTGACTCAGTATCCTGTCTCTCTCCCTCACCTCGTTATCATGATACTCCTCACCTGTATCCACTTCTCTAATGAATGCCTCACCTGCTGCTTGGCTTTTGTCTATCTTCTTTTTCCCTTCTGATATTTAAGCAGTGCATTTCCTAATCCTGATAGCTGACTTTTCTGTTAATGCCCAGTGTTTTATATTCCTTGATTTTCTTTGCAAGCTTTTATTTTAACTTTCACTAAACTCCTCATTTACCATGTTGCTGTGAACCTTGCTTGCATTTTGGTGACTTAACAACACTCCTCATGACATATTCACTGTCAGCTGTGAGGCAACATGTAGATAGCTATATCCCATTCAAAAATTTGCAAAGTCAGGTGAAATATACTGCAAAAAAATCTAGAAATAAGTAAACATGTCTTAAATTAACTGTATTTACCATTAATTTGAGTGGGGAAATAAGATGAAATAAGATGCCAATGGAACATTATAATTTAGCATG
This sequence comes from Cyprinodon tularosa, assembly GCF_016077235.1. Classification (NCBI taxonomy): domain Eukaryota; kingdom Metazoa; phylum Chordata; class Actinopteri; order Cyprinodontiformes; family Cyprinodontidae; genus Cyprinodon; species Cyprinodon tularosa. The sequence continues at coordinate 1,129,229 of NW_024038309.1, forward strand.
GCCTATTTCAAAAATATATTTCTTTTTCTTGAGAGAAATGTTCTAAATCAGACTTAGGGTAAAGCTTTGACCTTACAAAATTTGTAAACAGGCTGGAATACTTTCACTAGGATCTGAATACCTTTTGTCACAAGCAGCACACACCAGTGGAAACTGAGGCAGAAGGCATGCAGGCGGAGCAGCTCTGTGGCCTGCTGTAGCTCTGTCAGGATTAAACCAGTGATCAGAGAAATGAAAGGGATGCTGTCAAATCGCATAGGCTCCTTTACACATCATCCTCAATAATTACACCCTCTCCTTCCTTTGCTTCGCTTCTTCCACTTTCATAACCCGCTACCTGGGTGTAAAATGCTTGACTGACACCTAGCATATAAAATAGGGGCTTTTATGAAACGCAAACATGCTTGAATTAAACCCTTTTCCAATCTTTTTTTGAAAATTCTTCTGTGGTAGGAAGATACACCTGCATCTATGTTTGTCTGGGATTTGTGCACCAGTGCGATAAGCATGTTTGGGTTTGCATGTGTGCCAACACTGGAATGCAGCTGTGCACCTTCTGCTTGAGGATGATGAACATGTGCACAGCCAACATGTGGCTGCTCCACTCGACCTGCAGGGAGATTTTTGCAGCTAACAGTTTCAATCTGCGGCTGCAGGCTCATGAATGTGATCAAATATTCAGCTGCAGCAAAGTGTTGCATGGCAGGGCCTGAAGTGTAACGTGAGTTCAAGGTCCATCACTTCTAGTAAGAGCCATATGTGACCTTTGGTGTGAGAGTCAAGAAATACCACATTCAAGCTGCCAGAGCACGATTTCTTATATTTTTGTATGACTCTTATTTTTGTTCTACTTTCCAAGGGAAAAATGTTTTTATGCGTGTATGCATACAAGTGCATGAACTATAAGGCTAGTTTGAATTGCTATAACCTGACCTGTTTTTTAGAAGGGGGAGAAGATTTTTGTTATCTATGCTGCTTTTTATTTGCAACAATATAGTATATATAAAATTCACTATTAGTTTGTGCCACAATAATTCGTTACTTCTTTGTCTTAAAATTGTTAAATGTCTTTTGATAATCTTAAGATCAGAGAAATCAATATCAAGGCCATTTACATTAGATATATTCTAAAATGTCAAATGTAAACATTAGTACATAAGGCAAAATTCACCAAGCCCCTTTCCTCCTCGTTAATTTATTATTGTCCTTTTGTTTTTTATTTCTTTTTTCTGTTTGTGTGTGTGTGTCTTTATGTATATCAATTATTGAACATTGTTTATTAATTTTCTGTGTATTATCTGAAAATTTTACAAAATGAACCAGAAAAAAAATCACAAGAAAGATCTCTTTAATCTTTCTAAAGGTTTGTCATTGTATAGAACAAAGCTATTTTTCAGAATGTTTTTGTGTGTGTATGTGTGTCTGTGAGAGGCTCCTTAAGTTTCTAGGATGAAACAGTTTTGTCCCTCCCATCACAAAAAGTAAAACCAATTTGAACAAAAAATCTTAAAGTATCTGAAACAACAAAAAGACCACCAGAGCCTATGAACACAGAGATCACTAAGTGCTGCTCTCCAAGTGGAAAAAGTCCTCTTGGCTAGAGAGAGCACCTCTAAATTAAGGATATAGGCTGAATGCTGTTGATGCTTCCTGGGTTCCAGCTTCACATACATTCTACCCTGCTGCTGGAATTTTTTCAGTTGGTTAAATTTAAGCCTTTTTGAACATTTTGCATTAGGTATTTTAAGTCCCTACATGCTTTATATGTTTCCCTGCTATTACACATCTTTAATTTGATTGGTGGCTGATTAACAAGCTTTTACTTAACAGTAATCTTTCTGAATCGGTGTGTCAAAGTAACAAATGCAGGACAGTGTGCTTAGAGGACCAGTATAAATCAAACGGCCATTAAACAACAAAAATCTACTCCTATAATATCTTATTCAGGGAAACATGGACTATTCAGTGGTGTCAAACCAGTGAGAAGGAGGCATCGGTCACAAATGTTCATCCACATACTGTTTTAACGAAGTTCAATCGCGATTAACCAATGCATATGGTATTTATTTGCTGGAAAACAATTTTTTTGTCGCTGCAGAAATTGCTATTAGAATTTAAACACAAAAACATGCAGAGGCATCTATAATCCCACCTAAGTTTAGATTTTTGTTAAAGGTTAAACAACAGTAACTATTCGGTCAGAGTGTAATTAAACATGCTTAGACTACATCCATTTATAAAAACAAAAACAAAAAGGCAGTGTCAACAATGCATAGCAAAACACAAACCAATCTGTTTAGGCTAAAATTGAATGATTTTATGGTAAATTAATCACTAGAAACTGAGACCAGCACTGAGTTTCTGTTTATTATAAGCAATTAGAATTGCCTTTACTGGCCACATTTACACACACACCAACAAGGAAATTTGCTTTGGTTCCACTTTATTTATGAAGACATTACAAATCTAAATTTCTAAATGTGTCACAGTCTTGGTTTTCCATTTGTTGTCCTCTGCTGCCCTCTTGTGTCCTCTTTCCCTAGCTCTGTTTTCTGCTCTGTCCTCACCTGTTTTCAATCCTCTCGTTAGCCCTCTCTTTGTCTCTGGCCCCTTTAAAAGCCTCCCTCTTCAGTTCCTGTTTGCTGGATCCTCGTCTAACGTCTGTCTGCACCTCGTCTCTCCCTGGCTCCTAGAGCTTGGTTTTCCCCTGATGTTTCCCTGGTTCCGATTCTTCTGTTATTTCTGTTGGATTTTTGATACCTGCCTCAGTTCCTGTAAACCTCATTAAACCCACCTAAATTCACCTCTGCCTACTTGCCTCTGCTTTTGGGTCCTCAATTCAACACCAAATCCTGACAAAATGTACTGTAGTTGGTAAAAAGGATTTTCAAAAGGGATATTTATTTCAACAAAAGTAATAAAAAAATCATAAGAAACAGTTTTTCTAAGAGTGTAAACCTTTTTTTAAATGCCCATGCCATTTTTTTTTATGAACTACCTTTTGTTACTCAGAATATGTGCTGACAGGATATTTCCATGAATTTTGGAAGAACAGGTAAAAAGCATTTATGAAAAAAAAAATCTGGTACCATAAAGTAGTAGTTTGGATGTATTTTTAAATGAAAAAAGAAGTTTGTTTATCAAAGTAAACACTTCCCTACAATCCATTTTTTTCCCTTTGTGTTTGTTTAATCGATGCCACAGAGCACTGTGAAATACTTGTGCTGATCACTAATTCACTGTGCTACAACAAGAAACAAGATGTCCCTTTTGTTGTTGGTAAATTACAGGCTGCCGGTTATCAGCAGTTCTGCATGTTTGCAACCGTACTCTAATTTGTGCCGTTCTTGGTAGGCTGCTTTGGTCATTAGTGAGATGAGCTCATTGCACCTGTGTTTGTGGATCAGCGTTAATTCCTATCATCCATTAGCATTGCTTATGATTAGTCTCTGAATTGTAGAAAGCTAATCAGATCTGTCAAAAAATTTCTACCCAGGCCACTGTTAAACTATGTAAACACAAGCCTAAATGGAATGCATGAAATGTGTTTTTTTACATTTTTCGCACCGTTGTGTATTGCTAATGTCTGTATAACAAAATTTAATCTAGGTTCTATGTAACTAATTATTAAACTTGAGTAATTAGTGTTAAATAAATGTAAATATCTTGGTTTGAAAATTAGCCTTTCAATGCTCAGTATTTGGGATGAGTGCATGAGATTGTTTGCTTAAAATGAGGTAACTCAATTTCCTCTGTGTCTTAAGACCAGGGTCTGTATTTACAGAGACTCCCATTCCCCTGAAAATGGCTTCTAACTGAGCCTACAAATTATTTTCCAAAGAGATTTTATGTGATTCAGTTAGTAAAAGCAGCTCTGAGCAATGACAGAAACTTTTATCTTCTAAGGAGGTGCTGTGTCTCCTGTCGCCTGGTGTGGATCATAGAGGAAAAGAAAATGAGATCTCATAAACGACTTATATAAATCTGCTAGACAACAATAAGATTCACATGACACCAAATCGAGACTGAAGCTTGTTTCTCCTCTGGCTTAAACATTTCTTATGGTGCTTTCCCACCGAACACGAAAGACATGACTGGAGCGAGTGATTTACATTTTAACCCTATCTAGAGGGTGCAGAAGCAAGACAATGCAAAGGATGTGTTTCTACCAATGAGATTAGGGTGAATAGAGCAAAGCAAGAGAGAAGCAAAACGTGCATTGGAAGTACAATTTTTGTTGGAGATTTAAATCTGATTTTTTTCTATTAATGTGTGTTGGGAAAGCCAATTAGAGCTATTACATATGTGGCTTTTGACAAATGCTATAGAGCAGGACTGCCTTGGTCCTGCTATGGTAAACTCTCTGCCTGGTCACTTGGTCTGCTCTCCCCACTGCTCTTGTCTGTGCTCCAGAATGTTTCCTCACCTTCCCCCCAAGCTGAAAACTAGCTTTGAATCCTAGACAGACAGAACTAGCGACCAAGATCAAGCTGCAGCTGCTGAACTTTCCAAGCAGAAAGCACCTCTTTAGGATCTGGTTGGCCAAGGGATGCTGAAGCTGAGGCTTTCCATGACGAATAAAGAACTTAATTAGTAAAATTCTGGTTTGTCATGTTGAATAGAAACCAGCAACTAGCAGATAGAAGCTGCTCCTATTTGAGTACGCAGTGAGGGGATGTTTCATTTTGTCAAAATATCAATTGACGATGCACTGGAGCAAGGACACATCTAAAAGTTGCAGCATACCAGCCCTCAAGAAGTGGGATTAACCATTACTTTGTTTAGGTCTTCTCTATTCCTCATTAAGCTCTCAACTTCTGTCCCTGGAGAGACATCAATATAAATTCATTGAATTCACCAGCAGATTAGGATAAAGTTTAGTATATGCAAGTTTAACCCTTAATTTCAGAGAGAACTCATTTATTCATTATTTTAATCTACAAAAACTTTTAGGTATACCTCTTGATTTCACCTCTCCAACACCACTCAGCTTCAGGTCACTTCAAATATGTGATTTGGCTGTCATGTTATAACTGTACCTTCAGTGTTTGATTGCTTGTAATGAATTATTCCATCTTCTGTATAATTCCTGGGGATTGGTGTTCTAATAAAGAGCTAACATGAAAACATTTTGGGTTCGGATTTGGATTTTGGACAAAACATATAAAATAAAATGTCAAGGTAGGGTGGAGGTTGGTTGAGGACCTAAATGCAGAGATGAGGAGGCAGAGATTAGTTTTGCTGATTTAATGAAGATGGCAACAGAGACAAATCAAGGAACGAAATACAGAAAACCAAAAATCAGGAGATGCCAGGAAAAAACACACAAGGGGCATAGTAACAACAAGAAACCAGCACTGAGGAACTGTACAGGAGGCATATAAATGGGAGACAGAACAAAGGCTACGTTCACACTGCAACTTGAAGTGACCGAAATACGTTTTTTTGGCCCATATCCGAACTGGATCTGATCTTTTCATGGCCGTCTGAACAACACAGATCTGATTTTTTTCCAATCCGACCCAGGCCACTTGGCTATGTGGTCCTGAATCCGATACGAATCTGATCTTTTCAAATGCGACCTGTGTCTGAACGGCCAGGTTGCATTCATCCACCATGGAAGATGAAGATGCGGAGAGCAGTATTTTTGTTTAACCATGTGAAAAAAGATTGAGATTTTATGGTTGGAAAAGACCGCTGATGTGCGCTGGTACTACCATTCATGTTTACTTCTGTAAACACAGAGCCCGCTGGCTCTGACATCATTGCGTCCTCTACTGCGCATGCTGGACACTTGCATTGTATGACTGCAGTTCACATACAAGTTTCATATATTTGGAAATATGAACGGCAACGCAAAAAAAAAATCGGATTTCACCAAAAAATCGGAATTGAGCATCAACGCCTGCAGTGTGAACGTAACCAAAGACTGGGCTAATCAGTTGATATGGAGCAGGTGTGGATAATAGGAACTAGAAACCATGGGGAAAGGAGACTGGCACAAGGGAGCAAAAGAGAGCAACACACACAAAAAAAAACAACACTGCCAGAACAACTATAAAGACACAAAATTACAGTAAAACTAAAACCTTAAAAAGAAATCTAAACAAAGGGCTGAATACTGACATAAAATGACTAGTTTTGCCCATTTCATGTTGAAATGGCTGAAACAATCTTTTGGTAAAATTGAGTTTATTTAGTCTTTTGGTACAAAATGTGTAGGTCACAATTATTTGGGTCTCCAACATTAGTTTGCACTATTCCAAGTATTCTTGGTCAACTGATTTAATTTAATATCAAGTTGAAAAGACATTTTATTCAGATATTTATAAATCTTTAAATCATATTCTTCAAACCATAAGGTATAAAGAAAAATTGTTAATTATTGCGACCAAATTAGTTTTTCCAACACAATTTTTTAAAAAGAAATCCAAAGTATAATTAATACGCAAAACCTCACTAAAGTTTTGGTATTTCATACTTTTAACTACTGATCCTCAAAATTATATTCATTTTCACTGTTTGGCTATTTTCAGCTATCTTTTAACACTGACATTTAAAGCATGGCATTAAGGCCTGTCTGAAGCTCAGTTGACAGCAAAAGCTACAAATGTTAATCATGTGCGATGTTTGACTTGTATTAAATGGAAAACAACAGTACTTTCCTGCACCTATTTCTAAAAAAAAAAAACTCAGACCACATAGCACAGCACCATATAAAAATCACTATATACAGATAGAGAACACATTTTTCAGATTTACAGATTTCAGACTCTTGTTATGTCACTTCTGTATTTTGTAAAAATCTACCCATTTAATAGTAAATAACTTAATTAAAATTTTAGATATTTTTTATTTTAATGATTACTGTACCTGAGTATTAAGTTTAATGGCTTGTAAAACATGACAAACAAGAGGTTTGACAGGGTAAAACAGCAGAATATCATGAGTAACTGGCTCTTACAGTGTCTTGATTTAATAATCCATGTGTAAAACCAATATGTGTAAATTGATCTAATGATTAATGTATGTATGTATTAAATATGCCCTACAGCCAAAGGAATTTTCTTAATTTCTGCTTAAGCCATAAGTTTTTCTCTTTTTTTCAGCTGGGCTGCTGCCATCAACACCTTAGATCGCAGGTCACCAGATTGCAGACTGTGGTCCGGGCCCGGACTGCTGGATATTTTATTTGCAGCATGTATTGATGGTAGTTTTTATCAGGCACAGCTTTGACATCCCAGCAGATCTTCAGGCCCTCTACACAACCTCTTCCAGTCTCATTAGAGCTATGGTATTGTTTACGCTCAGATGAAAAGCTGTGAGACAGAAGCTATCCTGCTTTTAGATCTTGAAGCATTTCAGATGGCTTCTTCAAAAGTTAGGACGGTGTAATATAAGAACAGGCTGTTCAAAGACAAGTGGACTGGCAAATATCTGTTTGTTCTCTCAGTACACGCAACACCAGCTATCTCTTACGTTAGCTGTGAGTCTGTGGCGATCATAAAAAGTCCAAACATTAAATGCCACTATTATTCTAAACATAAAACAAGTGAGGAAGTTCACCCATAATAAACAGATGTAAGAACCACAAAAAAGAAAAAAACTCAGAGCCCAGTATGCTTGTTCTACAAGAGTCCTGACCTAGTCCTTGATGGCACCACGGCATGCATGTGCATGTTTAATAGTAGTATAGTGGATATACAGTATTGTATTTCATTAGTTGTTTTTCCGAAAAACTTTTCTCATTTTAGCAGTTCGATTAAGCAAGATATTACTTTTATGAGTTTATGATTTCTCTTGGTAACATGCATGGCAAATGGCAAATGGCATGTACTTATATAGCGCCTTTATTCAAGTTAGGAGACTTGACCAAAGCGCTTTACACTACATTCATTCACCCATTCACACACACACTCACACACTGATTGTGGCAAGCTACATTGTAGCCACAGCTGCCCTGGGGCTCACTGACAGAAGTAGGGCTGCCGTACACTGGCGCCACCGGGCCCTCTGACCACCATCAGTAGACAATGTAGGTGAAGTGTCTTTGCCCAAGGACACAACGACACTGAAAGTCGGAGTGGGGGCTTGAACCGTCAACCCTTCGATTTCAGGGCAAACTCCTACATCCAACGCCACTGTCGCACATGCATTGTAATAACTTTTTCAGATTTTGGTTTTTAAATTTATTATTTTATAAATGCAGCACTTTAGCTTGTTTTGTGCTGTATGTAATACATAGTAATACACCCGGCATGATTTTTACGCA